>NC_044310.1:161305269-161626519 GCF_007474595.2 Lynx canadensis | reverse complement strand
CGTGTTATTCTCCCCTAAGGCTTTCCCCTTGACTTCCCAAAGCACTGCTGACTCTTGACCGTTCTCTCACCTGCTGTAATACCTAATACCCGATAAGACTGACTGTGAGAAAGAAACTTAAAACTCATCTTTACTTGGAACCCCTTCCCTGAGCGCACCAGAGACGGCCCTCCACGAGGAGGTCCAGTGGCCACTCTCGCCCCTCGGCATCCCTGTCCTTCCTCCTCTGCACCCTTGCCTGCCACTATTGTGAGGGACTTTGTCCATGTCCTTCCCTCCCAAGGACCAGGCACTTGCTTTCCTCTCTGGGCCCAGCCAAGGGAAGGGCGAAAAGGCCAACCCAAACCAGTGTTGCCACAGCGGAGCCCAAGTCAAAACCAAACTTGTAACACAGGACCTAAATGTCTCCGTTTTAGAATAGCATTCTGTCCTGACATCCACCTCCTCTGTTGAAATGTTACCTTTCGTTTGTGTTTTACTTCCTTAAAAATAAGTGCATCCTCAACTTAAACCTCCATCTCCAGCAATGGAAAGAGCCACCAAAGCTTAGTTTGTTTTTAAGGTATCCGTGATTGCAAGGGATCAACAATTACAGAATCAGTATGCGACCTGTAGTCCTTTGACCAGCAACCCCCTGCCCCCAAGCACGGAGCTCCCATCGGGACACGAGGCGGCGGGGTCGGGGGGGGGGGGCTTCAGGGTGGGGTCTATCTTACTTTTCCAGGGAAAAGCTCAAGAATCTGACTTGTTCTGTGCTGCTCAGAAAAGCAGGACTGCAGCTGGTATATTTCATAAGACTTCTTGAGTTTTAAGTTCCTAGCCTGGTTCTGTGAACAGAGAGAGAGAAATATTGTTAAAATTTGGTCTTGGGCTCTATCTGATGTTGCCTCTAGTTTAGATCTGTGGGGGGTGGGAGGGGAGCAGTTTCTCCACGGCCGATGTGTCTATGTGTATCTAGAAGGGAAATGGCTGCACTATTGCTTTTCCGAACTTTCACCCTTTCTGCCATGTTTCGACATGGTAATTGCTCCAAGGTCAGCAAGTGAGAAGTAAACCTGTCAGGGTAACTCAGGAAAAAAGATTGTTATGCTCTCTGAAAATATAAAGTGCTGTATAAATGCTTAATAATAAAAACACCTTGGTCACCAGATCGCCTCCATTTTATCTCTGTCTCTGCCTATTGAGTTTTTGTTATAGTTGTACCAGATGTCACAAAGATAATAACTTGGCAAAGCGTCACAGCTCCTGAAGTCCTTTCCCATATATGATCTCATTTGGACCTTACTTGTAACAGCCAGAGGAGCCACGCTGCTTTATTAGGTCCATTTTGCAGATGAGAAGACCAAGGGATAGTCTGTGGCCTGCCGGCGGTGAGGCTCTCCAGACCATCCCTTCGTGTTCACCGCCTGGCACAAAATTCAGCACTCTGCGTTGAAAAGCACGATCCAATTCTGTGGAAGGCCTTTCTATGGTATTTCAGAAGAGGAATGCACTCTGTTACCTTTTATAAATCAAAGCAATCCTTGTAAACACAGTTTTCCCGGAAGGTTTGAGCTAGCTCTCATACAAACAGCTGTTTTATCAAATGCTTTCTGAAAGAATATGTCAGTTCCTCTGAGGCCCGAGGTGACAGTGCACTGTGATTGCTGTCCCGCTTCCTCAGAAAGTTGTCGCGATTTCGGCGACAGGTAGGGAAGGAAGAAAGGATCTTCCCCATTCAAAGATTCTCAAACCATTTCTACTTTGGTGGTTTGAGCTTGCCAAATTTCTAACCTGCTACAGTACGCGAGAGCCCTTTCAGTTAGTCTGATGGGTCTTTTGTCTACCATCTAAGGACGACATACCTTCCCTGCAACCCATCAGTGCTTGTGATTTCCATGGCTTTTTAGGCTGATGAAATAGAAGCTTTCTTCATAATTCTGTTCTCACTCTCCATTCATCTTAGCACACTTTACTACCTACATTTCAGTGACCCCCTCACATAAGACAAACCACAGATTTAGATATAGACAGATCAGATATAGAGTCCTAGAGATACAGGTGCAGTTGGAGATACAGATACTGTTGTAGGTGGATACAGATACACAATAAAACAGCAGCTGGGCCAGGGTCGATGGCAGTCACTCAGAATCCCTCCTGTCCAGTTTTTTTTTTTTTTTTTTTTCCTGCGGGACCAGTGGATGCTGGGCTGGCAGAGGCCCCAGAGAAACCAGCACCCGAGCGTCTGTATACAGGTCATTGCGTGGGGCTGCTCTCATTAAGCCTTCCAGGGCTCTGCTGAATGGCTGGAGGCCTTCTCAGGAAGCAGCTTAGAAGATTGCTGGAGGGACTCCTGCTGTTCCACTTAGTTGAGTTTCTTCCCTTTTTCTCCAAGTTATCCCCTTATTAGAGAATCCTGTAAAACCAGGAGGAAGGAGAGGCGAATTTTCTGGCTAGCTTACAGTCCTTCTGTGTCTCATTAAGGCCTCTTTCTCGGTGTATTCTGTGATGTGAACTTGTGAACTCAGTACTGCTTACTTCACCATCATTGCAAAATCAGCACTTAAAGATATCAAGGACCCAACAGCAACTCCGCTCTCAGGAGGCAGGAAGAGAAGCGTAAGTCCATTGTACTCTCCTACTGTCACTGTCTGTGGCTCACAGTTGATGGCATTTCAAGGAATAGGAATTGGACTATGGGATGCATTCTTACCCTTCCTTGAGTTCCATGCATCATGGGTGAAGAGCACCCTTGTGCTTTCTGAAATGAATTCTGAGCACTTAGCAACAGGGAACTGGGTTTTACAAATCAGTTACGCTTTGATCCAGTAGGAAAACCCTCAGGATTAGAGCACTGAACACTCAATACGCAGCACTTAAAAATACAACAAAATAGGAGAAAAGAGGAGGAGGGATTCCAGCTTAGGACAGTTTTGAGGACTTAACTTGCATTGGAAATGTTTGAGCTTATTCGGTGGGTCGGGGCAGAGGGTGGGAAACTAGGTCACCCCAGGCCTTTTATTCCCTCTGGCTCCTGTGATATGGTCTTGGATATGGGCCCTACGTACCATCCCTGTCTCCCTGGTGCAGCCCTCAAGGCTGACTTTGTACCACTATGGTAGTGAGACTTACTGCTGAGGATCCTTAAGAATATGATGTTGGGGGGGGGGGAGGGGGGGTCACCAAAGTAGCCCCAGGCCAAATTCAGCCTGATGCCTGTTTTTGGAACACACCTAGGCTCATTCATTTGGGTAAGGTCTAAGGCTGCTTTCACACAATAGTACCAGAGTAAGTTCAAAGCTGAAACTATTTCTTCTCTGGCTCTTTATAGAAAAAATCTGGTGACCACTGAAACGGGCTGTAGAAAGACTATGTGGGTTTAGTGAGCTTATAGTCAAGCGATGGGGTGTGACAGGTATTTATGGCTTTAGAACACATTTCCTTAAAACTTAGTGAATGGCATAAGTGACCATTTCTTATGATCATGGATTCTAGAGGGTATGGAAGGGCACCGAAGGGATGTCTTGTTTCTGCTTCACCGCATGTGGGGTCTCAGCATAAAGACTTCAAACAACGATGGGTTTGAAAGGCTAGGACTCCTCAGGCCTGTCTCTTTGTGCTCTCTTCAGGTGACCTCTCCAGCATTTGTGCCTGCCGGCTCAAGGCTCTCAAGGTGTGTGTGTGTGTGCATGTGGCAGAGAAAGAGAGACACAAGGGGTGAGGGGAAGAGAAGCATGACACCATATTTCCCCTCTATGTCCCAGCATCAGCCGCAAACCTCTTAAGGCATCACTTCCACCGCAATCTGTTGGTTGTAGCAGTTACAGTGTTCTCCCCAGGCCAAGAGGAGACAACACAGACCCCACTGCCCCATGCAGGAGTGTCAACGTCTTATTTTAAGGGGTGCGTGGGTGGCTCAGTTGGTTAAGCATCCGACTCTTGGTTTCAGCTCAGGTCATGATCTCATGCTTCATGGGTTTGGGCCCATTGGGCTCCTTGCTGACAGCATGGAACCTGCTTGAGATTCTCTCTTCTTCTCTCCGCCCTTCCCGCTCTCTGTCCCTCTCTCTCTCTCTCTCTCTCAAAATGAATGAATAAACTTTAAAAAAAAAAAAAGGTATTTTAAGAAGAGCATATGGGAGTTACGTATACATGTCTATCTCCATCTTTGGAAAATCTGCCACAGCGGGTGAGCCCCGTCACCTGGAGGATCCTGACTTCAAACTACTTACTTCTCATCACTGTCTTTTCTTTCTTCCCCACCACACTTGCTCCATCTGGGACAACCTCCCCTGGACACTCTGCCTGAAGACATCCTCCCCTTATAATGTAGCCTACGCACCAGGCCAGAGTCGTCTTTCTCTGCAGGAGTCACTGCTTCCTCTGAAGGCTTTGATACTTTCCCATCCATAGCCAGTCCCATGGCCCTCAGCCTCTCCTGTCATCATGGTCCCCCGCGTGCACTTTCCCTGCAGGCTCAACTGGGCTCCTCCATAGACCCCAGACACAAGGTGTTCTTTCTCTAGCGGAAGCTACTGCCCCAATGTCCTCTGTCCTGCTCTGGGTTTATCTCTGTCCAGTCAAGCTCATCTCCTGACTCATCAAGTTTCAAGTTTATCCAAGCTCATCAAGTTTCATCTCCTTTATGAGCCCTTCCCTGCCATCCTGTTTCTACTAACTCTCCTTCCTTGTATGAACGGCCTGTAGCACACATGTGGCTCATATTTGTTTACATTCCTCTTGCATCTACTCAATACCCAGTAAACATTTGTTGGGTATGCTGATCTGCATAATTCTTAAATTTCTTACGGTGAGTAAATACATAAATTCTTCAAGCGCACATTTAAAATTCACCTGGATCCATCTGATATGAGTAAGAAATACAATAGAAAGGCACACTGCCTCAGCCAACTGAAAATGTTTAGATTCCAATCAGAAGTCAACGTAAGATATATTTTATAAATGAGATACCACACTGCTACTTTTAAACTGTGTGAACTATTTGGCCTGTGCCTTTACCTGTTCTAACACTTTACAAAATATATGTTTAGCAAAAAAAAAAAGAAAAAAGCCAAAAAAAGCCAAAAGCCAACGAAAGAAAGAAAGAAAGAAGAAAGAAAGAAAGAAAAGAAAGAAAGAAAGAAAGAAAAAGAAAGAAAGAAAGAAGACAGGATAAAAATGAGAAATGGGAATAAAGAGGGTGGGACAGAATGTGTCTTAAGTGACTAAGAAAATCTTAAATCCTAAGTCAGCTCCATTTTGCCTTGAAGAAAACAGTGAGAAAACCACGGGAGATTTTGCCCCTCGAACTTTCTCATTCTGATGTGCTAGTTCAGTCATGCCGAACATTTGCAAAAGACAGTGCTCATTTGTCTTTGGCTCCTAAATTAGTTCCAGCAACTAATTTCCCTAGTTGTCTTGAATTCTGTTATTTTTCCAACAAAGTTAGCAATCATTGTGTCATGGAAGACGTCTCCCTACACACACACACAAACACACACACACACACACACACAATCTATTTTTGTCTGGGTTGCCATTTCTGTGACTGGTATATACTAGTTCCTCTCTAGATGGCTCACAGTTCATTAAGGGGTTGCTCAATTTATTAGGAACCAATCATGCATTCATACATTCTTTTATCTGAAGTGCACTTTTAAATGTTAGACCATACACTAATCAAGTTGAACATGATAATGAGAGCACATTCACATTGTTAAGGTAAATGACCCAATGCACTTAGAGTGAAGACATATTTGAACTACAATTTGCACTTTTCATCGCAATATTGAAGATTCCCAGCAAGGGTCAGGATGCTGTTGGCAACCGCCTTGGGAGGATTCGATTAGCTTCACACATAGAACCAGACCCTCCTCACTTCACTGTCACTTTGTTTTCCATTACCCTGTGAAAATACAGCAGGAAGAGGAGGCAGAATTGGGAACAAACAAGAGAATTTTGTAGAGTTACAAAGAGTCAAGTTTTGATCATTTCTAAGAAGTGGAGAGAGGAACAGATGTGTGGATGGTCTCAAATAGGTGAGAGTCTGAAAATAATGTGTACTTATGTTTGGGACACATTTTGATACATGGTTTTAAATTGAGTGAGATTTGCTTTAAAGCTAATAATGAAGTTGCACTGTAAAGACACGGCCCAGGAGAGGCTAGAATAGCGTCTATTTCCACCATTTTGGCTCCCCTCCCCGTATTCTACATTGTGTGCTGGCATTGAGTTGATGGAACCTCAGATCCAAGCTAAATAGGAATTTGAACGAAGCTACCATGAAATATGGGAGGGGTAGTTAAGGACTTGATTTAAAACAATGTTTACATTTAAAACAATTGTTTTAAAAAACAATGTGGTAAGCAAGTGTTTTTAGAATAGGTAGACAGTCTGTAAATCTGAAATAATGTGTCCTGGGGTCAAAATCCCCTAGTTCAGGCAGAGCTAAATGCAGATATACTCTGGGTTAAACAAGGTTCCACTGTTACATTGTCACTTGACAGATGAATGTACAGAAATCCTTAAAGACTAGCATATTCGCTAAAGAGTAAGGAAACTGTGATTCAGCCTTTTAGAAAATAAAGGCATTCTAAAACCCATTAAAGGAAATACAGAAGAAGGCATGCTGTGTTACACTCTCTGCCAGGCATTCTCTCCATACAAATATTTAGGATTCTAGCTCTTTCTTCTGAGGTTGTTCTAGAAGAGAAAGGTAGAATTTGCCCCCTCCCTTAACACCATTTTGCTTACTTGTTTGTATTATAGATGAACAGCTGGACAACCTTACATGGAAGTTTATTTTGAGGATAAATTATATTGCAGGACATTCTGGTTTGAGAACGAGATGGCTTTGCCGCATAAACGCTTACTGAGCCAGTCAAAGAAGACAAAGACCGTGTATATGTGTGTGCATGTGTGTGTGAAAGAGAGAGAGAGAGAAAGAGCAAGGGAGAACGGGACTCATTTTCACACTAGGGAGCTTCTGGAACTAGTCTCTTGCCTTGTCTCTATGTCGTCATGTAATTGCCCATCACCAGGTAATACTTATCGGAGCACCCTGGCGAGCTCAGCTCTGCTGACCATTTGTACTTACTTAAAACATCCTAATCATTGCTCAGTAGAAGCTTCTCAGCTGATGAAGAACTTGCAGTGAATCCAGATAAGCAGGGCCAAGCAACTGTGGCGTGTAACGGGACACGCTTCACACAGAGAGAGCTGGGTCTGGCTCTGCCTCGGTGTAAAACCTCCCCCTCCCAGGTCTCAGCCTGGGGCACTGACCATGGCATCTAAGGGTCCTTCTGCTCTAACATTCTATTATTCTGGTTTATTATTTTAGTTCACATTAATGAATGAACCAAAACATTCTAAAAGTTACCGAGGACATTATTGTAAGTATGACGTTTTGAACATAAGTGCCTTTCATGTACTATTTTGTCTCCATACCAACCCACAACTAACTGTTGGAATTCGCATCAGGCTGATGAGAAAGATAAAGGGCTTGCAGCCAGATAGAAGGTGGTGGACTTGGGGCACCTGGGTGGCTCAGGCGGTTGAGTGTCCAACTTCGTCTCAGGTCATCATCCCACAAGTCTATGAGTTCAAGCCCCCGCGTTGGGCTCTGTGCTGACAGCTTGGAGCCTGGAGCCTACTTCGGATTCTGTGTTTCCCTCTCTCTCTGCCCCTCCCCTGCTCACACTCTGTCTCTCAAAAATAAATAAATGTTTAAAAAATTAAAAGAAAGAGGGGCGCCTGGGTGGCGCAGTCGGTTAAGCGTCCGACTTCAGCCAGGTCACGATCTCGCGGTCCGTGAGTTCGAGCCCCGCGTCAGGCTCTGGGCTGATGGCTCGAGCCTGGAGCCTGTTCTGATTCTGTGTCTCCACTCTCTCTCTGCCCCTCCCCCGTTCATGCTCTGTCTCTCTCTGTCCCAAAAATAAATAAAAAACGTTGAAAAAAAAATTTTTTAAAAAATTGAAAGAAGAAAGAAGAAAGAAAGAAAGAAGAAAGAAAGAAAGAAAGAAAGAAAGTGATGGAGCTGGGATCTCAGCTTGTGTTGTCTGACTCCCAAAACCGTGGACTTGATCTGCTGAGCTATGCTGCACTCCCCTTCCCCGCCCCCTCCCCGTCCCACCCAGTCAACAGTGTCATTGTGTATTTTACAAAACAGCAGACCGTTGAAGTGTCCCGTCTTGGAGTGTAGTTCTGTCTTAGGGCTTTGGGACTTTGTAAAACATTTGATCTTCTAGTACCTCCTTTCACCAGCCATCCGCTCTAACACAAAAATGGCATTTGCACAATCCTTTTGCTTCCAGAAAATTATCTAGGTCACTAAGTATGTCAGCTGTAATAATGCAGCGGCTAATTCTTCCAAAAACAGAAAACTGTTTATCAGAATTGCCACTGGCAGTAAATTCGACCTAGACCATCCATCCTCTCCCAGCCCCAAACTCATCATTACATAGAAAATGATTTTGTTCTTTCCAAACTTTCAGCCACCAGTTGGGCTTGTTTTCTACTCCATGTTGCACCGAAGTTGCTGCTTGGAAAATAACAAACTGTAATTGTTTATTTGTGTACGTATTTCTGAAACTGCCTTGGAAAATTCTGACAACTTGGGTCTGCATGAAAGTTCACCAATTTGATCGCTAAAATTTTTGTGCTTGACAAATTTTTATAAAAATCTGTGTTCTAGAACAAGAAATGTTTTTTTATAATTCCTCCAAACTGTGTCTCCTGTTCTTTCTTCTGATTTGGTTAACAAAATCACTAGCTTTCCTTTTTTACCTCTCTGGTTCCTGTACTCCTCATTGTTCTTCTATTTTGCTTTGTTACACACATAATACATGTCATTTTTTGGAAAATCGTAAATTGTAAGTAAGCAAAAGAAGAAAAGGAAGATGAGAAGAAAAAGAAAAAAGGAGAGAAAAGAAAAATAAGCTGTTTCAATCTTCAGGGTATATGCTGCCTCCCAACCATATAAATGCCATAGATATTTTGACCAAAATAAAGCTACACTATTTCTATTGAGAAAGAAGAGAGAGAGAGAGAGAGAGCACATGTGCACGAGCTGGGGAGGGGCAGAGACAGAGGGAGAAAGAATCCCAAGCAGGCTCCGTGCTGTCAGCATAGAGCCCGACGCGGGGCTCGAACCCACAAACTGTGAGATCACGACCTGAGCCGAAGTCGGACACTTAACCAACTGAGTCACCCAGGCGCCCCTCCAGGTGCTATTTTTAATAGCTTCACTGGGAATAACTGACATACAACAAATTGTACATTATAAAATTGTACAATTTCATACATTAACATGCACATGCATCTGTGAAACCATCACGATTCAGATAGTGAACATATCCATCACCTGCAAAGTCTCCTCATGCCCCATGGAAGCCTTTATACTGCCTCTCCTGCTGTTCCATTTCCAGGCAACTACAGATCTGTTTTCTATCACTATGTTGTAGTTTACATTTTCTAGAATTGTATATGAATGGTACCATGCATTATGCACTCTTTCGTATCGGCTTCTTGCACTTAGTATAATTCTCTTGAGATTCTCCCACGTTGCAGCATGATCAATAGTTATTCCTTTCCATGGCTGAACAGAATGCCAGCATATGGCTCTACTTGAGTGTGTACACCCTTTCACCTAAGAATATTTGGTTTGTTTCTCTTCTTTTCGCTACTTTAAATAAATACTCTCCCCCTATGAGTGAAATGACTGAATGATACGGCTGCTATAGGTTTCACGTTTTTAAGACACCGCCAACTTGTTGCCAAGTGTTTGTATCACGTTTCATTACCACCAGCAGTGTAGGAGAGTTCTGCTTCCTCCATATGTTTGCCAACAGTTGGTATGGTCAGTTTTTTAAAATTTTTGCTATTCTAATAGGTGTATAATCATATCTCATTGTAGTTTTAATTTGTATTTCCTAATGATTAATGACGTCGAGCATCTTTTGTGTGCTATTAGCCATCACTCATCTCCTCATTTTTTAAGACTGAGTTTATTTGCTTATTATTGAGTTTTGAGAGTTCTTAATATTCTCCTAATGCAAGGCTTTTACCAGATATGTGATTTGCAAATAGTTTCTCTAACTCTATGGCCTACTCTTTTAATTCTCGTGTCTTTTGTAGTGCAGAAATTTTTCATTTGGATGAAGTCAATTTATTAACATTTTAAAACACTTTTGGTGTCCTATATAAGAAGCCTTTGCCTAACCAAGGTCATAAGGTCTTCTCCTACGATTTTATCTAGAAATTTTATAGTTTACAATCCTATCTTTAGGTTATGATGTAATTTCTATATGCTGTAAGGTATGCAGCAAAGTTATTCTCTATTCTTTACTCATTTATTTTTTAGTTTGTGTGTAGATAACAAGTTGTTCCAGCATCATTTGTTGAAAATACTATCTTTACTCTATTTTACGTCTTTGTAAAAATCAGTTGCCCCTACTGCATGACTCTGTATTGTAATTTCTGTTTGTTATATTTGTCTGGCTTATACCAATACCACACTGTTTTTATTACTGTTTCTTTATGATAGATTTTGAAATCAGGCAATGTTAATAATCCAACTTTGTTTTTCCTTTTTTCGGAGTGTTTTGCCTATTCTAGATCCTTTGCATCTCATTCCATATGAACTTTATAATCAGTACATCAAATTCTATTGAAATGCCTGCTGGGATTTTGACGGGGATTACTTTGAAATCTCTAGATGAATTTGAGGAGAACTAACATCTTAATAATATTGAGTCTTCTGACCCACGAACATGGCATTTGACTCAATTTATTTAGGCCTTTTAAAATATCCATCAGCAGTGTTTTTGCAGTTTTTAGTGAACAGGTCTTTTACATTTGTGATCAGACTTACTTCTAGGCTACTATAAAAGTGTGTGTTAAAAAAAATTCCATTTCCAATTGCTCTTTGCTAATATATAGAAGTACTGATTTTCATATATACCGATCTTGTATTCTGCAACCATACTAAACTCACTTATTAATTCTACTAGGTTTCTTTGTAAATTTAATTTCTTTGTAAAAAAAAAGAAAACAACAGCTTTACTTCCATCTTTCTAATATGGATGCCTTTTGTTTCTTTTTCTTGCCATACTGCACTGGCTTGAATCTCCAACATACTGTTGGAGAGAAGTAGTAAGGGTGGACATTCTTGTCTTGTTTCCGATTTTAGGAGCAAAGTATTCCATCCTTACCAATAAATATGATGTTAGTTGTAGACTCCCCATGGACGCCCTTGACCAGATTTGAGGAAGTTCACTTTTATTCCTAGTTTGCTGAGTTTCTCTCAGTATTGGACGTTAGATTTTGTCATATGCTTTGTCTACATCACTGAGGTGATCTTATGGCTTTTCTTTTATGTTTGTTTATATTGTGAATTACATGATTTCATGCCTGGGTCATATTATCTTATTCATATATTGTTGAATTTGACTTGCTAACATTTTGCTTAGAATTTTTACATCTATGTTAATAAAGCTATTTGTCTATAGTTTCCTCATAATATTTTAGCTGACTTTGATACCAGGAGTATGCTAGTCTCATGGGATGTGTTTGGAAGTTTCATCTTCTTTTTCAGTTACCTGGAAGTTTGTGTGGAATTTGTAGAATTCACCAGTAAAGAATTTAGGCCCAGAGAGTCTTTTTTTGTTGGAAGATTTTAAACTCCAAATTCAATGTCTTTAATAGATACAGGGTCTTCAAGTTTATGTATTTCTTTTTTTTTTTTTTTAATTTTTTTTTCAACGTTATTTATTTTTGGGACAGAGAGAGACAGAGCATGAACGGGGGAGGGGCAGAGAGAGGAGGGAGACACAGAATCGGAAACAGGCTCCAGGCTCCGAGCCATCAGCCCAGAGCCTGACGCGGGGCTCGAACTCACGGACCGCGAGATCGTGACCTGGCTGAAGTCGGACGCTTAACCGACTGCGCCACCCAGGCGCCCCTATGTATTTTCTTCTTGAGTGAGCTTTGGTTATTTGTGTCTTCCAAGAAATGTGTCTATTTCTTCTGGATAGTTGAATTTATTCACATGAAATTATTCACAATATTCCTTTATTATCTTTTTAATGGCGTCTGTCATAAAGTCACCACTCACATTTCTAATTTTGGTAATTTATGCCTTTACTCTTTTTTTTTCCTGATCAGTCTGGCTAAACGTTACCAATTTTATCAATCTTTTCAAAGAAACAACTTTTGTTTTGTTTTTTCTTGTTTTTTCTGTTTTCTGGGTTTTTTTTTTTCCTGCTCTGATCTTTATTATTTATTTCTTCTTTGTTTGGGTTTAATTTACTCTTCTTATAGTTGTTGTTTTAGGTAGGTATTTTATTTTTTAATTTTAGTTTTTTTTTTTGAAGTACAGTTGACACACAGTGTTACATTAGGTTAGGTGTATAACACAGTGATTCCACAAGTCTATACGTTATACTTTGCTTACCACAAGTATAGCTACTATCTGTTACCATACACGCTATCACTGTATCACCCGACCATACCTTTTATTCCCATGACTTATTCATTCCATAACTGGAAGCCTGTACCTCCCACTCCCTTTCACCTACTTGCCCATCCCTTCACCCCACTTTCCTCTGTCAACCATCAGTTCTCTGTATTTAGAGGTTTGATTTTGCTTTTTGCTTATTCATCTGTTTCATTTTTTTAGACCCTACATAGGAGTAAAATCATGTAGTATTTGTCTTTTCTCAGTCTGACATTTCACTAGCATAATACTCTCTACATCCATCCACGTTGCTATAAATGGCAAGATCTCATCCTTTTTTATAGCTGTGTAGCTTTTCATAGCTTCCTAAGATAGAAGCTGACGTCATTAATTTGATGCCTTTTTTCTTTTCTAAAATAGGCATTTAGTTCTTCCTTTACACATCTTTATAAATGTTCCATATATACTTGAAAAGAAGTGTATTCTGATGCTGTTGGGTGGGAATTTTCTCTACCTGTCAGTTAGGTCAAGTTGGCTGATAATGTTTTTCAATATTCTGTACCCTTACGTATTTCCTGTCTACTTGTTCTATCAATTGTGGAGAGAAAGCATGTTGAAATCTCTATTATAATTGCAGATTTGTCTATTTCTCCTTAAGTTCTTTCAGTTTTTGCTTCACGTATTTTGCAGGTATGTGATTAAGGGCCTAAACATTTAGAATTATGATGTCCTTTTAGTGAATCCTTAATCATTATGAAATGCCTTTATTGCTGGTATTATTTCTTGTTCTGAAATCTAACAGGTGTTTGATATTAAATATAGCCACTTCAGCTTTCATTTGAATAATGGTAGCATATCTCTTTTCTGTCCTTTAGCTTTTACTCACTTGTATTTTTATATTTAAAATGTATTTCCTTAAATGCATTTCCTATAGGTAGCATATAGTTGAGTCTTGTTTTTTTCAATACTTTCTGACAATCCCTGATTTTAATTGGAGAATTGAAACCATTTGTGTTTAATGTGGTTGTTGAGAAGATTAGGTTCAAAACCATCATTATGTTACTATTTGTACTCTAGTTAGCCTATGTGTTCTTTGCGCCCCCTTTCCTCTTTTTCTGCCTTGTGGATTAATTGATCATTTTCAACATTACATTTTATCACTATTGGCTTACAATCTGCAATTTTTTGTTTTTATTTTAATGTTTGGCTTTAGTGTTTATAACATACATCTTTCACTTATCATAGTCTACCTTCAAATCGCATTCAACCATTTCACGTACAGTATAAATACCTTAACAATTGTATACTTCTATTTCCCCTTCCTGACCTAGGCACTATTGTTGGTATGCATTTTGCTTTTACATGTGTTATATCCACCCCCACTACATTGTTACTATTTTTTAACCATAAATTATCTTTTAAAGTTTTTTTGAAGACATCTGAATATTAATAAGAATACTTTAAATACCTCATATATTCTAGTTACTATTTCTGGTGTTCCTCAATGCTTTGTGGAGATCCATATTTCCACTTGGAATCATTTTCCTTTTACCTGCAAGACTTTTCCCTTTTTGTTTTTATTTATTTTTTTAAACGTTCTTTTTTCTTTTTTTTTTTTTTTTTTTTAATTTTTTTTTTCAACGTTTATTTAGTTTTGGGACAGAGAGAGACAAGCATGAACGGGGGAGGGCAGAGAGAGAGGGAGACACAGAAGCGGGAAACAGACTCAGGCTCTGAGCCATCAGCCCAGAGCCCGACGCGGGGGCTCGAACTCACGGACCGCGAGATCGTGACCTGGCTGAAGTCGGGAAGCTTAACCGATACTGCGCCACCCAGGCGCCCCTTAACGTTTATTTTTGAGAAGAGATGGACGGAGGCATGAGCGGGGGAGGAGAAAGAGGGAGACACAGAATCTGAAACAGGCTCAGGCTCTGAGCTGTCAGCACAGAGCCCGACGCGGGGGCTCGAACTCACGGACCGTGAGATCATGACCTGAGGCCGAAGTCGGACGCTCAACGACTGAGCCACCCAGTCGCCCCAGACTTTTCCTTTTTTTAAAACATTATTGTCATGTGAGTTACTAGTAATGAATTCTTCAGCTTTTGTATGTCTAAAATGTCTTCAGTTTTGTTCATTTTTGAAAGATATTATTATTGCATATAGATATAAGTTGACAGTCTTTTTTCTTCCAGCACGTCACAGATCCTGCACTGTATCTTCTTGCTTGTATTGTTTCTGCAGGAGATTGACCTGTCATCTCTCTTTTGTCCCTCTGCATCTAACATGATTTGGTTTAGATTCCTTTTAAGATTTTCTTTATACCACTGGTCTTGAGCAATTTGATTAGGATGTCCTTTGATGTCATTTTCTTCTGGTTTCTTGAGTGCTGAAGTTTGTGGAGTTTCTTGCATCTCTATGTAGATGGTTTTCAATCAAACGTGAACAATTTTTGGCCCTATTTCTTCAAGTGTTTTTGTACTATGTGTCTCTCCTCTCCTTTAGGAACTCCACTTACTAGTACACTGGGCTACCTGAAATTATCCATAGCTAAAACACAAATGAAACTGCATTTTATTTATTTATTTTTATTGAGGTTAGTTGACACACGCTGGGTTTATTTGGAAAGTCTCTATTGTTAGGTTTCAAGTTCACTATTCCTTTTTTCTGCATGTGTAATCTGTCATTAGTCTCTTACAATGCATTTTTTAAAAAATCTTAGACATTGGGGATGCTTGGTGGCTCAGTTGGTTAGCTCCAACTCTTGTTTAGGCTCACGTCATGATCTCATGGTCGTGAGATTGAAGCCTGGTTTTGGGCTCCACCCTGGAATGGAGTTTGCTTAAGATTCTTTCTCGCTCTCTCTCTCTCACTCTCTCTCTCTCTCATCTCCTCCCCCCCCCGCCCCCCCCCCCCCCGCGCCCTCTGGCCCATCCACTGCTCTCTGTCTCTCTCTCTCAAAAACTTAGACATTGTATATTTAATCCCTAAAAGTTCAGTTGGGATCTTTTTTATCTTGCATGTCTCTATTAACTTTTTGAACATATGGAACACAATTATAACAACTCTTAGTGTCTTTGTCTACCAAAGCTAACATCTGTGCCCGTTCTGGATCACTTTTAATTGACTGATTTTTTCTCCTCATTATGAGTTGTATTTTCCTTCTTCTTTGCACGCCTGGTAATTTTGGTTGGATGCCAGACATTGTGGATCTCAC
The DNA here is from genome assembly GCF_007474595.2 of Lynx canadensis. Classification (NCBI taxonomy): domain Eukaryota; kingdom Metazoa; phylum Chordata; class Mammalia; order Carnivora; family Felidae; genus Lynx; species Lynx canadensis. Next base: position 161,610,872 of record NC_044310.1, on the reverse strand, counting down.
CCACTGTGTGCTGGATATTGTTAGATCCTATAACTTTATTGAGCTTTGTGACACAGTTAAATTACTGGGAACAGTTTGATCCTTTCAGCTCCTAGTTTTAAGGTTTATCAGGCAGGACTGGAGCAGTGCTTAGCTTAGAGCCAATTCGTCTCCATTATTGCAACAAGGCTATTTTGTATACTCTGCCCAAGGCCCCATGAATCATGAAGTTTTCCAGTCTGTCTGGTGGGAACAGGCACATTCCTGGCCCTGTTTGTGTGCCAGGGCATTGTTCTGTCGCATCTTTTTGAGTGATTGTTTCCTGGTCTCAGGTAGCTTCCTCACATGCATGCACCACCGATCAGTGCTCAGCTGGATACTTACAAGTGACCCTCTTCGTATTCCAGAGTTCTCCCTCTGTGAAGTTCTCTTCTTTCAGGCGATCTTTCCGGCAAGTTCTACCCACAGTTTCTGTACGTTTTCTCCATCTCTGCAACTGAGGAATCCACTGGCCTCTACCTGGTTTCTCCTTGCACTCTGGTCCAGGAACTCTCTTAAGGCAGTAAGCTAAATGGTCCCAACCTCATTTATTTCCCACTTACGTGAAATCACTCTCCTTTGTTGACTGATACACAGTATCTCAAAGCTCACTGTTCACATACTTTGTCCATTTTTTGGTTGTTTCTGACAGGAGGATAAATTCTGGTTCCTATTATCCCTTTTGGCCAGAAGTAGAATTTCCATACTATTTTGCAATCTGATTTTTTCACTTAAATATTTAATAATTATTTTGACATCAAGAAATAACTTTTCACAATATGATTTAAACAGCTGAATAGTATTCCACCAGTTGGACAGAGCAGAACTCCCTAACCAATCTTCTACTATTGAACGTTTATATTGTTTCCAGTTTTCTATCATTACAACAGGATAAGATAAACATTTCTGAAGCTACATATTTATAGACTTCCCTAATTACTTCCTTAAGAGAAATTCCTAGAAGTGGATATCCTGGGTCAAAGTTATACACGTCTTTGATGCATTTTGTATATTTAGTCAAACTGCTCTCAAGAAAGTTTGTGTGTTTTTACCGTTCCTTGCTCATTTGTGAATATATCTCGTTTTTTTTCTCTCTTTTGTTTAGTCTTTTCCCTTGATTTTTTTGTTGTTCGTGGCATTTTCTTACAAAGTCCCACAATTTAGGTTTTCTCAGAAAAGGAAGGGAACACCAGGCAGAATGAAAATAGGACTTTATTCAGCCTGCTTTCAGACCTGCAGAACTGTAGCAAACTTGCTTCAGATCCTGCTGGCCCCAGCTGGTGTTTGCTCACTGCTGTCTACTCTCCCACGGTTCTCCTTTCCAAGTTCAAGCTTTATGGCTCAGCTAATGAAAAGTGTCACCACGATGGAAAAACAGCAGGGTGACTGATATTTCTAGAGTAAGCAAGACACTGGCACATGACAGAGACTGCATTTGGTGCCTCAGAGCAAACTGGCTTGGAGTGGTGGTTTTTTCCTGTGACTATTTCCTGTCTCTAAAATGCGCTATGACTAAACTTCGCATTATGACTCTCTGAGTGAGACAGAGAAACCTGCAAGAGGGTCACACCTCCCTCCCAGCTGGGGGAAGGACGAAATTCTTAGCAGCTGTTACAGAAAGAGGAGATCAAGAGTCACCAAGGGAAGAAACACGTGACCCTAAAATGAAGGATTGATGATGGGGCCTCATTCAGAGGCAATTCTGACTGAAACCAAATTTTGAAGGACACAAGCAAATGACAATGTGGCAACACAAGGCTAATGGATGCTTTCTTTTTAAAAATTACAAAAATATTCTGTACTTACGGGAGATATTTTCCAAGATTTTAAACTGCTTTGGTGATTGTAAGTAAAAGAAGGTGGGCTCTTATTTTTTTTATTTCTATGACAACTGGAGGAAAAACTTCCAATGTGTTTTCCTTAATCTTAATTGCAAGACAGGGGCACCTTCTGAGGGTATGAGGTTCTGGAATAGTCAGCACAGGAGGCAGTGGAGCTGCAGACAGAGTGGGCTGGGATTCAAGGAGGGCAGATAAGAGATGCCTGTGGAATCAGAGATATGGCTCTGAACCGTAGCTCTGCCTTTAGAGCTGTGCAACCCGGTACAAGTTGCTTAACCTGTTTAAACCTCAGTTTCCTTATCTGTAACACATAATAATCCCATAGAGGTTGTTGTGAGGGGTAAGAGAGCTAACACAGGGCACCTGTAAAGAACAGAAACATAGACGATGTTATTTTTTGTTATCTTTTGTGCCCAAGATTATGGTCACACTGGATACTTGAGCACTTATCACTAGGCACGGAGCAAGCCCTTGTTAAAATGCTACCTGTTACATAAGCCAGGTGGCAACATTGGTGCACTGGCATTATGCCTCTTTTTTAGTAATGGGAGTAATTTCTTTGGGGGGAGACCTCTGACAGAATTACAGTGGGTCATTTGTATGTTACTATCAGAAAGGGGAAAGTGTGATGTAAACCTCAGCTGTGCTCTGGGAGGTGAATGCTCCTCATGGCCCTTACTACTGACAGACAGGAATGGCCTTAGTCTACTGACCCTCGTGCTGGGTCTGGAGCTGAGTTCAAGGGTAGCACTAGACAGAGTTGGAATCTTCTGGATGATGAAGGTGAAGTGCCCTTGTGGCAGGGAGCATGGTGAGAGAAAAGGCGCAGGGGAGGGAGGAAAGAGGGGTCAGCCCAGGATGCTGGCTCTGCCCCTCTATGGTGAGACTGCGGTAAATCCAGACAGCAAGTGGCCAAAAGGTGTTCCAAGAATGGAGGTATCTGATATTGCATGTCAACTGGTTTGTATGCTCCCCATCACCCAACACCTTTCAGGAAATTCTGCCTTACGCACTGGTTTGTGGCACATCCCCGCTCAAACCCTTCCACGGACTCCCATCTGACTTCCATCTACTCTCGACTCTTGTCTGTTCCTGAAAACATGGCAAGTAAGCTCCCGGGTGGCAGACTTTTGCAGATGATGTTCCACCTGTCGGATGCCTACAGAGCTCACTCCTCACTTGCTTCAGGTCTAAGTCACTTTCTAGGGGAACCTGGGTGGCTCAGTCAGTTAAGTGTCCGACTCGGCTCAGGGTCATGATCTCATGGTCCCGTGGGTTCAAGCCCCATGTCGGGCTCCGCCGTGCTGACAGCTCAGAGCCTGGAGCCTGCTTCAGATTCTGTGTCTCCCTCTCTCTCTCTCTGCCCTGCTCATGCTCCGTCTGTCTCTCTCAAAATAAATAAACATTAAATTTTTTTTTAAAAGTCACTTTCTAAGAACTTCTTTGACTGCTCTCTATAAAACAATGACTACTTCTCTACCCTCCTTATCCCAGTGGTGCCTTGGAGCTGGCTCATGTGAGTGTATAAGAACTGGCTGCTAAATTTTCAGGAATTTTGCAAAGTGCTTATTAAACACCCGATTATTAAAAATTAAATGATATAATTAATTAGTTAAATTATACTATTCATAAATTATATTATTTAAAATTTTTTTAATGTTTATTTTTGAGAGAGACAGAGAGACAGGCACAAGTGGGGAGGGGCAGAGAGAGAGGGAGACACAGAATCCAAAAGCAGGCTCCGGGCTCTGAGCTGTCAGCACAGGAGCCCAATGCGGACTCGAACCCGCAACCGTGAGATCACGACCTGCGCTGAAGTCGGACGCTTATCCGACTGAGCCACCCAGGCGCCCCTAAATAAATTATATTAAAAGCAAAGACAGTAAATTCTCAAAACAACATCCTTCCTAATATCTTGTTATATTTTACTGTTACCTCTGCTTTTGATAATGCTTGGCCCACTGACATTTGGGCCAAATTCTTTGCTGTAGGATGTTCAGTAGCATCCCTGGCCTGTACCCAGTAGATACCAGGAGTATCCCCGCTCCCTAGTTGTGATAAGGCAAAAAGGTCTCCAGACCCTGCCAAAGGTCACTTAGGGGACAAAATTGCCCCCTGCTGAGCATGACTAACCCATACAGTGGAAACATTGTATAATGGTGTCCTGCTTTGTCTCTTTCCATTCTGTAGTTCATAAGCCTCACACTGGAGGCTTGAAACCGGCGTGGTGGGGACTATTTACACCACAGAAATCTGCAAGTGCAAATATAGATTTTAAGGGCCTAGATTTGAAAGTGTGTCCTGTCTGTAGCTCCTACATTGTGGAAAGTGCAAAACACTGGGAGAATAGTCTTCCAACATTCAAAAACTAATTAATGATTCAGCAGTGCCACACATCATTGATGAAAAGAGTGAAGTTTTAAGGCACATTTGTATTGTTTACTTTGTATTTTTTTTTCTTTTTAAATGGTTTTATTTAGATTGAGGGAGAGCGTGCAAGTGGGGGAAGGGCAGAGGGGAGAGGATGCGGGGGCTCTGTGCTGACAGTAGAGAGTGGATGCGGGGCTCGAGTCCACAAACTGTGAGATCATGACCTAGGCCAAAGTCAGACGCTCAACCGAGGCGCCCCCTACCTTTGTGTTTTTCTTAATATAAACAAAATTATCAGCATTCGTGTTGATCTCCACTCATTTGTCCATTGCAACCAGAGGGTAGCTATGGAGGCAAGAATTTGGCAAAAATCAGAGAGCTGGTAGGTTACACAGAATTTATAATGAAAAGAATTATATATTTATTATTATCATAAATTGTTTTCTACAAATCCTTTATGTAGTAAAACTTATACTAAATATAAAATACATATTCTATAAGGCTTCATTTATTACATATACATATTTAGATACAATGTGAAATTTACAGCATGCACATATACATGCATAACTTCTACCCAGAGAGCCAGTTGTTAAACATTTACCAGTACCCCCACTTGCCTTATTCCCTGTCCCTTCCATTCCTCTGATAAACACTTACTCGACACTATGTGTCGCAACAGGTCTTACCGCCAGGTGTTGCAAATAGGTCAATGAACAAAACAAACAAACAAAATTCCCTGCCCCTACAAGACTGCCATTTTCATGCAATGCTCTGTCTCTGTAGCACTAATCAGTCTCTGGCAGACGATGTATTTACTTTGTGTGTGTGTGTGTGTTATTGCACATCTTCCTTCACTAAAAGGTAAGCTCCATGTGGACATGCACGTTTCATGAACGAATGAATCAATGAATGCACCTGCGTGTAGGCGTGTTAAGGAATGGAGCTGGGTTTCATCTCTGGGAAAGCAGTAACCATGAAATGATAAAGCAAGCCACAAACTAAGCTAATTTAGAGGTAGCTTGAGTTCATCAAGGCGGCCAGGTTCTGAGTATGAGAATTTAAAGCCCTCTAGGATTTTCAGAGAATTTCACGAAGTCCCTGCCCTTCCACATGGGGTTTGGACTAAGCTTTATATCGTAAGGGGCAGAGTGACTTCGGCTGACGCTGAGGTAAGCCTGATGTCCGTCCCAGGAGAGTCTGACTCAGGGACAGTAAACAGCTGCATCTCAGCATAAACCACCTTAACCTTGGAACTGAGCCAGGGTGTGATGACCCCACTGAGTTGCAAACCAGAGGTGCATGATACGAGGGAGCCACAGACAGACCCAGCACAGGCTGGCGCGGACCTTGGAATTCGTCTAAAGTCTGAAAGAAGTTGTGAAAACCTCTGAAACCAGCTTCACTGTGATAGAGTGCACCTGGATATTTGAGACCGAAGATTTCAGATGGAACGCAGACAGCCAGCCCGGCAGAAAAGTCCCTGAACCAGGCAGCAAGCCACCATCCATTCACAGGGAATTACTTAAATATGAAGTGTTTCCCGGGAGGGAAACAGAGGATGTTAGCATGTAGCTCAGTTTAATCAAAGATCCCCATCCCTGTTTTATCTGCCCGGAGAGCATCTCCTAAGGGCTAACCTCACTCTGGACACCGCAATTAGTTAAGCAGTGGAATCCTGGTGGAGCCAGAAGCTTTCTGGAAACTGGTGTTCTCTCAGAAACGGTAGCCACGGAGATGCTGTTGCAGGTGAGAGCACCCAAAGGAGAAAAAGTGATGGAGAGCGAGAGAGTCAGTGGCCCCTTGCACCAGAGGCTGTACAGGTCTCAAGCACCATGGGTCTGTGACCAACCACTTCACAAAACCAAGAAAGGCTCCTAGTCCTGAGTCCAAATTTGGCCATGCCCCCCACGAGAAAGGAGCAAATAGCATCATACAGGTGCTAAGATTAGAAAGATCATTAGAGAGAGGAACAGGAAACTGACATTGAACGAGGGAAAGAACGTTCAGGTGGAGGAAGGGATTTCAGGCTATTAGGAGGGAAATCATGCTTGGGAGACCTGGCCTGTGTGGGATTTACGGAAGAGTGCCGCATGCCCCCTGTAGTAACGGTTAATGCAGAAAAAGGAAGGAGGAACAAGACTGGGAAGGAGGAAGCAATATACACGCTCACGGATTAACCCAGCATAAACGTGGGAAGACGGAGCTGGTGTGGGTCTGCCTACATGCCAGAGAGTGTGGTCAAGCGGGTCACAGCTCCCGCCATCACCTGCCTAGGCACTTGGTTAGCAGCTATGCTCACTCATTTGCTTCTGGTGTGGGTCACCAGACACAGTCCCCAACCACCAAATTGTGTCTATGGGGAGAAGGCTGAGTTTGCTGTGAGGTGTTCAGGCACACCTCCTGCTCTGGACAGGGTCCTGCCCAGCTCTGGAAGGGAATGCTTATGGGGAGAGTTCACAGCAAACTCATGAGGAACGCCTTAGGATACAGTGACACAGGAAACTGCACCCTTTTGTTTCTTATGTAGGAACAAGAACATTTTCTTGGCAAAACGGCATCCGTGCTGAGAATCTAACACTGTTCATGAAGGAGCAAAGATTTGCCTGAAAAGATGAAGAAATGAGACCAGTGCCGGGAGGGGGCGCGAAAACCATCCTGGCTCCTTAAAGAAACAAGCCCAGCTGGCAACCTTTCTTCTTGGCCCTAAGATGGTGCTGGGCCTGGCATTCTGTTTTCCTTCCCACCCCACAGTCCAACCGTGACAGTGGAGATGGAGAAGAGGCCGGAGTTGGGAGACAAGGGGAGTATCAGATTCTTACAAGTAGATTCTTACAAATAGTATGCTCAGTCCCTTGTGTGGGTTTTGCTGTGGCTCACATAGTCCCACAATAACCCGGCTGGTTCAGGAACAACAATCTTGGCTGGCTTTTCCATGAACATTGTTAACTCCGTTAAGTGAAGGAGGGAAACCCAGGTATGCCTGAGACTTCCGCTTTCTGCCTTTCCCACTGTTTCAAGGACATGGGAATCCAACCCAAGCCCAGCAAAGTCCTTAGGCCCCTCCCTTCCCCCAGCCTCAAAGTCCCCGGTGTTTGGGCTCCCTTTCTGACTTAGTTTCCATCCTCCCTGCTCAACTCCAGGGAGTTCTCCTTTCTCCTTTCTCCCAAACAGCAAAAGACAGGACTCTCACTGAGTGGGCCGAGTGGGATCCCATCTAGATAAAAGCCAGAAGCTGCGCTTCATCTCAATCAGCAGTGTTTTGGAAATTCACGGGGGACAAATGAACTGTGAAAGGATATTGAAAATAGGGGTGGGGGCATTACTGACATTTAATGAGAATGGAGTTCAGGGTGTTTGGCCCAAAACAGTGAAAAACGCTGTACCTCCTGCTTGCTTTTCAAGTATCCCCTGCTGGACACTCATACAGGCAAAACCATGTTTATGATCAGCGGAGACTAGAATGTACACTCATTTCTTTTTTTTTTTTAATGTTTATTTATTTTTGAGAGAACGCACGTGCAAGCAGGGAGAAGCAGAGACGGCAGGGGAGGGGGGGGGCAAGAGGATCCGAAGAGGGCTCTACACGTTGACAGCAGATGCCCGATGGGGGGCTCGAACTCAGGAACCTCTGAACTGTGAGATCATGAAACTGAGCCGAAGTCAGACGCTTAACCGATGAGCCACCCAGATGCCCCAGTACACTCATTTTCTAAGAAAATACTTTTTAGGGGTACCTGAGCGGCTCAGTCGGTTAAGCGTCCAGCTTCGTTCAGGTCATCATCTCGTGTTTGTGGGTCGAGCCCCACGTTGGGCTCTGTGCTGACAGCTCGGAGCCGGAGCCTGCTCTTGGATTCTCTGTCTCCCTCTCTCTCTCCCCCTCTCGAGATCTGTATCTCTTTCTCTCTCTCAAAACTAAACATAAAAGGAGTATTTTTTAAAATATTTATTTACTTTGAGACAGAGAGAGACGGAGTGCGAGTGAGGGAGGGGCAGAGAGAGAAGGAGACACAGAATCCGAAGCAGTTCCAGGCTCCGCGCTGTCAGCACAGAGCCCGACGCGGGGCTTGATACTCATGAAACCGCGAGATCATGCTGAGCCAAAGCCGGACGCTTAACTGACTTAGCTGCCCAGGCATCCCTAAAAATGCTCTTTTACATATAAATATGAAGTACTTTGTATGGTTTTAATAGTCCTGTATTTTTTGGGAATATCGTATAAATCAAGGGAAGGCTGCTTTTTGTTTCACGTGGAGCTTGAACAAAAGTTGCTCCAGTGTTGGAAAATTGCACCACCCGCAACCCGGCTCACGATACCGAGCGTGCCAGCGCAGCGGCTCACCCCTCTGGGTATGTGTTTGTAGCTTGCACACGCAGTGATTCTGTGTATAGGTGGTAGCAGTATTCAGACCTGAGCACCTGTGTACAGAGGTCCCCCTTACGTCGTTACACATTCCTTGCCTTTTGTTATGACTTTACATATAGTTGGAGCATTTTATGGACTTTGAAAAAATTCTGTGTCTAGGTAGGTTGAATTTTAGTTCAAGATTACAAAGGGGGCACGGTAAGAGATTCATCCCAGGAAGGGGCAGTGGGCATTAGTTTCAGATCTTTGTGATGGACTGGTCTAGAAGTTCCAGAAGGCTCATGAGGGTTCTTTGTGGCTCTAAGTGACTTGCATTATCCATAAGAACATGAGGATTACAGACTGCTTTCACCCCTCTTCCTTGGTCTTTCTGTCTCGCCACACCTCTCCCCTCTCCCATCCGAAATTTTCATCACTGACCACTCTTGCAAACTGGGACTGCAGCTTTGGTGACTCTGAAAATGGTCTTGTGAGAATCAATGGACAGGCCCTGCTGATTTCCTGCCTCGGTCCCTCACAACAAGAAGCAATTTTCACGCCTTTCTAGTCTCTATTTCACCGCCTTGTGCTATGGCGTCCTTGCGAGGTCAGACAGCTGGTGTGCAGCTGAAGGTACAAAGTTCACTCATTCTGAAAAATGGAGAAAATCTATATATTTGATATGGAAGCCACTGGTGCCTCCTGATTTCCTGAGGGCTGATATGATGGTATATTACGGGACCTCTATATTTTGCCTCTTATTTGGAGCCTTTTGAACAACACCATTGCTTCTTTTTAGTTTTTACACCTCACCAGATTTAAATTTATCTCCAATTTACGCTAACATCCTACCTCATTTCTGCTAGTGATGACTATTTGTGCAGTGCAAAGGAAGTCCTGGTGAGATAAATAGGAATGTATATCTCCAATTTCAGTTTCAAAGAAATTGATGCTTTTCTCAGGTTTAAAACTATTGCCACAGTATTTACTCAGTTTTTCAATATAATTTGATCTTCAGGGTAGAATTTTAAACTGTGTCGCTGGAGAGGCAGTTCAACATCATTTCTCTTCATTCATGTCCATGTTGTATTATTTCAACATAATCACACTATAGTTAAATGATTTATGTTTATAGTATGCCATTTATATTTGAAAATGTGCATATAGATATTGCAATAATTCTAATAACTGCATTTCACTCTATTTGCAGTGGCAGGAAAATGCAATATTCCACCACATTGAGTTACAAAAGCTACATAATGTATCTTACTGGAACATTATTCAGTGCCTGATATGTGCACTGTCCAAAATTTTTCATTGTTATTGGAAAATTAAGACTGTAACAAGCCTCACCTTGGTATATATAATATGTAACAGTTTTACTTTTCCAGTAGTTAAAGCTAACAATAAATAATTTGGGGTTTTTTCCTCGTCTTTGTTAGAGGACTGACTAAAAGCAATCCAGGAGATTTAAATTAGTATTTGGGTTTTGGCTAATTGCATAGACTTGTATGTTTCAGTAGAGCCTTAACCTGTGTTTTTCGATCTCTTCTCAGAGGCAGAGTTGCCACAGTACAGCAGCTCAGACTGTCAATGCCAGGATATTCTAAGTATTTGCTCTTTGGAGCAGATGAAGTTAATTATGCTGAGAGGAGGTTCATTCTGGAGTTGGCAAAATAGTTCTGCAGTCTGACAAAATTTTCCAGGATACCTGAAGATCTAATTATAGCTAAAAATCTTTTCCAAGTAGCTAATAACTGTTCTGGTTATCACTGTTGAGCAACAAGTACCTCGTGATTTCTGCAGGTCAGGAATTCAGAAAGGCTTGATCAGGCAGTCTCTCCCACCGTTACAGTCAGTGGCTGGACTTACCTGCTTGCAGCGGGGGGTCTAGAACAGCCAGGGCTGTCCAGGTATTTCTTTCTCTTTCCTTGTGGTTTCAGGTTTCCCCGTGCACTCTCTCTCTCTCTCTCTCCCTCTCTCTCTCCCTGTGACTAGTTGGGCTTCCTCATAGCATGATGGCCTTGGGGCAATTGAACTGCTTCCGCAGTAGCTCAGGGCTCCGGTGTCTGTGTTCCTGGAAAGAGGCAGCAGCTGCCTGCCTTTTACAACATAGCTCCAGAAATCACGCAATCACATTTGCTTTATCCTTTTGGTTACGGCCAAATCAAAAGCCTACTCGAATTCAAGGAGAGGGGACATAAACCACACTTCTCCAGGGAGGAGTGTCAGTGACACGACGTACAGGGGATGTGGAACGTGTGCTCTGGCATGCATGATAATATGATAATAACTCTGCTAAGCTCGCGAAGCCCTCTGGCCGCTGTCTTCTCATGGAGACACATCCTTTTTGCTCTGGCTGCTACAGCCCAGCTTAGTTTTGAACATACCCAAACATGAAAGCAAACTTGAGAAAAAGAAGCCCTCAGGCAGGCCTTTGGCAGAAGACAAAAGACTAGAACACTGTGCAAATGCCAGCAATCACGAATTACATGATGCCCCACCACCTTTTAATGGGGCTGAAATGTATTTCCAGTTGTTTTCTAGGGCTATAGATAAGGGACGGTGGTGTTTCTGCCACAGACATTTCACACGCCCCTCCTCCTCTCCCTCCCTACTTACCTTCACAGTTCTAAGTTTCTTTTTCCTCTATGAATATTGATACCAATTTCATAGCAGTGGGTAGATACCATTGCAAGGTATAGAGGAGACAGAAATTTACTCATAAAAAGCTGTATTTAAAAAAAAATTGTTTAAATGTTTTATATTGAGAGAGAGAGTGAGACACGAGTACGAGTGGGAGAGGGGCGGAGAGAGAGGGAGACACAGAATCTGAAGCAGACTCCAGGCTCCGAGCTGTCAGTGCAGAGCCCGACGCAGGGCTCGAACTCACCAACCGTGAGATCATGACCTGAGTCGAAGTTGGACGCTTAACTGACTGAGCCACCCAGGTGCCCCAAAAAGCGGTATTTTTTAAACAAGCTATGTTTTAAACAGTTAATGTCAGTACTCCAACACCTTCCCATTGTCCAGAATCATTCGCTCATTTATTCATCCATCAGAGATATGAGGACATGTACAGGCCAGCGGCTACACTCAGTACCCATAAACATGTTAGAGTTGGCGACTGTTGATTCTCTCCATAGCCCACAAGTCCTACTGAGACCTTAAAAAATAACATTTGTATTAACTTGGCCTCTTTCAACTGCCAGTGTCAGAATTTGTTGCACTATGTAGCTTGGAAAACCAGAGAGGTACCACCAGATCCAGGAACCCAGATGCGCTTGAGATTGTCAGTTCTCTCCTCATTCCCTCATCTCGTGATTCTACCTCTGCCTGTGGGTAGAGTTGGCCTCGTTCTCAGCTGCCACAGACACAGTTCCAGAGGACGATGGCGGCCAACGTCCCATTCTGTGGCCTCCATCGCTCCCACTCCAAACGAAAGTTTTGATTGGCCGTGCTCGTATCCTACACCAATCACCCTGCAGCCAGAGCTGTGTCCACTGAAAAGGGGATGGAACCGTGAGTAAAGGGCAGAGTGTGTGGCTGCACAGAGAATTGTAACACGCCCACCACAATGATGCTCACACTGCCTCTTTCTTTCTATTCCAGTTGCTAGGGCCATGATGCCAGGCTGGTCTTTCTGCCTCTGACCTCTCTTAACTCTAGAATACGACACCTCATCAGCAGGTTCATCTCCTCAGAACTTCTCTTCATCATGCCGTTCCCCTTCTCAAAAACCTTCCAAGAGTCCTACTGCCCGGGATACAATCACACTCACCTGGTGTGGTGTCCTCACCAAATCTGCCCACCTGACCAACCTCCTCTCCCATTTCTTCCTCCACAGACTCTCTTCTCTGCTGCCATGGGTCTATCTGTCCCCCAACAAAATGACGTTCCTGCCCAGTGCAATTGCTCCCACTGTTTCCCTTACCCGGAGGGCCCAGTTGGCCTCATTTCTGATTCCTATCCATCATTTAGAGACCCTTCCGAGCCCTGTTTCTCTGGGAAGCTTCTCTGACCACCTCGCCCCAGAGAAAAAGGGTGGTTCTTAGAATAGCATGACCATTCACTTTCTCCAGGATAAATCCTATAATTCCATAGATGCTGTCTCCCAGGACTCATTTCTGCTTCTCTTATCATCTTGTTTTCTCTTTTCTTACTCAGATAAGTTTTATTACATTTATATGTGGCAGGAAAGGCACAAAGCGTCAGGCCCTGAGGATCATATGGACTCTGAACGGAGCAAGTTCCCACCAGAGACCATCATGGCTTCGGTACAAACGTGAATTGATTCATGGGGGGGCCCCAAACTCACCTGCTGTCCCCGGATGTGTTTTTGACAGACTCCTCGGAAAAAGAGGATCTGGGTTGCATAGACAGCTCCAGCCCAGGGCAAAAGCCCAAGATACAGAACTAGGTAGCCTCTGGATCCAGAGTATGGTAGCTCAGACAATTTAACCATAATTTCCTTTCAAAATGTGAAACAAGAAGAGGTCAGGAAGGACATTTGACAAATGAAAGAGAATATATTGTTAACAATTCTTCATTTTAGTTAGCAAACTTGCATAAGGGATGCTTTGATGGATTTAAGTACTCCTTTGGAACATTTTCCCCTGCTATAATAATCCATTCCATTGTGTTATAAAATAATCGTCATCACCACTCAGTGTCCCAAGTCAGAGCAGGAGAAAAGAAGTATTAAAAGCAAGAAGTATCAGAAATACCTTACATGCTGGTTTTCTGCTTTTTAAGAACTAGAAAGCAACATCTCTTTGTACTGCTGTGATCACTGCGGCAAATGCTTACAGGACTGGTGATATGACTGTACTAGAAAGGTGTACCAGGAGAAGAATCGTAAGACTGAAGAGTAAAGGGGCTCTGTGGAGGACCCATTTGGAGAAGGAAAGTTCTCTGTGGTCAAGAGAGAATTAGCAATGGAGTAGAACAGAGAAACAAGCCTGGGGCCTCCTTTGAAAGCTTAGGTCCTTTTCTCTTGAGCAACACTGAGGAGGTGAGCTGGGACTCTCACTCTTATTGCGTTTCTGCCTTTGGGAGAGAGTGCATGAAACAGGAAAAGCTGTGGCCGGGCCAGTGGCTTTCACAGACACGGTGGGTTTGACATAACCAGAGAGCAAGTTCTTGACTGATTGCACAATCTAGTGTATGAATGAAGATCCAGGAAATGCCAGGAAGGAAACACAAGAGCATGTGCACTCCAAGGTTCCACAGCCATTTAGGAAAAGAGGAAAAGAAGCTGGAGTTGAGGAAGAAGTGAATGCACTCTGCAGGCTGAAATTGCCCAGAATTTGCCAGTTCCTATATTACAGTTCTCACACAGAGCATTTAGGCTAGGTATTTTCTCTTGCACAAACTTCTTGCATAAATTTTCTCCAAGAGTATTTATCCCATGTTATGGTATTTAATAAAGCTAATAATTGATGGAATTCATAAAAAAAATGGCATGGAAAATGGAGCATAGCAGTCATCCATTCTGAAGCAGAAATGATCCTCTCAGGATCTAGCCCAGGCATGTCTGGAAGACACAAGTGAATTACACAGGAAGGTGGCCTAGACTCCCATACCACACATGTTTATTGTGCCAAAGTGTTGCCCTCAACTCATACCCATGGACTCTTGGGAACCCAGTTTGGCCAAATGGAGGAAAAGGCAAGAACTTCAGCCAGATTCACCAATGAGCTGGCATTAATTGTGTGTGCTGGCAGACGGTGGACTTCTGCTGTTCTCAGAGATGCCTCACTCAGAGGTGGTTCTGAAGGACAGTGGTGAAGGGATGTCCTCCCAGTGTGCAGAGCTCCGAGCAGCACACATGGCTGTTCATTTCTTATGAGAGAAGCTTGTAAAGGAGTTCCGGTCAATGACAAATGACTAGGCTGTATGGCTGAGGGCCAGCCATGAATAAGACTGTGACATCGGAGATGGGAGTACTGGGGAAAGGGCATGTGCATGAATCTATGGGATCTCTGTGCTCCCTCATGACAGGGGAGAATCTCAATAACCAGGTGGACAGTATGACTCTTCCCATGAAAATCAGCCAGGTCTGTTCTCAACCACTCTGGTGCCAGGTAGTTTCCAAGAAACTTGGAGTTCTGACCTGCCCCCCCCCCCCCGCCCCCTGACACAGTGGTTACTTTGGGCTCCTCAGGCCAGTAGAACAGCAGGCAAAGAAAGGAGCTACTGTATTGGAAAGGGCGTTTGCCCCTGACCAACACATCAGCTTCCTTCTGTCCCAGTGTACCCCTCAGGCCAGGCCAGAGCTGAGAGACGGGGGAAGCTTGAAAACAGATTTGATTGAAGTATACAAGTAGGTCTAGACTAACTTATCCCTGAAAATTATTATGTCTAAAATATAATTAAAACCTAGGGGATTTGCTTGAGATGGCGTTAAGGTCAGAAAAGATCGAAGGTTGTGGTTGGAGAAAAATAAAACCATCTTCTGCTTCTATGTCATCTGGTTGAGCCTTTTCAGTAAACCACTTATAAGTGGATTATTCAGAAACATGGAGTTAAATCCCAGAAAAAGCAGATGAAAGACAAGACGTTGCCTCTAGAGAACATGGAGTCAGAGAAGAATATTTTTTTCTATTATGAGTTTTGCTCATATAATTTTAAAAATGATATATATATAAAACTTTGATAAAATAAAATTGAATTTTAGTAAAATTTTACTTAAAATTTAAAATTTTTACTTAAAGCACAAATTTTTTTGTGGAAAGGAGGAGTGGGGGAAGGTGACATGGAGAACTTAGAACCATGAAATGTGCCGGTGCTTAAGATTATGGGGCATAATTTTTGAACTAGATAGCTTTTGGAATCCTCAAGTCCAGGTTTCTTTATTTGTTTAATGTTTTTAATGTTTATTTATTTTTGAGAGAAAGAGTCAGAGTGTGAGTGGCAGAGGGGCAGAGAGAGAGGGAGACACAGAATCTGAAGCAGGCTCCAGGCTCCGAGCCATCAGCACAGAGCCCGATGCAGGGCTCGAACTCATGAACTGTGAGATCATGACCTGAGCCGAAGTCGGACGCTCAACCGACTGAGCCACCCAAGCGCCCCGAGTCCTTAAGGTTTCTTAATCTGGAATGCCTGGGTGAGGCTCAAGGGAGTCTATGCATATCCTTAAGTATTTTTTATTCAAAATGCTGTGGGAGCGCCTGGCTGGTTCAGTCGGTGGAGCATGTGACTCTTGGTCTCATGGTTGTGAGTTCCAGCCTCACGTTGAATGTCGAGATTACTTAAAAATAAAATCTAAAAAACAAAAGAAAAGCAAAATGTTGTGTACAGGTACATTCTGCAGGAGAGAGTAGACACTTAGCTTTCACTGAGTTCTTAGAATCAAAAAAAAAAAAAAAAAAAGAATTAACAACTACTGACCTGATATCATTTACGTAAAATAACCACAGAAGAATCTATACATTGGGAAAGGAGTGTGCATGTTTGGTAAAAGCGAGTGAAGTGACACACTGCACCATACTGTTTATAGTAGTAACCACGTGAGGGATCCGTGGGACTGTGTGGGTGTCAATGAAGGCTTTCACTTCCTCCATACTGTTTGGGTTTTTAAAAAATTTTTTGTTAATGTTTATCTTTATTTTTGAGAGAGACAGAGACAGAGACAGAAAGCAAGTGAGGGGTAGAGACAAAGAGAGAGGGAGACACAGAATCTGAAGCAGGCTCCAGGCTCTGAGCTGTCAGCACAGAGCCCGACGCGGGGCTTGAACTCACGAACTGTGAGATCATGACCTGGGCTGAAGTTGGACGCTTAACTGACTGAGCCACCCAGGTGCCCCTATTGTTTTGATTTTTTAAATAATGGAAATATATTAGGCATTCTTTGTCATGTTTTAAAACTACTGACTTA
Source organism: Lynx canadensis (assembly GCF_007474595.2). Taxonomy (NCBI): domain Eukaryota; kingdom Metazoa; phylum Chordata; class Mammalia; order Carnivora; family Felidae; genus Lynx; species Lynx canadensis. The sequence continues at coordinate 161,594,419 of NC_044310.1, read as the reverse complement.
ATGGATTCTTCTCATTTTATAGTTAAGAAAACGAATTCCAGTGATGTAGCCTAATTATTCAAGTCACCCACATTTGCAGAGGTGAGACGAGAAGCAAGCATCCTGCATTCCACTCTTACTCCTTTTCCGGTGATCTGGTGGCATTCTGAGCTGGTTTGAAGGGATCTCTACTACCTTTTGGGTTGATCCCTCTGCCAGACACGCTGTAAAGTGTTGAGTCGCATCATGTTTGCACACGTACGTACAGTTGTTTAAGCCAAACAGTTTTACAAATATCCCAACAATACCATCACCACTCCACCCATATAATTAGAAGGAAGTAGCAAGTGTAAATGGATATGCACAGGATGTCAGTGCTAGAAGCATTCCAGAGCTTTTGAGTTTTGAACTCGTCTTGTTCTACTAGATCACGCTGCCTGATCAGTATGAGTAGTAGTTCTAAAATCTACCTGGTGAGGATCAGAAACTGCTGGTGAGCAACATATCCTGAGTAAGGAAGAGCAGGGACTCGAGTCAGACTACCAGGTTTGAATTCATTTACACTTTCCTGCCGTGTGACTTACACCATCCTGCTCAACACCCCCCCCCCAAGTCTGTTTCCTCATCTATAAAATGGAAATAATAACAATACCACTTCTTAGAGTTGCTGCAATAATGTGTAAAAGTACGGAGCACTGTGTCTGGCATAATTCAATATCAGCTGTTATTCTTATCAGGTGATTTTCAAAAGAGGATCGATCTGTTCAGGTGCAGAACAGCTTAGACAAAAACAGGAACACTGCATGTGGAAATGGAGTGTCAGGGAACACCTACTTAGACGAGGCTTCTGGCTCTGTGTTCCCAGGTAGGGGCAAGACGTCAAAGAGGGACATTTCCGGGAGAGGTCCCTCACTGCTCTCCTTTTCTATTGTGGCCACTTTCTCCTGTGGGCGGATTTCTTGTCCCTCGCTTGCTTTGAGATTTCATGGGGTGGGAGTAAGTAAAACAGATGCTGAGCCCCCAAGGAGTAGCTGTGGGGAAGAAAAAGACTCCCAAGTCTTTTCCAATCAAACTGACAATTCAGAATTTGTTGGACAATTCAAAAATCCCTTCCAAAACGTCTTCATGACCGTAAGGTGGCACAGGGGTTCTCCCCACTGCAGGGTGCATGAGAGTAAGCAGGTGTGCCTGTGAAAATGGAGATTCCTGGGCCACAGAGCTTGAAATTTTTTTGATTGGTAATCCAGCATGGCTTTTGCTAGCTGAGCTTCCCAGGGTGTCTTCTGACCACCTGCTTCAGAATCACCTGTGGGTTTGTTTAAAGTCTATCTTCCTGGATAATCCTGATAGACATTAAAGCATGAAAACCACTGGAAAAGAAAGACCTTTGTAAACCTGGCCTCTTCTGGGGCAGATCAAATAGGCAACGAGGTTATGATGGATTCATTGTATTGTAACAACCTGGGTGCAGCGTGATTAGAGCGATTTTTCCAAGCCCTTGACCAGTGGGGATCAACTCTCAGAAGGGTAAAACACCTGTCTGTTTTTCACTGTTGGGAGTCGAACTCAGTAACTCAGAGGTGGAATCTTCCTTGTCTTTTTTTAACAATCCCAGGCCATTGAGCCAAGAGTTTCTTTATGGTGTTGATTTATCAAATAAGTCACATCAATCTAGGATTAGCCCAGTCAAGAATCATGTGTTATTTATTGATAACTTTAGTTAAGAAGAGCTCATAAAAATTTCAATACTTGCCCAGCGCAAGTGGAGGGTAACATTTTTATGATGCAATAAACTCTCATTCTCCAGCACGGCAGATCAGGTTACATGAGTGCTAACAGATCCTTGCAGCGATCAAATTTGTACTGTTCAACATTTCGAATAAAATTACCGTGGTGCAAACCTTTTTGCGCAGGCTAATGAGACTTTAAGTGAGATCAACCAGGAGGCAGATCCAATCACTCACGTAAGGGCTCTCTAGTTTAAAAAATGGACTGCTCAGTGAGAGAAAGACCAATCACCCAATAGAAAAATGAGTGTAGCACTTGAAAAATTGCTCAGTTTTGCTCACGAGAAAGGACACGGAAACTCCAAGAGACCTTGTTTCACCTCTTGTATTGGTAAAAATGAAGAAGGGTGATAGGCAAGAATCCTGTATGTTGTTACTGAGAAAATAAGTTAAAAGGACATTTTTGAAGGGAACTTGGTCATGTCTACCAAAAATTTAAATGTGGTGAGTTAGTCTCAGCAAGTTTACTTTTAGGTATTCTTTTTACTTTTAGATGCATGTCCAAGGGATGGTAGTTAGAGCATTTTTATGGTAGCAAATGACCAGAAACAATGTAAATGAGCACCAGTAGTTAAATGTTATTAAATATTTAAATAGTTAACAGTTATATAGTTGAATACTGGTTAAATACATTTTATATTTCCACACAATCGAACACTTTTCAGTCACTGGAAACAAAGAGCCACATCTAGACAAACTCATAGAGAAATTCCAAGATCTGTGGTTTACCAAAAGAAATTTACCATTTCTTTGCAGGCACTGTTCTAAATCCTCCACTTCTATTAGTTAATCATGAAATCATATGAAGTAGGTACCATTAATGTCCCAGTTTCAGTAATGGGGAAATTTAAGGGACAGAGAGGTTAAGCAACTTGCCGAAGGCCACACAACTTATATAGCAGAGCCAGGATTCAAGCCCAAACTCCATAATCCAGAGTTTGTGCCATTAACCATTATGTTGAAATGTGTATAGTATGCTGTCATTAGCATAGAAAACATTTATACTTACACATCATGCCCATGCATCATATACTTATATATGCAGAGACTCTCTCTCAAATGATAAATACGAAAACAGTAACTGGAGTTGCCTATGCAGTGACGAACTAGTGCCTAGGGTCACTGGTATGGAGACATTTGAATGGTGTGTAACTCTTCGAATTTTGTAGTTGTACATATATAAACCCTACCCACCAGACCTCCATAAGAAACAAACATACAAATGAACAGACAGCAACAGCAAAAAACAGATCACAACCTGTGCCTTGGAGGTCATGGATATCAGAGTGCCTCTGAGGCAGGCTGGAGTCAACAAGAGACTCTCTTCAGGGACTGGGGAATTTGGTATCGACATACTTGAAGTCCTGCTTCTTTTAAAGTAAAGAGCTTTACTGAGAGAATTAAATTGTGTTTGCCACAGAGGGTGGACAGTTTGAGGACTCTGATTTTATCTGATTGGTTTTTTCCCGGTAAGGGAGTAAATCTTCCCTGAAACTTTTAATTCCTATGTATAAAACATTTTCCCAGTAGTCCTCTCGTGGAGCTCAGATTCAGTGTGGAAATCCCAGAGGGCAATCTACTGCATGTTCAAGGACATTTATATGAGTTCGAGAAGCCAATGTGGGGTGGTTTTGAAAGCTCTGCTTCACCCACTTTAAGCTCTGGTACTTGTATAAACAGAAATGCTAGATGGCCAAGATGTCAGATGAAGCAAGCCATTTATCTAAGGAAACACAACCCTGTATAGAATTTGGACAGTTCTTCAAAGGAAACTGTAGGGTAAACTAGATAATTCAATAGTCAAAAAAAGAGCTGCTTACTTCAAACCCATTGATAGTGGGGAATGAAAGCTCTCTTTGGCCTCAGACACCAACACTGAAGTGGTCGGCTTCCTCAAGGGTGTGTATGGCTCTTCAGGGTGTTTTCAATTCAGCTGCAAACTGGGAACAGGCATGGCTTCAGGTGCTCTTCCCAAAGGTCAGACACTTATGGCCCCTCCCCTCATGCTGAAACTCAAAGCTCTGTCTATAGCCTCTAGCTCCCTAGGGAAAAGAAAACCCAGAAGACCCACAGTGGGCCTGGACTGGTTCTAAGTTTTATTTCAACAAAGAAGAGTGAAGCATGCTGAGAACTTTACTTTTCTACAAGATGCTCTACGAGACCTTTTCAGAGAAAACTCTCACAGGTGGGTAGAAACTTCACTGTGACTCTGGAGCTCTTCAATCCCTTGGGGAGTCCCCTAAAGACATAGGTCCACTGGATTTTCCCTGTTGGAACACACTCTGGAGAACACAGACTATAAATACCCAAGAGGCTGGCCTTTCCCATTGGCATCCGCTCACCACCTGCCCACCTGTAAGTGAATCTGTGTATATTTGCATGGGCCATCTACCTGCCATTACTCTAGCATCTTCCATCAATCAGTTGCTCACCTAACCTTATTCCAGTTTCAACCTCTCATTTCTGGCCTGGGTTCAACTTCTCTGGGGCATCCGTACTGCATTGTTAGCAACTCCATTTGCAACGGACCACATCTGAAACTGCCAGGTAGCAACTTGTGGTGGTGAAGTGAATATAGACTCTGGAGTCAAATGCCTAGATTACAATTTTGGTCTCCCACGTATCAGCTGAGTGACCTAGGGCCCATTTCTTCACTGCTCTCTGCCTCAGTTTCTTTATCTGTAAAGTGGGGAAGTAATAGTATGTATGTCATAGGATTGATTTAAAAATGTAAATGGGGGGCGCCTACCTGGTTCAGTAGGTGGAGCATGTGACTCTTGATCATGGGGTTGTGAGTTCGAGCCCCACGTTGTGTGTAGAGATTACTTAACAATAAAATCTTAAAAAAAAAAAAAAGAATGTAAATGAGATAATCTATGTAGCCAACAGCACTTTTCCATTTTGGGTTTACATGAAGAGGAAGTAAAGCATAAGTAAAATGTTTGAAATAGGAGGAAGACATTCTTGGTGATAAGACTTAACACTGGCTTGGATTCCTAAGAGAAGGCGTGGAATCAACTTGACAAAATAAAATACTTCTCTTGAGATAATCTAGGTATTCTCACTTGGTGATACCCAATGGAGCGAATGACCTCTCACCATCCCTTCTGAACTCTCATCTAACTCTTGACTCAGAGGCTGTACTGTGGGTTAGAGGAAACCCAAAGTAATGCTAACTTGGCAGGGGGAAGCCAGAGGTTCTAATTGTTAATCTCCCAAATGTGCCACTTAACTGTCGGCTAAAGGGTAGGTACAAGAAGACAGCTTGAGAACCCACCCCTCTTCTGCTCCATCCTTATGTTTCTGTTGCACAAATGCAGCAAAATGAGTAGCAATATTTTCATTGAAAATATGCCTCATGCAAATCAGTTTGGTAAATATGGAATTTAGCCTTTATAAAAGAGCACCTGTTCCCCCCTCCCATTCCTCCATTTAATTTTTGCATTCAGATGTGCTCTGCTCTTGCATAAGCCTGGTCCCATACACTATAACAAGAACAGACTTGCTGGTTTTGAATCCAGCCAAACACACCCCCCTATTTTCCAAGAAAAATCTTCTCTAAAAATTACAGGCACCTGCATGTTGGTTTTCTAGTGGGCCTTGAAGGATATTTCCATAGGAGTGAAATATACTGACATTTTTAAAACACGAGAACCATTAGGAGTTGATAGGGACTCTCGTGGGTGAGGAGAGGGCAGCAGGGCAGACACAAGGGTCGTCTGGATCTGTCTGAGGCCTCAGTGCGGGCGGCGTTCCAGTCCCCCTCTGCGATGTGGTGACGCTTGGGTTAACTGCTCTTCTCTGCTGAGGAGCTGGGATTTCAACTCAGTTGTGGTTTGGTCTGGGTGGTTTCCTTTTTCCCTCACCATCAGAGAGATATTTTAAAATCACAAACAGAACCTGGGGAGAGGAGGCCCAATTTGACACCTTTGAACCTTGATGGGGCCACTTTATAGGTTCAGATTTAGAGGGATTGTTGGGTGGGGACGTGCAACCCGGGAGAGCCTTTCAGTGCCTTTCATAGAGGGATACAGAATCAGAGTTTCCTGAAATGGTGTTTTTTGTGTGAGACCTGTCAATAGAAATATCAAACTGTGAATATACAATTGAACTTTATTATCCCTTTTGATTTTGTAACTACATAGGTATGACAGACAGAGGCCGATTTGAAAAGAAACTCACAATTGCCAGCGTGTCCCTTGTATGAATCCCACGGCTGGAAGTTTTTCTGTAAATCGGCATCTTCAGGTAGGGGCTGTGCAGGTGCCTCCCACTGGCTCCCGAGATATGTTTTAATTAAGGAACATGAAATCTCTCAACCTTCCGTTACATAGTGGAATTGCCCTCGTGCTCTGAAATGTGGCTCCAGAGACGGCATTGTGGCGCTTCATATTTACTCTCTGCAGAACTTTCATTTCAAAGATTCTTACTTTGTGAGCCGAAGGGCTTTTTCTTTTCTTTCTTTTCTCTTTTTTTTCTTTCTGCTCATCCCTGAAATGGACGAACGCTGGAATTCGAGAGTCAAGCTGTGTCCTTTCTGCCTCTGGCATCATTAGAGAGCCGAAAGGTGGAAGCCAGTCTCCAAATGCTTGGCCTCAAAATGAAAATCTTGCCCCACTGAGGGATTCAGACAGTCTGGGCCAAGGCCCCTCTTGCCCATGGTAGCCGGAGCCAAACCAAAGGACCATGCTCTTCCTGGTGTTCTCAGTTGCTTAAAGTAACAGGAAGTGTAGCTCCTTATAAGCTCGGCCTCCCCAGAGCCTTTCCTCCCCAAAGCCTACATCGTGGTAAAAGAGAATGGCACAGATTCTTCAGGAATGAAGTCGCTCCTAAAGAGGCTTTCGATTTCAACCACATACGCAGAAATTACTAGAAGTAACACAGATTGATAAAGTGAGGTGCACACTAGCTAAGGGTGGCAAAAACCAAGGCCAAGGCATCTGATCTATACCTGCATCCATACGTGAAAGGATGGACTAGACAATCTATAAAATATTCTTATGGTTCTAAGGCTCTACAAGTGCACCAGCTGCAGTTAGATGTTGAGAAATTAATGGAGATACAGAGAAGACATAAAATACAGTCATTACCAGGGATGCCCTCCCCTCAAAAATGATGACAGGATTTACCTCTGGAAAGGAGAAGAGGGAAGGAGGATTGAGGAGACAGACAAAGGAAATTTTAGCTTTATTTGCAATTCCTTTCTTTTTTATTTATTTACGAGGAGACCGTACTCATATTAATTGTGCAAGTCAAAAATTAATTTGAAATCCAGCCCACTCTAAAATGAAGTTAGAATGGACCAAAATGCTGCTTCCTCTCCCCACGGCAAGCTGCAAAACAATGTGCTCACACTTACGACGATTCTATATATTTTATACAGGCATACATAGGGACGTAAGTGTACAGGGAAAGTTATGGAAGTACACATATACCAAGCTGATGGTGATGGTTAGCTCGGGGGGTGGGAGGTGTGCCCTGGGTAATGAGAGTTAAAGATAACTTCAGACTTACCTGCAATGCTTTAAGATTTTAATAGGAGGAATGTATTCACACATTTCCTATTTAATGAAATCATACAATTTACACACATGAGATTTTAGGGTCAAGTGTATATATAGGTGTGTGTACATATATGGACATATGCACACATGTATATATATGCACATGCACACATACACAGTTTCTGCCCCAAGCAAGAATTTGCAGTATAACTGGAGACATTTCAAATGTATGAACACTCAACAACTGGAGAATGATCCTTAGTTCAGCTCGACCTCACTGGGAAGCCTTCCCAAAATGTTCACACTGGCTGTGCTCTTCTTGAATGCCTACCTTCAACATCACCTCACTCCTCATCACACCCATTCTCCCTCCCACTGTCTCTTTGGGTCCAGTTTTGTGATCCCTGAAAAAGGCAAGATCCCAACATTTTATCCTCTGTGTTTCTACCTAGGAGGCACAAGCCTAAGTGCCTCCTACCATTTGCTATTCTTCAGCCCACTCTGCTCACCTGACTCCAAGGGAATGAATGAATGCCTCTTCCACTTCTCTGCTATAGGTATGCCCCCAGGCAGCCTGCGAGCATGCCAAGTCAGAGTCCAGAGACCAGCCCACAGCTACTGCATCACAATCCTGAGGTGAGGGCACCAGACACCCATATCGGTAGCCAGCACCCTGAGGAATGCTCATGCCAGGTCCAGTTGGCCAACACTGCTCTGAGGTCTAACATGGCCCGCACGTTACACCGAGGAGAGAGAAAGAAAACACATTTCTCTCCCATGTGGGATGTACTAAAAATGACTTTAGACTCTCCTACGCTCATGGATCCAGAAAGGAAAGCAATTTGGCATTATGCATCAAAAACCTTTAAAAAGCTCATAGCCTTTTATCCAGCAATGCTGCTTCTGGGCATCCGGATGAAAAGAATCAGAAACGAAGATAGAGATTTATGTATAGATATTCATCATGCAGTTGTTTATGGTTAAGTATGAAAATAGCTAAATGAAGCGTGATTCTTCCACACTGGTACTATACAACTATCCAGAAAGAGAAGGGGAACTTTTAAGTGCATGGTTATGCTTATGGCTACTTATTAAGGAAATAATCAGGAATCAAAATGGTATCACGAACACGCTCTTTCTATAATGAAAAAAGAGGCAGAGAAAAAAAGGCTGGAAGAATAAAGGCTGAAGGGAAGATTAACAAAAAGAGGTGCCAAAGAGAGAGATACCTGATAAGCCAGAGTTAGTTGACATAAATCAGCCCTCAGCCCTTGGCATTCTATCCCATCAGTACCAGTAATAAAGAAAAACTGAGCAGACAATTTGGTTGACGATGTGGGAGGCAGAATATCACACAGCTGCTTTACCCACAGCTGTATGGCTTTGCAGTGTTGACAGTTTGAAAAAAGAGAAAGACAAATAGAAAATAAAACCTTGTATTGGGCTGGGAAGTAAGCAGATGGGCTGGGATGTGACCCACACAGGGAGTCTTGGTTTGATTAGTAGAAGTTACTGATTTAACTTGAATTTCAGACCTATAATTTCTATCTTTTAATGAAGTTTCCATTATTTGGAGTTTTCTCCCCCCTCAGGGATTCTAAGTTTTTTTTTTTAAACCAATATTTATTTCTATATGTTTTGTTTCATGCTTTGAAAAGTCTTCACAAACAAAATCACTATAATATACATTTTCCTTTGAAGATTCCACACCCCTTACCCAAACCATCCTCTCCCCCCAACCCTCACATGGTAAGTAAACTCTTTGTATTATTGAAAACCTAAGCTTTGTAGACATAGGAAAAGTGAAGTGGTGGATTAAGCAATTATTTAGTGACCTTCAGCTGGGTAGACAAGCTGCCTAAATGATCCCATACAATGCTTTTTTCTCACTAGCTGTATTTTGTGTGTGTGTGTGTGTCTGTGTGTGTGTGTGCGCGCGCGCATGCGTGTGTGTGTGTGTGTGTGACCAAAAATACGTGAAGGACGGCCTCAACTCTTCTTTTCGCTTTGGCCCAAATCATCTTGTTACCGCTACTTAGGTCAGATGTCAAGTAATTAAGAGAATGATATTAACACATCAATTCTGAGAATTCTCTGTTTTATGAAAGCATCTATTTTAGAACTCTTGCAGGTGGCTGCAGCTCACAAAGCCCGTCAGATGGACTGGATGCAAAAAGGTTCAAGGGCTGCTTGTGTTTTTCAAATGTTATCTAAGGAATCTTTTCACAAATCCCTGCTATTGTTCGACATAATTTTTGTGGCTCTTGGGGACTTAAATGCAACTGAACAAGTTTAAAGGAACCAAAATATGACAAAAGAAAGAATAGTCCCCTATTATAAGGCATTCTCTTCTTTTTCTTTCCCTCCCTCCTCCACCTTTCAACCAGTGCCCTAGGCTGGCTGATGCAACTTATGTCTGAGAATGCTTGAAATTTTTGGGTTTTGACTGCACTGATTTAGTAGAATATTGGAAGCACTATGCACATATTAGATTACCATAAATTAGGGAGCTTTTTTTTCCTTTCTTTTTTTTTTTTTTTTTAAACATGAAGACATTGAAAAGCAATGTATGGCTGCTGGTTCGGGCTCATTTGACTGCTTTAATACTAAGTTGATAGTAATTATAATCTCCATGGAATGAGATGCTCAGTGAATGTGATAGCACCCTCTGTATGGCCAAGGAAAAGTACTCTAAATACTCTAAATAATTGAAATTACTTGTGAATTTCAAAAAGCAAATAGAAATACATCTATTTCTTCCCTTTTACTTTATTGTTTTCCTCTTCTTAATCTCCCAAAGCCTTTCCATTACTTAAAAAAAATCTTTTTCAGGGGCACCTGGCTGGCTCAGTGGGTCGAGCATGTGACTCTTGATCTCGAGGTCATGAGTTTGAACCCCACATTGGGTGCAGAGACTACTTTAAAAAATCTCAGAGTTCTGTTTTCTTGTTCATCCTGTATGTAGTAATAATAATGGGGACAGTTTATATTTATCAAGTAATTACTATATGCAGGGCATGGAACTAAGCACTTTACACATATCACTTCATTTAAAACTCACCATAGCCCTATCAGGTCAACACTGCTATTCTTTCCAGATTGAGACCATTCGCCCAAGGTCCACAGCTAGTAAGTGTCACAGCCAGGTTCAGGACCCAGGGTTTCAAGTCCTGACACCATGCTCTCAACTATTATAATGGACCATAAATGCATATTTTCTACCCTGGGAGATACTGATCTATTTTCATACTTACACAAAGAGCAATTTATTTGCATAAAAGGAGAATACCCTACTAATGCTCATTAGATTTAATTATGTTTTTGATTAATAAGATTTGACGCAATAGACACATGATACCATTTATATATTTAACTTAACACTAGCTTTAATAGCATGACATTTCCATGCTTACCATAAAGTGTTTTTTCGTGGGTTTATTCATTTATTTCTTTTGAACTCCTTGACTTGATTTGCCTCTAAGCTTTGCTCACTTCACAGTAGAAACAGCCAATGAACACCCATTTGTAAATTAAAGTATAGCAGACTTAGGAGATGTTCAAGGGGTAAAACAGGCAATTCTCCCAGCAAATAAAGCTCATCAAAGACTGTGCCAAGGAGAATGACTCCAGGAAACCAAAATACAGTGTTTTCATCCAATATCCCCTATACCACTCCAATAACCACTACCACTACCATCCATGATTTGAGAAGAAAAGGCTATCAGTAGAGAGAGAAATCGAGGGTCTCTCCAGGCTAGCAACTAGAAAATCATAGGAGAGGCAGGAAGTGAGTGAAACCCAAACTAGTAACAGGCTAGTCTTGGAGGCTGGTGGAGATGAGAGTTTGATGCTAAAACTTGGTCTGCAAAGTAAAAAATGGATTTAGGAGCAGCCAGGGCAAAACCTCAGGTTTGTTCTGTAGAGGATAAGAAATCAATATGGAGCAGAGGTTAATGAAAGAAAGAGAGTTTGTGCACAAGGCCAAGACTAAAGGCTGCAGGGGGCTGACTGTGAGTCTAGGTCAGAAAATGAAGGTCAGGAAGCTTTGGCTTTGGGGCTGGGGCTCATGTCTAGTTCCTGCTGACCCCAGCTTGGACAGCCCTGGAATGCCAGGCTGTACCCCAAATACCAGTACTCATGTCCCTCCCAACCCACTGAGTGCCTTGGGAGGGACCCCGGGATCAGGTACGGCTACATCATTTACAGGTCAAAATGAAAACACTGTTAAAGATACTAAATTACAAGCTTTTTCTTCTACGGCCTTGTTCCCTTGACTTGTTATGATGTTTTTCATTTGTTATTTAAGATCATTCTAAGCAAAGAAAAATTACAATTTCAAATTACTGGCATGAATTTCACCGTTCATCTTTATATCATGCGATTCCACTTTTAAATGCAAATATAGGAACATTTAACTTGTATGAGGAATCACTGAAATGACACAATTTATATTTCCTAACTCGTACATACATATGTATTTCATCCTTACCAGAACAGTGAAAATGCTGTACAAAACGTCAACCCTTTATTTTACTCGTTGTTTAATACATGCACATTCTACCAGCACTTTCTGTCTTTAGCTGATGAGTCTGGAAGGACTGAGAGGAAAAAGAATTATGGGTTGCCCTAGCTTTTTCTTTCCTTCGATGTCATCTTTCCCAGCGTAAGTAGTTGGCTAATATGAAGAAGTAACATGGTTAAGAAAGACTATTATTGTGTTCCTTGGAGTTTCTTAGAACAGCATTTCCTTCTTTCCATGTTGGAGGCAAGTTGTGGTTCAAATAGAAAAGAGTGGCCTCTCCAGGATGTCAGCATCCCCGTTTACTCAGTCATAGACGTAATGCTCTTACCTTGTACTCTCTTTTGAGCCTTGTGGAACTCCTATACATCATGCGTCCACAGGAGCTCTATGCTTATGGAACTTTGTGAATTCTGTATGTAAACGGGGCATCAAGGAACAGTGGACATGCATATGGCGCTATCTCCTCTGCTCACAAACATGCTCCATTGTCCCACTGGACTTCATTTACAAAATAGAAGTTCAAAGAAAAAACTACTAAGAAATTCAAGATAGCAACAGCAGAGCATTAAGCCAAGCATAGGACCGTTCTGAGTTGGGGGTCCTGTTCAACCGCACAGGTGGCACATTCGTGAAGCTGACCTTGCCTGGAGTACCTGCTATTGTATAACTAGGAAATTATCCAGTGGTATCCTGAAATGTAGGGACTTATATTACTATGACTAGAATAGTAGTAGACAAAGTCCTATACAGGAACAGCAATATACCTATTCACATAATGGGACAGAATTCCCAGTAAGTGCTCCTGAGTGGATCCACTCACCTGACCAGTGTTCCAGGACACTTGCTCAATGCCCCTCAGAAACTCTTTCTTGATCCATGAGCCCCAGCACATCCTAGGCCATGTAACAACCCTAGAAATGATTCTAATATGACTTGAACAGCCAGGAGACCCAGAGTCCCCTCTCTTTTACCTTCCTCCTCTTTCTTTTCCCCCTTCTTATTTTCTCAGCAAAACCCACGTTCTGCTGTCCCTTTCTACAATAATTAAATAGAACTCAATGGCCTACAGGAAGGGCTTCAAAATTAGAAAGAGACACTTGGTACCTTCCTTAGTTGGATGAAGGAGGAGAAAAAGACAGTGGGAAATACTGTCCGTTCCTCCCCATGAATTTATACTCCAAAGGCTGAGCAGGAGGTACTTTCTGCAAAACGGTATCTTGTATACAGGGAGATAGTTTTGTCTTTGAATTATTTAACAGACAGAAGATTTGAAGCAGAGGAATTGTGACTTCCTAAAATTACAATTACACTGATTCTCTGGAACAAATTCTATGATTATATACCTATTTTTATAGAAATCAAACCAAAGCACAACCAGTGATCTGATGTACTTGGGCAACTTTTGAACAATGCCTTTCCCAGATTATTCTCTAAAGAATTGACCCAATATTCTCATTACTGAGTACCAGAAGTTATAAATTGTTCATTGTACATATCTATATATTGATGTATACTACTACTTATACGAGAAAATGGCCTTATAGATATTATACATCTATATATTTATATATGTAGATGACCTAGATCTATATTTACCTATATATAGCTAAAGGAAAGAATGGTCTTATAGTCTCATGAGCAACTTTGACAGCTCAAAGAGCTTCTCTGATTGGATAAGAAATCTCATGTAACCTGATTTAAGTTGCCAATTTCAATCAGAGTTTTCCTCTGTGACAGAGACAGTCATGTACACTGATCTAGTTCGGTTGATAGTAACAGTTCTAGAAATCCAACACAGAGAGTGTTTTTTAATACAAATGTATACAGGATTGGAATGTTGATAAGACATTTGCAAATGTATATAGAAATATGATAATTTATACTATTTTTTGATAAGGCTCCTGGTTGGCATTAGTGATGTGTCATATGATTGCATTAATTGCAAAGAAGAAACTCAAAATGGCATAATTGTGCCTGATGTTCAAGTAATAGAAATGGAATTTAAAGTGTTGTTAGAAAATGGAAAATGTTATCGAGGTGAAAAGGTTTTAAAAACATGAATGCAAAACCGAACCATTAGCACACGTAACCCTTTCGTGGTATTATGAAGTATGCATCAGGGCTCCTACAATACCTGCTGACCCCGGCAAGGATAAAAGACAGATGGGAGGCGAGTATCAGTCGCCAATGGGTTATCTCTGAAGCTACTTAGTGAGGTGAGGTGGGAGGCGGGGGGAGGAGTCACGTGTTGTAATGCCCTCACTTTGTTAGGTCATAAGTACCTAGGTTGACGCCTTTGATTACTGACTATCTTAGTGTGAGATGCAGCGTCATATGGTGGTCTGGAGCGTGGACTCCACATACCGCACTGCCTGAGTTCAAACCTTGGCTCTACTGCCAAACAGCTGTGTGTCCTTGAGCCAATTACTCTGCCTCTCTGTGCTTTTAGTAAAATTTGTAAATGTGGAGTCATTCCCTGTACCTTTCTTCAACCAATTATAAGAATAAATGAGTTAAGGGCACCTGGGTGGCTCAGTTAGTTGGTCAAGCATCCGACTTCGGCTCAGTTCATGATCTTGTGGTTCACAAGATTGGGCTCAGTGCTGACAGCTCAGGGCCTGAGGCCTGCTTCAGATTCTGTTTCCCTCTCTCTCTGCCCCTCTCCTGCTCACACTCTGTCTCTGTCTCTCTCTCAATAATAAGTGAACATTAAAAAATTTTTTTAAAAGAATAAATGAGTTAATATTTGTTGAACTCTTGAGACAGTGCCTGGCAAATAGTAAGTAATAAATGAGTGGGTTTTTTTTAGGGAAACAATTTTAACTGATTATAAAATGCATACATGGTGTTTTCTTTAAAGTCAGTATGAGCTGTGGAAATTCATCCTCTGAGAGGTCTCCTTAGTTATAGAGCACAGAATGAATCCCATTCAGTTACAGCAACTGCAGTGGAGATGGGGGTTCTATCATGGCCAAACATTCCCTTTTCTGTCACCCACAGCCTGGCTGACCATGTAGGCCCAGGCAGCCATGCTTATAGCTTTGACTAGGGCTGGCTGGACCAGAGATAAAATCCTGATGAAATCTGAGCAAAATGATGCCCCCTCCAGGAAATTTGAAATGAGAGACCTGAAACATTGCCTGAGCTAACTTTCAGGAGCTGAAGCGCTAAGTTATGTACAATCCAAGAGGCGTGAACATCATCACAAGACAAAGTCATGTACCAGCATCCATTATGGGGGAGCACAAACCAAGAGCCCCATGCGGGAAGCCAGTCCATGAGATTCTCCCATGTCCCTACAATAAATCCCCTTCTCACTGAAGCCAGCTGGAATGGGTTATTGACACATGCTGGGAAACAATTACTGACTACCTTCTGTTGTGCCCATCGCTAGGCCAGATGTTGGGTGTGAGGAAAGACTGGAAGGAACTTCCACTTATTGAGGTGCCCAAGGTGTCAGGCAATGCTAGGCATTTCAATACATCATCTCACTTAAGCTCCCCAGTAATCATATTACCTCGGTCTTATTTCCCATGGGTGAAGACACTTATTTCATGGGTAAAGACACTGAGGCTCAAAGAAATAAAGTGGTTTTCCCAGGGAATGGCAGAGTTAGAATTTTATTCCAAATTTGTCAAACTCTAAGTGCCACGCTCCTTCCAAAATATTTTAAAAGGTGTTCAAGGGTGCACACATGAAAATGTGTACCTTGAAGCTCTGCTTGTTTATATTATTCGAAATGCATTCAGTGGCTGCAGTGGACAGCATTCTAACCACAGAGCCAGACAGCCAGCCTCTGCCCCCCTTCAATCCTAACTAGCAAACCAAAGCCAATACACGTAAGGTCTTAGTCTTCGATGCAAGAAGTACATTTTAGGGGTAGGGGAAAGAATAAGTACAGAAGTGGGTTGAACCTGGGGGGAGGAAGTTGAGGAATTTCCCTTCTCTAATGATCAAAGTGAGAGGAAGCTGACAGTTCATCTAGGTTCGATCTGGCAACTTGCCTATTGTCGGGAGAGCCCAGGGGAGGCTCCATGTTGGAAGTCATCTCTCCCTCCTGTCCGTTGCTGTGGCACTTGGTTAGTAACGCATTTCTGCATCTCGTAGCAGATATCTGTATTAACTCTGGACACTCTTTTGCAGAATTGTGCAGGCCAGAACAGCACTCTGAAATATTTTTAACCAATGTCCATGTAAACAGTTTGTTGAGAAATCTCAGCTCTTTTGCTTATGAGCATTAAAGAATTTTGCAAAAATTGTCACCAACTATACTATACTCGATGGCCACCTCCCTTCTACTGTTGGGTAGTGGTTCCCTTAATGACTACTTGCTAGATTGCATATATTTTCAGCCATTGTGGCTTATTAAAACAATCTTCCTCCAGTCCTGTGTTTATAAAACTTCACCCCCAAATATGATTTAAAATCATCTCCTTCCTTTCCCAGCACAGGGTTAAAACTGTATGGAGCAGGGGGAGTGCCTGACTGTCACCTCTTTCTCCTCTTTTGAGATGCTAGTTCCTCGGGTGTGCTTGTGGGAGGAGGGGAGGGAAAAGTGCAAAGGAGAGATGTCTTCTTCCTTAACCCATCAGCCTCTAGTCTTCCACTTGGTCGGCCACAGCTGCTGTTCCTGCCCATTGTCTTGGGGTTAGGGTGGACACGTGGTAGCTTCCACATGGCCCAATGGCAAGGGACTCATTCTCATGCAGCAAACTAGCCTTCGCTGCCCCTCACCATATTTAGCTGCGCTTACCAACTGACTCTGGGCTGGGGGTCTCCAGCTGTGTTTTTCTGATGTGTGCCTCTCCTCGTCCTCCATGAAGTGTAGCTACAACCTGTGGCAAATTCTCAGGCCCTTGGGCAAGTGAGGGGCCCATCGCTTATACTCATCCAGGAATATGGCCAACATTCACCAATTCTTTTCCCCTCTGCTCTGGTATTATAGGGGGCAGATTGGCAAATCTGCCACCTATATGGTCAGTGAACCAAGGAAGCAAATGCCAGTCTCGCATTCTTGTAGACACCCCCAATCTTTATGAGATTTTAGTAAGGCTTTTTACAGCAAGCTGGGGAAGGAAATAGCTCTTCTTCTCCCATTGCTATGCAAGCACGGAAAGCTGCAAACATTTCTCTCTCCAGCTGGTGTGACTCATTCTCTGTAAGCCCTGCTGGGAGGTGACAAGCCCCACAGAGGAGCAGTGCCTGTCCTTAGGATAAACAAGAGGAAATGCCCATTGATACCCTGTTAAAGTGAAATCAGTTGCCAACATACCCAGCATGCACTCCTCTTTATGTTAAATAATAATAATATGTTTGGGGTGTCTGGGTGGCTCAGTCATTTAAGCTTCCAACTCTTGATTTTGGCTCAGGTCATGATCTTATGGTTCATGAGATCAAGTCCCCTGTTGCGCTCTGTGCTGACGGCACGGAGGTTGCTTGGGGTTCTCTCCCTCTCTCTCTCTGCCCCTCCCCCAGTCACGTGCATGTGCTCTCTCTCTCTCTCTCTCTCAAAATAAATAAATTAATAATAATAATATATTTATTTGTATGCTTTTAAGCTCTTCATGAAGTTTTTGTAGACCTTTCTTTTCATTAGATGATATCTTTTGCTCAGGAGCAATTATCTATGGTATCTCCTAGATAAGGCCAGCCCCTTGGGATATACCCTGAAAGTAAGGAGAGGGGAAGCAGTGGATCAAGTGTCTATTGTCTGGTGATGGTAGGCGGATAAATCATCTTTCTGCCTTGTTACCCCTTGACCAACACTGGCATGCACACACACCTCCCAATTCAGGGGTGTGGGTGGGGGAAGCTGTTTCTCCTGCAATACTCCTCATCACCATCTCTTTTATATAAAACATAAGATACGGGGCTTGGCACCAATCATTAGGGGAGAACCAAGGAAACAAATTAGGATGAGAAAGACGAAAAGATATGGAATTGCTTACAGTCAGCATTTTGCTGTTCCATTTTATAAGGGAAGTACAGGTTGTTTTAAGATGTTATATGTATTACTTGCTTTGAATCTGAATTCAAAAATATACAGTGCTATTAAAATAGTACAATAATTCATTGGGGTTAAAAATATGAAACATTACACCTCCAAACAATGAAATCTAATTAACTGAGTCTATTAATAATTACAAAAGGATGTGATGGAGTGTGGAATGAACTTTGGACAATTTATTATTTGTTTTAAGACCATTGTCTTAGCCTGTTTGGGCTCCTATCACAAAGATACTGGGTGGCTTATAAGCAACAAACATTAATTTCTCACAGATCTGGGGGCTGAACGCCCAAGATTATGGTGCCAACAGATTTGGTGTCTGTGAAGGGCCACTTCCTGTTTCACAGATAGTGCCTTCTCACTGTGTCCTCAAATAGTAGGAGGGGGAAGGGGGCCCAGGCATCTCTTTTATGAGAACATGAATCTCATTCATGAGGGCTCCACCTTCATGACCTAATCTAATCACCTCCCAAAGACCCTACCCTCATAATACCACGTTGAACATTAGGCTTTCAATGTACAAATTTGGAGGAACACACTCAGACTGTAGCAAATGACATTTGTCATTTGTCTTCCCCTTCTTTTCCCTTTCTTTTTTTTTCTTTACTTTAAAAAATGCTTTTTAGTGCATGGCACCCACTGTTATATTGGGGGGGGGGGCACGGCCAACAGTGCTGGAGCCAAGGAAGCATCAGGGCCTCTAGGAGGCTGGTGAGACTCCTGGGGTCTGCAGGGCCAGAGTGGAGGGCATGATCAGGACATGGCTGGCAGACAAGGAAAATAAGCACATAAAGAAAGATATGAACAGATAAGGGGAACCACCTTATAAATATGGAAAGGGTAGGGGGCACCTGGGTGGCTCAGTCGATTAAGCATCTGACTTATGATTTCAGCTCAGGTCATGATCTCACAATTCGTGAGACGGAGCCCCGTGTCAGACTCTGTGCTCGCGGTGCAGAGCCTGCTTGGGATTCTCTGTCTCCCTCTCTCTCTGCCCCTCTCCCACTTGCACTCCCTCTTTCTCTCTCTCTCAAATAAATGAACATTTTTTTAAAAATGGAAAGGGTAAAGGCTAAAATATGTCCTGTATTGGAACAGACACTGTTGGTGTGAATTCGTAATTTTTAATATATTTATATAGATATAAAAATAGATACAGATGTATGTGTGTGTGTACATGTATAAACACATATATATTTCTTGGCTCTGTTCACTGAATGGCTTAGATGCTATGTGCACACCCAGTGCCCAGATCTTGGTTTCTAAATACCATTCTCCACTCACAGCAATTGGGACTTTTTGGAGAAATGGCTGAGGCAGGCAAAGCACCAGATGAACCTGGAACATCTTGTTGTCCCAGAGGAAGGAATTCTCCAAAAGTTAAGGGGACCCATCAAAAATCACACAGAAATCAGCTTTGAAGGTGCCCCCACTAGCCAAATATCGGGTAATTTGAGCATCAGAACAAATAATGATGTAATGGATGTTATGGATTATGACCCATCAAGTGAAATGGAAATCCATGGGTCTTAGTGATAGGAATAAAGAAGCAAATACATGAGGGAAAATGCAAAGCACTTCCTTTCAGTAGAAAGACATCTAAGAAATGCAGACGTAATGATGAAATTAGAAAAATCAACATTTGGCCACTATTGTAGTAAAACTTTATTCAGGCAAAAATCAACCAAGGATGATAAAATAAGCTGAGAGTTTGTTGAGGAATAGGATATTAACACGATTTTAAGGTAGTGCCCCACGGGATACTTATTCATTACAAATGAAAAAATAATAATAACTTACAGTGAAGAAACCTGGCAAACATCACCTTAGCCAGAGATCAGAGTGAATGTGTCCTGTGATGGGACATAATGTCATTTTCTTCCTACCATTATATACTGAGGATATGGTGTCACTTTGATGACATTCCTGCCATAAACGCATAACCTAAATCTAACAGAGAAGCAGCAAAAGACAAGCTCAAATTGAGGGACACTCTACAAAATGACTGAATGCTACGAAAACATCCAGGCCGCAAAGGACAAGACTAAGGAAGCACTCCAGAATTAGGAGACTAGAGAGATACGTGAAAAGATGTGGTAACGAAATGCAACATGTTATCCTGTATCAGATAATGGACCAGAAAAGAAATTTTTTTTCTGCTACACAGGCAGTTATTGGGATAATTGCTGAAATTCAAATGAGGTCCTAGAATTAGACAATGTAATGTTATATCAATAATAATTTCCTGATTTTGTTGGTTATTCTTTGATTAGATAGGAGAATATTTTTGTTTTTTAGGAGAGACGGTAAAATATTAGGAGTTTTCAATTTACCTTCTATTGATTCAGATGGGAAAAAAGAAGGACATTGGGAGGAGGAGGGAAGAGAGAAGGACTTGGGGGACATGGAGGGGGAAGGAGAGAAGGAGAAGGAGGGGGGATGAGGGGGAGCAAGAGAAGGGGAAAGAGGAGAAGGAGAAGAGGAAGAAGAGAAAGAAGAAGGAGAAGGAGAAGAATATATTTATCAGGACAAGAATGATAAAAAACCAACCAGGCTAATAATCTTAACAACTGGAAATCTGGATTAAAGGTATACAAGATTTGCTCTTCTTCCATGTTTTCTCTGAGTTTAAAATTATTTCAAAATAAAAAGTTAAAAACATAAAAGGAATCACTACAGTTCATTTTAGTTTGATTCTTTGAGGGCAAAGACTGCTTCATGCACCTGCTTTGCCTCGTCTGGCCCATTTCCAAGTACAGAAGAGAAACCCAATGACTGTTTGTTTGAACACCTGGTGATTACACTTGCCTTATCTTCTTGCTAAACTGTAAGCTACTAGAGGGCTTGAACCATGTCTTCCTTCTGGGGATTCCATCAAGACCAGCTCCCTGTTCTATGCACAACTGACATCACTGGTCATGTGCAGAACTCCATGGAATTTCGTGGCCACTCAAATGTTACAATGATTAGGTTCTGACAAAGATCCCCTTTATAGGCCTGTGCAAACCACCACAGGACTTGAGACGAAAACTCCCCTCCCAGGCCTCTGAAAGCCAGGGTCCAGGTTAAGCAGGCCTTTGTGAAGCTGCATTCTCTTGGAGCAGCTCCTCACTCACTCTCCACTGTCACCTTTGGCAGGCAGCCTTCCTCTTGGTCTGCGGTCATTACCCTAATGAAGTGCAGCTGGGGTTTCAAACAATGAACTTGCACTCAAGTGGCAGCCGCCCTTCAAAGAACAGTACCCTCACGTGCTGGAACCGCCCTCCCAGACCAGAAATTGGCCCAGTGGTTTTACTTCTGGATGGGACGTGCACCCCACGGGGAGCCAGAAAATGGCAGCTGCAAAGCACGGTACTGATAGAGAAAAATTCAGTTTAAAGTGAAGTGGAAACCCTGCCCAGAGTGAGAAGCGAGACTTGCCATGTACTTCAAAAACCAGGGCTGTATTAAAAAAAAAAAAAAAAAAAAAAAGTGTATTTGCAAGGGAACCTGACACAGATTTCACCTCTGGACAGCTGTCCTGTTCATTCTGTCCTGATTAGAGGCAGGGTGAGCTGGAAGCCAGGCTTCAAGGCTCTGAATGCAAAGTGCCCCCCTAGCAAGCGACAGGATCCCCCCAAGAAAAGCTCCAGGTGATAGGCATTTTCCAAGTCTATTTCTCTGAGGAAAAGAATGTTTTCTGTGTAAGCCTGTAGAGGCCACTCATCCGATACAGAAATCAACATCTCCTAAGAAGAAGAAAAATAGAGGCTGGTAGTAACCCACATTGCTGAGTGCTTACTCCCTGACGAATGCTACTCTAAGAGCTTGGCGTGCTTATCTCACTTAATCCTCCCAATCCTGCCCTGTGGGCTACCCAGTGGCAGAGAAGAAACATGAGAAACTTGACCAAAGCCACAGAGCTAGTCAATGGTGGAGCCACCATTCAAACCCAGATACTCTGACTACAAAGTCAACAATGTAGGTCCAGATATTTCAAAGTTGGATGTTTTTCCAAGGAAACCCTGACCGGGCTTGTAAATATGGAGATGGTACTATTGTTATGTGTATCGGAACTTGTTGTTTTAATCACACACACACACACACACACACACACACACACACACACACACACACGGCTTTGAACACTGAGCACAGCCAGCAATATTAAGGAGTACACACAGTAGGAGGAGAATAACACAGGAGCATTGGAGAAACGCTTATTTTGACTGTTAGGGACACTGGCCAGAGTCTCACCCCAGCGTTAAAAGCGCAGAATGTGATGACGTTGAAGTCCTGCCAGTGTGGAGGGTTAAAAAAGTTCCTTAGGCAGGGAAACCCCCATGTCCTTTGCCTTAAATGCTGCCTGACTGCATGAGGAGAGAAAAAGCCAGTGTCTTCTCCCAGGCTGTTATCAGACTGCAGAGAGGTGGATCAGGTAGAAAGTGTAATTGATGGGCCTCACTGCACTTAGAAATGCAACCTGGAGGGGTGCCTGGGTGGCTCAGTCCATTGAGCCTCCAACTTTGACTCAGGTCGTGATCTCATGGTTTGTGAGTTCGAGCCCCACATCAGGCTCTCTCCTGTCAGTGCAGAGCCTGCTTCAGATCCTCCGTCCCTGCCTCTTCCCCACTCCCCCGCTCGCACACTTTCTTTCAAAAATAAATAAAACATTAAAAAAAAAGAAGCAGAAATGCAACCTGGACATCAGCAAAAATTTGGCTCGTGGAACAGAGGTACATGCGCCCATTAAGCAGGCACGGTGAGAACAGGCAAGATGGCCAATGCCCAGCTGAAGAGAATAGGGGAGCATATTCGAGATAAGAAACAGGAAATGACATTTCTAGCCAACGTGAAAGAGTTACACAATGAGTCAGGGAGGAAAGCGATCAATGTTTCCAAGGCAATAACACTGCCTCATCATATAAAGTTTTCTGCTCTGCCAGTCATTAAATATACAAGTGAGGAAGGCGAAAAATACATGTTTTTATGAATCAAGCAATCATCAGCTTCTATGAAGCATCTTTTCATAGCCAGACGATGGGAGTAAGCTGTTGAGAGAAGGACAATTACGCAAATGTAAAATGAAAATGGGCTAGCGGCACATGCTTGCAACAGGGCTCTGGGGTGCCCCTGCCCAACAGCACCCTCCTCGCCCTATCCAGGGCTCCAGGAACCCTCCCACAGCTACGCAGACAATCTTACAGAACAGAGCAACGTGATCGTAGAACTTATTGATTCTTCACAACACTATTTTGCGGGATCACTTTTCTCCCATTAGAAGAATAGGAATAAGGAATATTTAAGTTTAAGACGGCACACGGACTACATCACAGTACCCTGCATGGTCACCTGCTTGGGCCAGACTGTTTCTAGCTTAGGGTGCTTCAACTGGGAAGGTAGGAAGCAGAAACCAGGGGGAGAATTTCAATGAAATGAGCAGAGACAGGTTTTTGTTGTTGTTGTTTTGTTTTAAAGAATAGAATCCTAAATAAGATTATGGGATATGATATATACCACCTGGCAACTCGGAAGCAACTAATTATTGTCTTAGAATATATGAATTGTTTACTAACTGGGAGGGGGACACGATACATCTTAAAAGGAGAGAAGCTGCAATAACGGAATTTCAGAAACCATTTCCAGACTGTAAGAATACTTTAACTTTGGAATGGGCCACCCAGATATTCTTGTGATGCTTCCAGGGGGAAAAAAACACAAGGGTAATGATAAGAATCAACCTATCCCCCTGCAAAGGTTTAAAGCAGTATTTATAAAACTGAAGTCTATATGGTGTAGAAATTCTAGAAGATCTTTAAAATTCTATGTTTTCATTTCGGTGATCATCTAAAAATTCTATTGTGCCAGTCTGAACATGGCTCAAGTTTGGGAAACAATGGTTGAAAGTTCATAAACTCTTCTCCCTCACCCTGCTTCTATTTTATATTGTTCTAGCGTAAACTTTTCTTAGAGTAACCAATCTCCACATAACAGTACGGTAGAGCACATATTCAGTGTTACCTTTTGCTAAAGATGCAAACAAATGTTAAAATTACAGAAGATAAGGGGAACATAATAACTCCCTATGAATTGGGCCATATAGTACTGTGGCATCGGTCATTAAAAATGGTAGGGGACAGGCCTCATTAAAGAAAAAACCGTGATTCTTCGGAGGGAATATTGTAGCCCCCTCCCCCCCAGATACTTTCTTATTTGAAAAAGAAGAAATTTTATATATTTATTTATTTTGAGATATTTTATATATTCTCCATAGACAAAAGGAAAAGTTGGTTCAAAATAAAAGATTAATTACTCATGCAAAATCTTAAGTAATTAAAGGGTTAAAGAGTTTGATTTACTGTTTGTTTACCTCATGTATTATTACCTTCAAGTAATGATGAGAATGTATTTATCTATAAACCACTAATTTGCTACTACTTTGCCCATGATGCCTCATTACTTCTTGGTATTTGATTGGGAGAGGCTGACCAGAATTTTAAGAGATGCGTTGGAGCAGTGCAATGAGTTTGCGCTGTGGGAACTTTGTTCTCTCTAAGGACGTTACGAATGTGTCAGTATCCCATGCAACAGTGTATTGTGGACCCCAACAAAGATAATCATCTAGCTATAAATTCATTCAAATGCTGACAAGAATGATCTTTTAAAACTCCTCACCCCTTTAAAAACAGAAGTGCTAAGGGGCACCTGGGTGGCTCAGTTGGTTGAGCACCTGACTTTGGCTCAGGTCACGATCTCACCGTTTGTGAGTTCGAGCCCTGAGTCGGACTCTGTGCTGACAGCTCAGAGCCTGGAGCCTGCTTCAGATTCTGTGTCTCCTCCTGTCTCTGCCCCTCCCCTGCTCACACTCTGTCTCTCAAAAATAAACATTAAAAAAAATTTTTTTTATTTAAGTAAGTAAGTGCCAAGGATGCACATCCCAATTCAAATCACAACCAGATTTTTCCTTTGCTTTTATCTCTCTTAAGCCCACATATTTCGGTCCTGCGTACCTCCCAAAGTAATGACGCAATTTATTAATTTAAAGGGGCATCATATGATATCACTAATGACGAGCATTTCAAGTTAACAATACTTACCTTTAAAAAAATAAAAAGGTTCTTCACTCATCGTGAGCATTCAAGAATTGCTAAAAAACAAAAAACAAAAAAACAAAACAAAACAAAAAAACAGCTAGAAGTTTTCAAACTTTCCTAGTTCATTTTCCTTACAAATGAGGGAAGAATCGATGCAAAATACATTTCTGAAGTCTGAGATGGTTTTAACTGTTGCATGCATTACGTAATGTCCAAAAGGCAAGTTCTAATAACAATAGGATGGGGTACTTTGAGGAAGAAGGTCCACAAAAGGGATGCATTTAGCCTCTTTTGTACAAAGATTCTGAGAAATGTGTAGGGTGACATGCAGCTTTGAGGACTAAAAGAGATCTATATCCTTCAGCATTACACGAAGTAGTCTCTGTGTAAATTTCTGAAGCTATGTCCATTTGATTTGCCAGATAGATAGATAGATGGATGGATGGATGGACGGATAGATATCATTTTGTTCAAAGCTGTAATTTAAATACTTTGTGATTTTAGAAAATAATAGAACCACGTTTTCACCAGTAAGGTGAGTGATTGTTCACATACATTTGGCACTGTCTATAGGGTTCATGGCTTCCAACTTGTTTAAGACCATTCCCAGAGTGAGAGCTGATTTGCCACGGTTATGAAGCTTTCAAGATATAAACTATAAGAATGATAAACTACAGCAGTTGAAAATGTGCCTTCAGCTATTCACTTGCAGCTCCCATTTATGTCTCTAGAAATAGAGAAATGAGGATCTGGGGACCAAATCTGGCCCGGTCAGTAACAGTGTGGGTAACACATAAATATTAATGTTCATTGCAGTTAGTGTGGTATGCAGAAATATCAGAGTGTAATTGTTAATTGCCAATACATTTCATTCATGTTACAGAGGAATAAGTGAAAACCATTTTACTGTAATTTTTAAATGATTCCATCATAATAATTATAAAATATTCATTCCATTCCTTAGATTGTCAAAACTGAATTTTCTGAAAATGAAGCATTTACACTTCGCCTTTATTGCCATTTGCTTTCCATATAGAGGTGTCTACGTATCTGTTATTCAGTTTAGTCAGTGAAATAGTCTCCGGTTGTATCAATTTATTGGTGCTTCTACACTTGGCATTCCTTATGCAAAATACAATGTTCAAATAATTAAAGACATTCATTACAGACTTCATGGTGTTTTAGTGGTGGGCATGGTGTCAGGGGGAGGAGGAGGTCCCTCTACTTTGCCCTGCCAAGCCACCTGTTGAATCCTGTTCTCTTCTGAGTTATTTCTCTTTGGATTATTCATAGTCCCTCTCAGCTCACTTCTGTTCGGTTCTAACAGCAACAAATATTTATCAAGCACCTACTACGTGTCAGACATCGTGCTAAGCATTTTATTTTATTTTATTTTTTTTTTAATTTTTTTTTCAACGTTTTTATTTATTTTTGGGACAGAGAGAGACAGAGCATGAACGGGGGAGGGGCAGAGAGAGAGGGAGACACAGAATCAGAAACAGGCTCCAGGCTCCGAGCCATCAGCCCAGAGCCTGATGTGGGGCTCGAACTCACAGACCGCGAGATCGTGACCTGGCTGAAGTCGGACGCGCAACCGACTGCGCCACCCAGGCGCCCCTGTGCTAAACATTTTAAATGCATGGCATCTTTTAATCCTAAAAAAACTCTGAAGTACTATTTTTTTACTTCTGTAGTAAATCTTTGCTTTCTCCTTTTTTGAAAATAGCACTGTACTTTTTCTTTGAGTAACTCCCCCTGCCCCTTTCCATTTAGTTCGGGAAGGACTGTCCCTTCCTCTTCTCCCTGCCCAAGTGTGGCCCAATGACTCAAGCCTGCCCTGACTGACACCAGGATGGAACAGGGTGGAGTCACTCTGATATCAGAATGTTGGCCAAATGTCTGTGTGTGGAGTTGCCGGATTTCTATTCTTTACAAGGCCTGAATGCTCGGCTTTCCCTTTGATTCTGTGAGAGAATGAAGATCGATTTCAATAAATTTCCCTTCCTGGCATAAGTGCATCTGTTTCTGTGGTGCGCAACCAAAGAACTCAACTGATGTGTTCCCACTTTGCAGATGAGGAAAAAGAAACAAAAGCGCAGAAAGTTCAGTAACTTGTCCAAAGCTGTTGGTAGAGCCAGATCACACACCTGTGCCAGCCAGACTCCCAAGCACAGGCTCTTTCCTATTATGTTCTGTGGACCATTCCAGCAAGAGGAGCCAGGGAAGAAGTGTCTGCGGCAGGATAAAAAGCATACGCCCACTTTCTTCTCTTCCAGCTTTCTGAAACCCTCTATGCTTCTCCCGGAGCAGGTGCTACACACATCCAGGTTTACCCGCTCCAAGTGATGGGCCAAAACTGAGATACAGCAGAGCAAAATGACTTACTGCCTTCATTACTCTTAAAAATATAACTTTACTATGGGCAACGAAGCCCACTGCATCACTCATTAGGCCAACAATTTTATACATTTTTTTTTAAAGGAGCGTGGTTTTTTTTGTTTTGTTTTTTTCAGGTTTTTAGGTCCCAGAACTATGATGCACAGTGTAGAACAGGTCTTGACGGCTTACAGGCAAAGTGGCACAATGTGATGGAAAGCAGATAAGATTGGAGCCAGAAGACAGGCTTCTGGTCACAGCTCTGCCCCTTTGTAGGTGTGTGACACTGGGAAAACTGGCCTCCATGGGTCTCCATTCCCTCATCTGTAGAATCGTAACAGCAATGATGCTTCCCTTATAGGCTTATTGCAAAGAATTAGTAAGATTGTCCACCTCTTGAATGAACTCACTACTGAATTCTAAAGCTCTACAAATATTAGGATTTTTACACTCAGGACCTAAAGAACTGTAGCATTCAATGACAATTCTGAGAGCCTGTTCTTTGTTGTACAACCTCTTTCACTAGCCCTCTCCCCGCGCCCCCCCCCCCCAGTTTTAATAAGATGAATGGCAGAGTCTTTATAATAAAATACATGTTTCTTATTTCCAATCAGTAGGTGTAGGGTTTTTGTGATTCTGCCCTGAATCTGTGCTCCTTGTGACAACCCTGATTTCACTGAAGGAAATCTGATCTGAAGGGTTACAAATAGGATGGAGAGGACAAGTCCCATGGCTCCCAGGAGCTGCTCTAGTTCTCACTGGTCATGCTCATAAATGGTTACCATTCAGGGGTGCTTGGGTGGCCCAGTGGGCTTGGCATCCGACTTCCGCTCAGGTCATGGTCTCGCGGTCCGTGAGTTCGAGCCGCGCATCAGGCTCTGTGCTGACAGCTCAGAGCCTGCAGCATGCTTCAGATTCTGTGTCTCCCTCTCTCTTTGTCCCTCCCCTGCTTGCGCTCTCTCTCTCTCAAAAATAAATAAGCATTAAAGAAATTAAAAAAAAATAAATTGTTACCACTCAGCTGAAGGTTGGCAGCCACTCTGAAAGAATCCGTGCTGCACACGCATCCCCAGGGAACAGGCACACCACAAAGCCTGTGTGGATCCTAGCCTCAGCATTCACCTGCTCGTCAGGGTCAGAATGAGCTCCAGAGGGGCTCTCTGTGCCTCACAGTGATCTCTTCTGGTGGTGACTGCAACATATTAATACCCTGCCATGGAAATCTGGTGCTTCTATTCCTTTCGCTCCATTTTCTCTGGGGTTATGCAAAAGATGCCCCCTTTCATTCGTTCACTCACTCACTCATTCATTCAACACTGAGGGCCTACTCCATGCAAACCATTGGGTTTAAACTCTGGAGAAATTTGTAAGACTATGAATAAGAAATAAACACTTGCTATAAAGGAGCAAATAACCCAGTAGGGGCTATGAGACATAATCATAAATAACTTTAGTCAATGTAACAGAGAGAAAAAATATACTTTAAAAGGTGACAAATATATTTAAAGAGAAAACTACCTCTGGAAAAATAATTTGATAAGCTATTCCAAGGGTAAAGGTGCGTCCCTAAAGCTGAAGTTTAGGAGGCAACTGGCTAAAGGGATTTGGATGGGGGGGGGCGGGGGAGAAAAAGAGAATCAAGAAAAAAGGCAAGGGGGAAGAAAGGCAGAGGGGGCAGGCTTTGGCATGGCAAGAGCTTTGGCATGGGGAAGAGTAGCTCACTGGATACTGTGGCAGGGTGACCAAAGAGCTGTTAAGAATAAGGCTATTTAAGATCTAATACTAATATGGTGGCATTTATGTCACAGGAATATAAACCTCCATTGCTTCAATTCTCTAGTAAACTTGACACACCAATGACTCCTCCTCCGAGTGCTGTGTGTGTTGGGAATTATAAAAAAGGAGGGTGGTGTTGAGCCCCATATCTGCTAAGAGAAGAAACAGCCTCAGAAGCTAAGACATAGAGTTTAAAAATTCAGAGAGAGCAGGAGCTTGGAGCCAGAAGAGCCCGTGAGTTTGTAATTCCTCAGGAATTTCTGGATGGAGGGGTGGACGTTGCATTTCCCACGGGATTGGTTTGAAATCCCAAGGGCAGGTGACCTCTGCTGTAATCTAGGGGCCCCGAGCAGAATAGGAGGGTGCCATAAAAAGAGACTCTATGAAGAAGTTAGTGTAAGCCACAGACCTTGAGAAGGATTTCATGCACCAGGACTGGACAGAAGAGAATCCAGGGAGAAGTAAAGGCTGAGCCCAGCTGTGGACAGGTGTAGGATGAGTGCCTGCTACAGCTGGAGTAGCAGGAGAATTAGCTAGAAGGCAGCGTGGACCTCTGAGAGATGGAAAACCTTGAAAGATAGGCTGAGAACTTTATACGTTATTTCATTACTTGGGAGGCAACTGGGAGCCTACCTATTGTGAAGCATTTTAGCATTTAGGATCTATTTTGATTTTTATCATCTACCTATTTATAAGGAAATAAAACATATTACAATTCCCATTTTACAGATGGAGAAATGAACAAATAGATGATTAAAGTTGTTCACAGCATAGGAACTGCGAAAAAATTCACCCTGGATTTTCTAAATTCTAATCCAACAACATTCTTGCGCTTCTAATGCCCATTAATATCCTCTGAATAAACATGCCCAGGGGCTCCATGAGACTCCCTGGAGAGTAGGGGAAGGGAGAGAGAATCAGGGGGCATGCTCTGACTGATTTTCTTGGGAGCAATTCTGGAGAAGAATTTCTGATGAATAAATTTCTCCACCTCATTACACAAGTAACTAATCTAATCAACCAGGCCAGCAAGTGGGCTAATTTCTGGTGTGTGAACCTTCTGCCTCAGCCCACCCGCTCTCCCCGATGCCCTTTCGCTCTTCCCAAGTATCAAGAGATTGTTAGCAGTTCATTCATTCAGCTGAGACTCCATTTTCAATTTTTTTTTTGCATTTTCAATTAAAAAAATTTTTTTTCAATAGATGAAGTTTATTGTCAAATTGGTTTCCATACAACACCCAGTGCTCATCCCAAAAGGTGCCCTCCTCAATACCCATCCCCCACCCTCCCCTCCCTCCCACCCCCCATCAACCCTCAGTTTGTTCTCAGTTTTTAAGAGTCTCTTATGGTTTAGCTCCCTACCTCTCTAACTTTTTTTTTCTCCTTCCCCTCCCCCTTGGTCTTCTGTTAAGTTTCTCAGGATCTACATAAGAGTGAAAACATATGGTATCTGTCTTTCTCTGTATGGCTTATTTCACTTAGCATCACACTCTCCAGATCCATCCACGTTGCTACAAAGGGCCATATTTCATTCTTTCTCATTGCCACGTAGTACTCCATTGTGTGTATAAACCACAATTTCTTTATCCATTCATCAGTTGATGGACATTTAGGCTCTTTCCATAATTTGCCTATTGTTGAGAGTGCTTCAGCTGAGACTCCAAACCAGGCTCGTGCAGTATCGGGTAAATGGCCTTCTGGGGAAAGTGATCTATCTTGTCCCAAACCAAACCCTATAGTTTTCCCACAAACAAGAATGAGTGCATCGTTCCGTCAGCCAGGCTGCCTGCAACCCAGGGATAGCTTGCCGGGTAAATACTTGGTAAACAGTCCTTAAAACTTCTGTTTTCACTGCCCACCCATATCCACTCATTTTCCAAGTTCTGTATAGTCTGGCCCCTGGTCGTGAAGGACGTCATGCATATTGATTTTCCTAAATTCCATTCCTGAGTCTCCCTGCATACTGCTGCTGCATCCATTCTCTTAAAGTTCAGCCCTGGTAGGATCACATTCTGGATCTAAAAAAATCCTTAGCTCCCTGGCCAACAATCCCACTCGTAGGTATTTGTTCCCCCGCCCCCAAAAGGGAGCATACATTACCCAAAGGAGAAACTTCACAGCTGCTTTGTTCACAACTGGTCATGAACTGGAAACAACTCAAATGCCCCCGGCCAGAAGCATGGATAAACAAAAGACGATACATTCATACTATTTAGCAATAAAAAAGAATGAATTACTGACACGTGCAACAACAGGAATGAATCTCAAAATAATATTATTTGGGGCAAAAGAAGCCAGACACAAAGGGTGTATACTGTGTGCTTCACACAGTATAGTTTAAGAAAAAACAAAACTAATTTATGGTGATAGAAATCAGTACAATGGTTGTTTATGGGGTAGGATTAGCTAGAAGGGTCTATGAGAGAACTTTCTAGGTTGATGCCAATGTTCCATATTTTGAAGAATTAGTAACATAAGCATATATATTTGCCAAAACTCACTGAATTGTACACTTAAGATCTGTGAGTTTCAGCTTATGCAAACTTTAGCTCAACTTAGATAACTGGTAGCTCCCTACACCCTATTTATGTACAAATGCATCTGTCCAATCCATGTAGACAGAAAGTAGATTAGTGGTGCCAGGGGCTGGGGGAGGGGAGAATGGGAAGTATCTGCTAATAGTGTGGGGTTTCTTTTTGGGGTGATGAAAAAGTTCCTGAATTAGATAATTTTGATGGTGGCACAACTCTGTGAATATACTAAAATCATGCATCACACACTTTAAAAGGATGAGTTTTATGACATGTGAATTCTATCTCAATTAAAATAAATTCATCTACCCAGCATTCCAATCACAAGATGGTTCTAAACTAGCTTTCTAGCTCAAACCCACTAATTGGTGGTCCCTGTACCTCCTTAGCTCTACACTTTTCGTCACACTGTTCCTTCTTCCCAGAATCCCAACACACTCAACAAACATCTACTTGTTATCCCTGTCATTCAAGGCCCATCTCAAAAACCATGGTTTCCCAGTTCTCCTGCAGAACATGGCATGGCCACTCTCTCCTCTAAACTTCTGGCACTTAGTAGAGCTCTCTTTTGGGAAGATCTCACCATTTTCTGCCTTGTATTATATTTATTGGTGCATTTGTCTGATCCTTCTTACTCGATTATGAGATTAGTGGGGACAAGAACTGGGCTCTGCTCATCCTTGTGTGCCTGAGAGCACATCAGTGTTGTTCAATAAATGCTTGATGAACTGAATTAACCAAGATAAGTAACTCTAACTTTATAAATTTCAACCCAGGAAGAAACTGATATCCACCTGGTGACAGGCTTTGTGAGGCATAGTTAGGCTGTGAGGTGATCACCCACTCCAAGAAGTTCTCAAACTTTAAGATGTCCCACCGTCACCTGAGGGAGGTATTATCTGTCATTCTCTGGACTCCGCTCCAAGGATTTTGATTCCCAACTGGAGTGAGGCCTGGAAGAATCCCAGGTGACACACAGACCACATTTTGGGAAACCCTGACTTTGAATTGGACATTTACAAATGAATACAAAGAATGACTTTTACTTAATTTATTTTCGTCAGCTGTTTTATCAGCTAAATTCTTAACCTTCTTATGGGAATGGCCTGCTGGGAATTGAAGAGGGCTACATTTTGTTGGAAGTTTTCCAAATAACCCCCAAAAAGCTTGTATTATTCACAACTTGTAAGAATGCTACGGTGACTTTATGACCATACTAACATCACCTGTAACCAAATCCCACTGATACCTCAAACTTTGGGTCAAGTGGTGATTTCTGATTTCCCAGATTTCACAATACCACATTGTTACCAACTTGGCTGTGAGCAGTTTATTATTCCATAGGAAAACTCACAGAGAGGGGTGTGTGTGTGTGTGTGTGTGTGTGTGTGTGTGTGTGTGTGTGTGTGTGTGTGGGGGGGAATGTTGGCTGGTTTTTCACACTCATGGGCAAAAAAGGATAATTGTACCCGAAACCATTCAAATACCCATCTTGAAATAAAAATGGAACTTTCCCAAAGCCAACATAATCTACAGATCTACTAAATACTATGATTTGCTTGGATCTTAAACCTAACGACCTCAGACAAAAAGGTCCTCTCTCACAACAGCCAGGTCTGCAAGAGGAGACAGAATGTGCATTCCACAACCCCTTGACCTAGACAGGAGGCCTGGCACACCTCCTGCCAGAGAAGAGGGCTCTGAAAGGATGCAGAGACACTCCATCTGAAGCACAAAGAGCTGAAAGAGCAGACAGCCGTGTTCTGTCCTGCGCACATTTCTTTTTCATTGTGTCCTTCATTTGATCCATGCACCAAGTATCTCCATTAGTGCCCACAGGACTCCTAGGAGCCCAGCAAAAGGATGATGTTCCAGCAATGAATCATCTGGTTCCTGAGGGAGTCTCTGGTTTTCCTTGGATCCCCACAGCTGTAGGTCTCGGATCCTCCTGTCCCTTTTTACCTGTACCTTCAGGCACGGATTCACGTATAAAGCCCCAGTAAGAGAGAACTTTGAATCGAGTGCTCGGTGGGTAGTGAGCCAGGTTCAGGAGCTGACTAAGGTCTGCTTTTGTTGTGGGATTAATTAGAGTTGCATTTTCTCCCTAAGTGTCACTGAAACAGTGGCACTAAGGGCGTGGGAGCAGACCTCACCTAACTGTACGTCTTCCTACTTCTTGTCACAAGAACCCAGATTGCGTTTGGATGTGCCCATTTGCTGGCAGTGCATTGATGCATGGGCACTGTGTACCTGGCCTGCAACCTTGAATGGTTTCATGTCCTTGATGGATACCCAGACATCTTGTTGGCTCAGTTAAGGACAATGAGAGAGGTCAGCAGAATACAAGGAAAAGGCAATTAAGAAGCAATTCCTTACCTGGCTATTTCTCCCCCCACACCCCCATACTCTCACCCCTAATTGGCCCTAGATTTATACCACCGGAGTAAAGAGAATGGGGTGGGAAGGCTGTGTCTGACGAACACTGCTGGGGTGAATCTGGGAGAGCAGTGGCACTCATGGAGTTTCAGAGACATTCTATGGCTTAGGAAGTTCCAAGACCAGGACAAGGATACATGAAGGCTCAAGAAGTTTTGTCCCACTCCGGGATGACCTTGGACACACTGAGTGTCTAGAACTGCTGACCCAGAGTTGGGGCTACTCTAGAAGAGAACTAACTAGCTCACAGATGCAGTGGCCTCATTCTCTGGGTTCACCCCAGTGACCTTCATCATTTGGCAACTCCTGCTGGAGGCCAGGGGCCTTTAGATAGTCTGAGAACCATCTCTCCACCCACATACTGTGGATCTTTGGGCAGTTACTTAACCTCTCTGTGCTTCATCTGGAAAATGGAAATAATATCTCCCTGATGAAATAATGAATGACAAAGGTTTAGCAATGTGCCTAGTTATGGGTAATCACTCAATGAGTGGTTACTATTCTTCTGGCTATTCATATTTCACAATATTAATATTATGTAAAACAGTCTGACCCATCCCCACTTGTTCTATGCCTCTTTGGCATGGATGTCAGGGCTGGCTTGGAGAAGGCTTGGCCTGAAACTCAGGAACTGGTGACCCCTCCAGTGGTGTGATGTCAGAATCTTCTGGCCTTGGAAGAAAAAGGTTTCCTCTCCAAGCTAACTTTGAATAGAAAAGAAGGGGGAGGTGAAGAAAAATCTGTTTACTTTTTCTTTGCTATAGAGAAAATAAGGTTTACTGAGCCAGGACAAGGTTGTTTTCAGAACTTGGGTGTTTCGGGGAGCCTGGGTGGCTTGGTCGGTTAAGCGTCCGACTTCGGCTCGGGTCATGATCTCACGGTCCGTGAGTTCGAGCCCCGTGTCGGGCTCTGTGCTGACGGCTCAGAGCCTGGAGCCTGTTTCAGATTCTGTGTCTCCCTCTCTCTCTGCCCCTCCCCTGTTCATGCTCTGTCTCTCTCTGTCTCAAAAATAAAAATAATAAAAAAAAAAAAGTGAAAAAAAGAACTTGGGTGTTCCAAGAATGGAGGCTTACAAATGAAGGCAGTGATACCACCTGTTTGCCCTCATTCTTCCCACATGCAACCCTCGAATTTGCAAAGGCAAGCTTTTCTGAGCTCCCAAAGACGGGCACCAGTAACCAGGACTCCCTCTGCCTGCCCCCACAGCCTCTGGCCTGCCCCTGCTGGCAGGCTGAGGACACATTCATGGGACTGAGCCCCAAGAAATAGGAAATAAACTTGTCTCTGACCCAGATTTGGCAATTCCAAGTTAAATTCTTTAAACATTTGTAAGGATTGTAAAGAAGGAAATAGCTAATAACTTTATTCCTTACTAAAATATTGGAATGAAAATGTGAAGAATGTGTAAACAAAGAAGGGTATTTGTAGACTGTGGGTTGGAATCACAGCAGTTATAACACTGAGAATGAAGAGACTGTGCAGCAAAACCTCAGTGACACCCAGTCACCTCTTCAGGTAGAATCCAAGCCCCTCAGCCGAATGCACAGAATGTTCTGTCAGGTGCCGCTCTCCTCCGCTCCAGCCTTAGAGGT
This sequence comes from Lynx canadensis, assembly GCF_007474595.2. Classification (NCBI taxonomy): domain Eukaryota; kingdom Metazoa; phylum Chordata; class Mammalia; order Carnivora; family Felidae; genus Lynx; species Lynx canadensis. The sequence continues at coordinate 161,558,836 of NC_044310.1, read as the reverse complement.
TGGATAGTGGCTAAGGACGTTAGGGATATGAGACTTTGCAGTATTAATAGATTCAAGTTATCAAGCAAAACTGGGCGTGGAGAAGCTTTTAGCCCAAGGGGAAGTGTGCGTGCTGGGGGAGCATGATCCTGGGGCTCAGCTTGTGGGCTCCCTGGGGTCGAAGTAATTCTGAAGCTGCTTCAGCAGCAGCTGAGTCAGACCAGGACCAAGTGCTGGTGGAGGGGAGGCCTAAGCCAGTCTCCTCTACAGACAGGAAGGAATGCAGAAGACGACAATAAAAGGCAGAAGTGATCATTTGTCTCATGGGTTTGTTTTTTTAAAATATCAAGTGCAAACTGTAAACCCATCAAGACTCCATTGTATTGGAAAAATTGAAACCAGATGAGACCACAGGCTAAATAGGTTTACTGAGAATCTGAAAGCTGGATGTATGTAAGTAAGCCAGTTCTAATGACATGCAGATAGAGCTTTCTAGCACCTAGGATTTTTATTTTTATTTTATTTTATTTTATTTTATTTTACTTTATTTTATGTTTTACTTTATTTTATTTTATTTTATATTTTACTTTATTTTATTTTGACTACAGACGACAGAAGTTCCTTTTGAGTAGAAATGTGAGCAAATGCAGTCAGTTTTTAAAAGGTGGGAGGAGATGGAAATGAATTAATACAGTAATTATAGACCAAATAGCACTGGTAACTGGGAAAATTTGATTGAATCAGTCATTAATCTCTGCATCAAAGAGCATAAAACACCAGGAAGCAACCAATAGGTTTGTTTTGTTTTGTTTTGTTTGAAATGCCTAAGGAACAGAAGGTTTCCAAATTTGGGACACACACCATAGTCACACCATCCCTTAACCCAGGACTCCTGGATTTATGTAAGCCTCCAGCCTGAGCCTCCACAGCCCACACTCTTAGTGCAAAATACACTTTGAGCAGTGGTCCTTCTATATGCGGAAATGCAAACAATTGAATTGAATCCAATGGTTCTTTCTTGAGTGTCTACCACGTGCTGCCTCATCAGGAAGGGATTTTAAAAATACAAGAATGTATGGGACCTGGTTTCTGTCCCCTAAGATCACTGAAAGAGACTACTGCACATATTACTAAAAGAAAAAGTTGACCATAGTTAAAACAGAAAGGGAGCATTTCAGACCTAGGCAATAACTCTTAAGCATCAGGATGGTAACATTGGGATTTCTTCTGGAGGGAGAACTGAAGAGTTTCTGCCTTAGATATAAAATTGAGACTAAAAGCCAGCCTGTCTTGAGTGGTTAGACTTTCACCTGCCCTGCAACAGAGCCGGGGGCAGGTAATATGGGGCGGTCCCTTCCACTGTATAATTCTAAGACACTCTCATTTCAAAGCTGCTAAAAATAGAAGCCTGGTGTCTGGTATGTAACAATATACAATATTGCAGCTGTGTCTTTATGATGAATAATAATACTTTGGAGTTATATGATGAGGCAATCACTTTGCAAGCGAAATCTCATTAACCCTCACAATATTCTGATTAGGGAGGCAGGTGGCAAGTGATCTGAACTCAGTTTGCAATCGAAGTAACCAAGACACAGAGAAGCCCAGAAACTTCCCAGGGAGCACATGGCTTCCGTGTCAGAGCCAGGAGGGTCAGCCAGGTCTCCTTTCCCCAAATTTGGGGCTCTGAGCAGTGGTCCACACTGCTTCTCGGGCTCAGCCCCAGCAACAGCACAAAATTGGTGCTGTCCTGTATGCACCCTCTTGGAGAACACTGCTGACTTCTCTCCAATAAACTCCAGGGTCACCCCAAGATACAAAGTTTACTGTTTCTTTGTTTATCCTCTCTCTCTGATCGCTAACCTCTTCCTCCCTACAAAATCCAATGGGTCTTGGAACAAACCGAAGAAATTTTAAAACCGTGCCAAAACCTCTTTATGACTTCTTTCCTTTCCTGTTGCTGTTAATGTCTCGTGAGCTTTTGCTTTCATTCATGGGTCCAATTTAATCACAGGTCAGTTTTAAGAAAGTTTTAAGAAAAAGTCACTGTTTTAAAAGTTTTTGAACAGACAGGCACTTTGTTTAAACAGCTTTCTATTTTCGGTCCTGATTCTTTGTTTAAAAAAAAAAAAAAGATTCATTTGCTTTTTCCTAAACTCAGACTAGAGGAACAGGTTTGGTGGTGCTGATAGAAAAATCACAGGAAAATGACACCATTAACCAGGAAATGCTTGCCAGCCAAGAGCCAAGGGGCCTTCCCAGCCTCTGGGGAGACACTGGCATTCGTCTATATGGGGAATCATGAGATTAATATGGGAACTCGGGTTTTGTGCTTTTGGGGTAGGCTTCCCTGGCTCCCTTTGAGACAATGACACGCGGCCACATCTTCAAATTGTTAATTATGTACTGCCCCCTAGGGATGTTTGTTTTGCTGGTGGCAACCTGCTTCAAATCCTACAGGAAATATTTATCAGCTGGCTTCAGCCACTATTTGTCTCATAGAAAGCCACACCTTTTGGTAACCTTGTTGTACTGAGTCCACCCTTTTCCCTAGCAAGTCGCATTCAGACACTTTACTTTTTGGATTGGTGATTTTCCCCCCTCCCTCTTTTGTCTTTATTTCCCCATGATGGCTATGTTTTCATAACGTGGTGTAGACCACTCAACTCAGCTTCTTTCTTTCTTTCTTTCTTTCTTTCTTTCTTTCTTTCTTTCTTTCTTTCTTTCTTTCTTAAAAATATTTTTTAATGTTTATTTATTTTTGAGAGACAGCAGAGACAGAGTGTGAGCAGGGGAGGAGCAGACAGAGAGGAAGACACAGAATCTGAAGCAGGCTCCAGGCTCAGAGCTGTTAGCACAGAGCCCGACGTGGGGCTTGAACAGACGACCCCGTGAAATCCTGACCTGAGCCCAAGTCAGATGCCCAACCAACTGAGCCATCCAGGAGCCCCTCAGCTGTTTTCAAAGCTTTGCTTCCTACACCTCCATCACATTTCCCTTGTGGTTTTGTAAACATCTCTGGATTTAGGGAACAGAAAAGAGCAAAGTGTGAATTAGAGACACCTACACATACTCACGTACATATTTATCTGCACTTACTGACGGAGGAGTTCCCTACGCTCTGAAATGTTCTCTATGAAATCCCATTTAAATCAAAAACTTTTATCAGAAAAATCAAACTGCTTTATGATTGAATAGCACTTTGCCTCTAAGTGCCAGCCATCGAGGCTGATGAAATGACCAAGATGACATTCTTCCCCAGAAAGACATCCTTGCCCTTTATTTTAAAGTTGGAGTAAAAAAATTCGGGCTGTTATTGCTTCCTGTCGGTTCTCTCAGACGGAGGAACAGTCTTCCACTATAATTAATGACATTTTGGCATCTGATAACAATGTTGTGAACATGCATGCTTTTAGTACTTGTGTAGTTTTGTTTTTAATAATGTGTGAGACAGACTTGGCAGGAATCTTTATGCATTGTGTATTTTTAAAAACATAGGCACGCGCGCGCACACACACACACACACACAAATCCTGCACACAACAACTTTAGCAAATATATGCATGATCAAAACAGTTCAGAAATATAAGATCTGAAAATGAGAAAGGGCAGCAGGTTTTTGAATAGGCTTCATCAGCAGAGGGGAGAGGTCAGCCGTGGAGATTAGTTATAGGAGCTATTAAGTCTCCTCTGACACCCACAGTACAAGCTGCTTAACATAATCAGCCGCAATCAGCAAAACTGCTGTTTATTACAAAACGTTTTTCCCTTTTAATATTTCATATTGTTATGTAAAATGGTGCAGTGTAGGGACACACACATTTCACCAGGGACAAATTGTACAAATTGTCAGCAATAATAATTTGTGGCTCTTCTCGTGACATCTTTAGAAGTTAAAAACCGTTGAGCGATACCTCTCCAGAGCTATTTTCTCTAATGTGGTTAATGGTTTGCACTGGAGTTGACCAGTCGCTCTCTGTATGCCGTTGCCACCGTTTACCGGCACGAGAAAATGTTTGTGTGACCGCACATCAATCAGTCAAGTCTGTAATCCAGGGCCCCTGAAGCTCGGTTCTAACTCTTCCCCGTCTGGTCAGAGCCCTCCATTATGGGTGTGTCTCATACATATTTCCTAGTCTGTCTGAATCACCAACATAATTCCTTTCCCAAAACACTTTAATTTAAATAGAACTGACTATGAGGTGCACACTGGCAGTCCAAATAGAATTTCACACACTGGGTGTTGGGATAAGAGAAGGGTCCTAGCTGTCCTATTGGACAGATTGCAGGGGCCCAGATTAGAAGGCTCTTGGAGATTATCCCCACACTGCTCTAAGGAGAAAGAGGAGGCACAGAGATGGGCACTGCTGGTTCCCATTCCAGCCCACTCAGGATCTCATACAAGATGCCCTCAGTCTCTGGAAGCCCTGCCTCTCCTAAGGCTCCATCTCTCATCATATCCCCCATCCCAATCAGCCTAGTTGTTCACGGGAATGCTGGACTGAGAGGTAGCATGGGGAGCAGGGCAGACGGTAGGATTTCATTTTCACAAACATGCTAATACATAAAAGATAAACATTGTTTCTTGCAAAGTGGTCACTTTAGCAAGCTAAATGATAACACTTATTGAAATAAACGATGCTGCTATTTCTCACATTTTGGGTCTATCTTGTTTATAAGCCACACAAAGCAATCAGTTTCATTACTTTATACTCAAGTCTTCTTTTGAACACCAGCTTAATCATCTATTTTATTCATCAGGCCTGGCTCCAAATGAATGGATATTTCTCAGACTTTGTACAACCTTCTATTAAAATAATTCTTTTAGGGGCGCCTGGGTGGCTCAGTCGGTTGAGCGTCCGACTTCGGCTCAGGTCATGATCTCGCAGTCTGTGAGTTCGAGCCCCGTGTTGAGCTCTGTGCTGACAGCTCAGAGCCTGGAGCTTGCTTTGGATTCTCTCTCTGCCCCTCCCCCGCTCATGCCCTGTCTCTCTCTGTCAAAAATAAATAAACATTAAAATAATTCTTGTGGGTGTTTATCTATGGATCTGTTTCTCCAGTGTAATAAACTCCTTAAGGTCAGGAAAACTTTCATTTTCACCTCTACACACATCACTTTCTAGCTGTGTCAGGCACATAGTAAGTGCTCAAGGGATGTTTGCTCAATAAAAAAGTGAATGGTTTCTGGAAATTAAATTCATTCTTAGAGGACAAAGATGTATTTCCGTGAGGGCTCTGGACTCTGAAGACTATTCTATTACCGTCTTCTTTCCTTGAACATCTCTTGAACAATGTAAACTTCTCAGGACTTACGGGGACAGTATGCAATTAAAATGTAAAAACTCTGTTAGGATTCTTAAAACCCCAGCCACCAGACCTTCTAAGACCAGGGCTGTCCAATGGAAATACAATGCAATCCACTTACGTAATATAAAGTTTCTAGCAGCCACCTTAAAAAAGATGAAGCAGGTGAAGTTACTTTTGATTGGGTATTAATATTTTATTTAACCCAGTATATCTGAAATGTTATTCTTCCAACATATAATCCACTTAAAAATTATTAGTGAGGGGCGCCTGGGTGGCGCAGTCGGTTAAGCGTCCGACTTCAGCCAGGTCACGATCTCGCGGTCTGTGAGTTCGAGCCCCGCGTCGGGCTCTGGGCTGATGGCTCGGAGCCTGGAGCCTGTTTCTGATTCTGTGTCTCCCTCTCTCTCTGCCCCTCCCCCGTTCATGCTCTGTCTCTCTCTGTCCCAAAAATAAATAAACGTTGAAAAAAAAAAAATTTAAAAAAAAAAATTATTAGTGAGATACTTCATATTCTTTTTTCTTATTGCGTTAAGAATTTAAAATTTGGTGTGTTCTTTTACACCTCCAGCACACCTCCGGTCCCGCCAGCCACAATGCAAGGGGTCACAGCCACGTGTGGTGGTAGCAGCTAGCGTATTAGACGGTGCACCTCCAGACCTGCCTCACAGCCCTTTTGACCTGCGCTTCCTGGGACTGATACCTTTGCAGGTGGACTGCAGGGGGCAGCAACAGGCAATGACTGGATGTGCCATGAGTGGTCATTTCAATACTTTACTTGCCCTTTCTCCCCGGCGGAAGCAAAGGCTAGAAATGGGATCCTGTTCAGCTTAGAACTTCAAAAGCTCATGAAACGCACCAGCTTTCTGTTGTCCATGCAACCGCATTTTTATTCCTTAGGCTAATTGTTTCCTTGCTGCTTTTCCTTGCCTTCAGCCTAACCCAGCTCATGAAGGCAAGTATGGTTTTGACCAGAGTAGCGGCAATGGAATTGATGGGCTTATTGACATCGGATATGAGAAAAAAGAGAGGAGCCAAGAATGATTCTTGGGTGTTTTCCTTGCTCGACCACGTCAGATGGTGGGATTGGTACAATCCCCTAGGGAGAAGAGTGTGGCTGGAGAAGGAGGTAGTACTAATTTCACAGCCTTGGGATATTCCTCCATCATAGGCAGGGAAGAGTAGAGGGAGCCAAACAAGAGAGGCTGAGGGGAGGAGCTGCCTTAGAATCAGAGATCAACCAATGGCATAAGGGTGGGGGCAGGGGTGGGTGAGAATGTGGGGACACGTGGTCCCAGAAGCGTGAAGAAGAAACTATCTCCAAAAGGTAAGTGTGGACAGCTCCTAGAGGTCAAGTAAGACTTGTGGATGCAGAAATGTGAAACGCATGAAGTGGATTGAGAAGACAGGCTCAGGCAGTGAGCAGAGCAGAATATGGATAGTCTGAGGACAGAGTGGCAGGTCACATGGATCCAACATGGCGGGACAAGTGCAAGGGCTGGGTCAGAAGAGAACTGGCATTAAAACCCAATTAAGCCAACACTGGGACATGGGAAAAAATAATGCTACATATAAGCCTTGAGGGCCTCAATGTCCCTCATTAGCCCAGGAAAAGCTACTCCTTCACCGTTTTCCTTACACACAGAGAAGGGCCAGTAACACTTCCAACCCCCAAGGGTCCTGTAAAAGAGAAGTGTGCAGTGATTTGAGCCCATCGAAATTTAGCATAACCTGAGGCCTTGAATTTTTATCATCAGTCTGGCTTAGGAAATTTTATTTCTAGAAATTCTTGCTAATATAACTGGCCTAAATGTTCTTCAACAGAGAATTGGCCAAATAAATTACGAAACATTCAAATAATGCAATAGTAAGCACTCATTAAAAAGAACAAGTGGGAGTTGTACATATTGACCTATAAACATATGCCAGGTTCATTTTTAAATGGAAAAAGCAAGGTTCATAACAGTGTATGAAGTATGCTCACTTTTGTGGTTAAAAGCAGAGGGTTTATATATCTATACATATTCATATGTATATATAATATACATATTATGCACCTACATAAATGCACCCTGCATGCACAGGAATTTTCTGGAAGGATAAGAAAGGAGCTATTAACAATAATTGCTTCTGGAGGAGAAACTAGAAGGGAATTTAAGGTGAGAGGGACATATACTCTTTAGTATTGCTCAATTTCTTTTGGCCAGGTGCAGGAATTATTATTTTTTAAATTAGAATAACAGTTTAAAGTGTTTTGAGCAAGATTTTACTTACACTGTTTATATTAAACACTATAAAATCTCTTGGAGAAAGGATTGCATTTCTTTATGACCAGTGTACTGTATTCATTCCACTGCTCTTCCAAATGTCAAATTTGGGTGCACTGAAGACTGCAATGATTAGGGGTCCATTTCCTCAATATCAAATCTTTTCCATGTAGCCACTGTACCCAGTGTCTAGAAATCAAGTTCATAGCTGGCTGGCGTTGAGGGATTGCTGTGGCCCTGAACTTCAGGGCATCTAAAGAGTCCAGAAAGCTGGGCAAATGTGTAGGCAAGATTTGGACCAGTCACAGACTCACCTCGAGGGCTTTCAGTCTTTTGATCAGCACCACCTGCATGCCAAGCTTACCACCAGGTGACACACAGCATTAGCCCCAGGGAGATTCCAGGAGGCTGTCTATCAGGAAGGAGACAATGCTTATTGCTCTGTAACTCCTAATTAAACAGATGTGAAGACGTACAGCATCAGGCAGGATGGGGGATAATAGGATTACAGTGTACTTTGGAGAGATAAGAGAAACCGCTGCAGGCAAGATTCTCTAGGCCCTATAAGAGGGCTATATCCTACAGGCGTTCAGAGGTGGTAGAAATCACATCTAATCTGTGCAATTAGCAAAGATGGAACCTGAACTGGGTCTTAATGCATATGAACTAAAATATTATTTTATTTATTTTATTTTATTTTATTTTCTTTTATTTTATTTTATTTTATTTTATTTTTTTTTATGTTATTTTGTTCTTGTAAAATATTATTTTAAAAGGTTATCCCAGGTAATTTTTATTCCCTGGATTCTTGCTGCTTTGCAATTCTTCATCCACTGGGGCTGAAGTAATCTTTCTTTTAGAGAAGGGCAGAACCCAGCCCTTGAAGGAAAGACAGTATTTCTTCCTTCCTATTTCAGATCCCAAAGTCATAAGGCTTTTATTTATTCCTTTGCTGAAGGAAAGAAGGAAGGAAGGAAGGAAGGAAGGAAGGAAGGAAGGAAGGAAGGAAGGAAGGAAGGAAGGGAGGGAGGGAGGGAGGGAGGGAGGGAGGGAGGAATGGTAGATTTTAGGGACCCAAAGTCAGAGGTGCAGAATTTTGATAATTAGCCATAGGGGATAAGGGGGGAAATTCCTGATACCCTGGAAGGAGAAAAGTCTCTCCAAGGGAGGGGACAGCTATGGAGATGAGAGAGGCATTTGATGAAGACGGACCTGGGATTAACTCACTAATTACACAAGTGAGAAAGGACCTGTCTTAGTCTGATCCTTTGGCTTGAGAGAGTGCAAAATGATAGAAACCGGAAGTCTTCTGAAGGGGGTATGGGACTTTCTATTGAAATTTAGGGAAGAGGCCATCTTGTGGGTCCCTAAACCAACAAGCATCACTGCAGGAGAATATGGCCGCGTGATGTGCTTTGCTAGAGAGGTTCTGACATGGAGCTCCCCTGATACACTGTGGAGATCCAAACATCCCCTCATGATCTCCTGGCGAGCATGGGAGGCCTGAGAAACTGGATGGGCCAGAGAGGTCCTGAAGTTAAAATGAAAAGCTGGCAGATCTTGTCAACAGAGGCTTCAGCAGAGATCTCACATATCGGCAGAGGATGCCACTGAATATTTCCAAAGAAGGAGTAACATAGTGAGTGGTACTTGAAGGACGTTGGTCTTGTAGTTGGGTTAGCTTAGGAGGCAAGGACTCAAAAAGTTCAGCATTTACACAGAATGACAGCAGCCACAGCCAGGAGGCAGTCTTTAACAGAATTACATGATGGGGCTCCCCCAAGGGAAATCAGAAATTTTCTTGTAGGGAACTATATTTCAAGTGCTTTTGTTTGTATGTCTGTTTTTGTCTAGAATTGAGGAAAGAGAGCAGCAGTGGCTTTTTGCATCTGGTAGCTGTTCTGTGACCACTGCAGGTCTTGATCCTGCCCGCTTGGGAGCAGTCACCTTTGGTGATGATTACCTGGTTCCACAGAGTCACTCAGAGCGCACAGTCACTCATAACTAATGAGCATCTATGTAATATTTCTCATCCTGAAATATATCTTTATCATTTGATACTGTCCAATATGGCCAGAATGCAAAACAAAAAACAGATACACAGTTAATAACCCTAGGGGAGATGGTTATTGTTCTTTGTTCTTAAATTTGTTGAGCTGGGAATACAATGTGCACTAAATTCTTTAAGTGAGTGATAAATCAAGTTTGCTGCTGAGGAAGGGCAAATTCTTTCAAGTAGACTCCACTGTTGAACTCCTTTTAACTCATTCTGAGTAGCCTTTCCTCTGGTCTACATTTTTAGACGCTGGCTAAAAATCCTACTTAGTACACAATCTAATGTACTCATCTCCACCATTTCTTATGAGATGAATATGTTCTGATAGACCAGCTAAGAAAATAGAACGGAGTGCTTCATCCCTGCTTCCTCCAACATTATCATGGTATTATCTCTATCTGAAAAGATCATCCAACCATGAAGATGCAAATGAAAAACAGAGCAATGCCCATCTAGATGCTTTTCAACTCTGTATTAAGTGTTCCACCAATACACATGCATCCCCTGCTTCTTTTAAATTTTATTTATAGAGAAGAAACACTTACCCCATTATACATTATGCATTGTATCTCTGATGGACATTAAAGAAGATTATAGATTTACTGCCCTTGGTGTATTGTTTTTTTCTCCCTCATTGGCTAGGAGCTAAGATAGCCAAATAGGGCCAGCAAGAGCCAGACACATCAGCTCACAGTTTTAAAAGCATTTTGGCTGAACAGTAAGTCAAAATCCCCTTCTAATGAATTTCTGTCCTAAAAATTATCTTCCATGTCAGGAAAGATACCACGAGGAACAAGCATCTTCTTTCTCTGATTTGCATTGTGGAAAAGAAAAGGAAAATAGCACAGATGCATTCGGTATTGTACAAAGAGCATATATGGGCATTTCAATTCCTAATATCACACTAGTTTCTGATGCTAATGTAAAATATGTTCTTTTTGCATCTATAATCATGATGAGCAGATGGCGAAGACGGTTTAAAGTAGTACAGTATGTCTATTAAAATAATGTATGCTGTTAGTGAGTCTTCCCTAAAACTGGAGTTTAATTGCTTATAAACACATACGTTAGAAAGAATCATGATTCTAAGAGCCATTTGCTTTGCCAGGACAATAGTTAGAGTTCTCTGTAACAGGCTTTGGCCACAAGACTTTTTGTGGCAGCAGATGCTTTATTTACTATGCTCTCTCTCTTAAAGAGGCTCAATTGAAAAAAACCGTTGGGATTGGCACAAAAGAACCTTGGTTTTTTAAAACAAAGAAATCCCTCTGAAAATTAAACTAACAGAGAAATTAAGGAAAATGTGGGCTGGGCAAGAACAGGTAAGGGCAAAATGAGGTATTAAGCTTCCTCTTTCTCTTTTCTTTTCTTTCTTCTTCCCTTCTTCACTCCCTCTGCCCCTCCTTCCTTCCTTTTCTTTCTTTCTTTCTTTCTTTCTTTCTTTCTTTCTTTGTCCCTTCTTCCCTCCCTCCCCTGCTCATCCATCCTTCCTTCCTTCCTTCTTTCTTTCTTTCTTTCTTTCTTTCTTTCTTTTTCTTTTCTTTCTTTCTTTCTTTCTTTCTTTCTTTCTTTCTTTCTTTCTTTTTTCTCTCTCTCTCTCTCTCCTCTTTCACCTCCTTGTCTCAAGCAAACCATCAATGATGATATTTCTTCTTTTGCTGTGATGAATATTGACTGTACTGGTGCTGTGCTTTTTGGAAGTAAAATCTGTCAGACAGGAGAGCTTCCTCTGCTTAATCTCAAGGGGCTTTGCTGCTCAGGGGGAGAAGGGGATGAAGCCTTCTGCAGCAGCAGCAAGGCTTCCCTGGGAAGGGAGCACTCGGGAGGAAGATGTGTGATCAGGGAAGCAGACGATGAAGTCGAGAGGATCACAATCCACCGAACATCAGTGAAAGGAAACGGATACTGTTTGCAAACAGGAGGAGGAGAAAGGGAGGGGGCGGCAATAGAGAAAGGCAGGCTGAGAGCCAAGGGCCCTAAAAAGGCGGCAAGTTTTAGAAAACACTCATTTGACTAATTTGCCCAATATAATAAAGAAAGGATGGTTTGATTTTCAAATAGAGAAGTGGTGATTGATTAGGTGGGCATTATATTTGGAGCATGTGGAATGAATAACGGTTGCAAACGGACATGGAAAATATCTCACCAAGAAGGAAAAAAAATCCATAAGTCATACAAGGCAGAGCACAAAAATACCAACATACCAACATTCAGAGAGAGTTTAAATAATAACAGACTGAATCTTGGAAGCGCTCCAGAGAAACAGGGAACAGAAAGAAAGCTACATGCAGCATAATGGTTTCTAGACAATAGGCAATGAGAGAGGGTCTGCACATGCTTGTGAATGTAGTATTAGCTCTTTAATTACTGTAATTACCCAAGTTTAAGGTCGAATCACCTGTGTATTGCTGATAAAATGAATGATTTCTTCTAAAATAGTAGAAGTAGCACTTAAATTATCTAGGATGTTATAGGAATGGGTAATCCATGTGGGTGAGATATTGCAAAATTATCCTATTTTGTAGAGCAACATCTCGGATAAAGAATGGCACGGAACCTCCACACAACTGCAGTACTGTAACATAGAACCCTGGGAATACATTCCCGGGCCTGAGGTCCCTCTGTGGCTGAAACAGCCCTTCCAAGTACTTAAGAGATGCCTTCTTCTAGCAGTTTAAAGAATTTACCTCGAAATAGGGTTTACCTCAGGTAAGATGCAGTGAGATTTGAAAATATGAACTTAATTTCTGCAAGCTTTGATCAAGTCATCAAATTGCAGCCCGATTCAAAAAAGACTGGATGTAGAAGATTTGTAAAGCACCTGCACTTTGGACATTTCTGAATGATGAAATTCCATAAAGTTTTAGTTAAGTGGTGAGGTGAAAGATCTTACTTTTTCTTGTCAGAAATAACTAAAAAATTCCAGGACTTAATTTTTCTTCAGCATGAATTTCAAATAGTTGAGAAGAAATACTTGAAGTGTCTGATTCAAAAACTCCAGGAAAAAGCTATCTTGTTGTCTTTCAGGTAGGACCTAGCTAGTCTCAATCCATATAGATGGAGCCCAGACATCTATATTTTTCAGATACTTCATGGGTGATTGTGATGTACATCAGGCTTGAGAACCATTGCTGTAGGTACAGGGCAGGCTTTAAATGTTTTAGGACCTTGTTGGATCTGTATTTTTTCAATAGATCACTAATTAATGGATCAATATGAAGTGGAAAAAGGTTAGTGTTAGGGAGGGCTGTTGGGATGCCACTATAATTGTCCCTGTGTGAGGTGATGAGTTCTAAACTAAGGCAGTGGAAGTTGGAAAGGAAGATGGGGCTCAGGAGTAGGAAGGGCGAGTCAATACATATTTAGAAGGCAAAATCAGCCTGACTTAGTGGTTGAATGTGCAGGATAGACTAACAAACAAATCTAAACTCAGATTTCCACCCTGGGTGACTGGTTGTACGGTGAAGCTTTTATCTAAATACATTTTAATACCAACTCTCTGGCACAAGCTGGGTGTTCTTCAATTCAATTCAATTCAATTCAATTCAATTCAATTCAATTCTGGACTATTCAGAGTTAAAGCAGACCCCAAAAGTTAAAGGTTCAGTCCCACAAGACTGCTTCACTCAGACACCAGTCAAAAGTGGAGTCCCTAGGTGACCCACACTTCTGCCAGACTTAGCTACAAATTCAGGGGTTCCCATAACATCACTTTAGTTTCAATAATGTGCTACAATGACTCACAAAACTCACTGAAGGCATTATACTTAACAAGGACCATTTTACTCTAAGGGATACAAATAAACAGCCATATGAAGAGATACATAGTGTATCCAGAAGGGACTGAGTATAGGAGCCTCAGCCTCCCTAAGTTGGGGTACGTCACCCTCCTGGTACATTGATAAATTCGCCAAACAGGACACTCTTCAGCTTCCTCATTTTGGAGTTTTTCTGAGTGTCTGGAATTTCACTATGTAGGTATTTGGTTAAATGATTGGCCACTCAATCTCCAGCCCCACTCCTCTCTCTAGAGATGGAGGGTGCTGAAATTTCCAGCCCTCTAATCACTTGCTTGGTCTTTCTGATACAGCCAGCTCATTTCTTGAAACTATCCAAGGCTCTACTATGACTCACCTTGTTAGCATAAACTCAGGAATGGTTGAAAGGGGCTTGTTAGGGGTAACAAAAGATGCTCCTATCACTCAGAAAATCCCAAAAGTTTTTTAAAAGTTTTTAAATTCCAGTTAACGTACAGTGTAATATTAGTTTCAAGTGTACAATATAGTGACTCAACACTTCCATACATCACTCAGTGCTCATCACAAGTGTACTCCTTTATCCCCATCACCTAGTTAACCCATTCCCCCCCCCTCCTTCTGGTAACCCTCAGTTTGTTCTCTACAGTTAAGAGGCTGTTTCTTGGTTTGTTTCTCTCTTCTCCCTAGCCCCCCCCTTTGCTCATTTGTTTTGTTTCTTAGATTCCACATGTAAGTAAAGTCATATGATATGTCTTTCTCTGACTGAGTTATTTCACTAAGCATAATACTCTCTAGCTCCATCCATGTCATTGCAAATGACAATAAAATCTTGTCATTCTTTTTTTATGGCTGAGTAATATTCCAGTGTGTGTGTATCTATATCTATACCTATACCTATACCTATACCTATATCTATATCTATACCTATATCTATATCTATATACCACATCTTTATCCATTCATCAGTTGATGGACACTTGGGCTGTTTCCATAATTTTGCTATTATAGATAATAGATAATGATGCTATAAACATTGGGGTGCATGTATCTCTTTGAATTAGTATTTTTGTGTTCTTTGGGTAAATGCCTAGTGGTGCAATTGATGGATTATATAGTTCTACTTTTAACTTTTTGAGAAACCTCCATACTGGTTTCCAGAGTGGCTACACCAGTTTGCATGCCCAGCAACAGCGCAAGAGGGTTCCCTCTCTTCGCATCCTCACTAACACCAGTTGTTTCTTGTGTTGTTGATTTTAGTCATTCTGACAGGTGTGAGGTGATCTGCAAGGAAATTCCAAGAGTTTTGCAGTTCTGTGCCAGGAACTGGGGCAAGGACCAAATATAAATATTTTTATTATGTCACACTGAGAAATAATAAAGTAAACTAAGTTTTCAGAGGAACATAGCTAGTTCCATTTTGAACATGATGAACTGAAGGATTACTCGAGTGCTACGTCCGGCAGGCAATTAGATGCGCAAGGAGAAACTCAAGAGAGGTCACAACTGGAGGCAGAAATCCAGGTCATTGTTTGGATGAAATGGTCCTATGAATACTCCAAAGATATGTGAAATACAGTGAAAAGAAAAAAGACTTCAGGGGCACCTGGGAGGCTAAGTCAGTTGAGTGTTCGACTCTTAATTTCAAGCTCAGGTCATGATCTCACAGTTTGTCAGTTCGAGCCCCACATCTGACTCTGCGCTTAGGGTGCAGAGCCTGCTTGGGATTCTCTCCTCTCCCTCTCTCTCTCTGTCACTTCCACACTTGCACACTCTCTCTCTCAAAATAAATAAATAAACTTTAATATTTATTAAAGTTTTAATATTAACTTTAATATTTAAGTTTAATTTTAATAGAAAAAAAGAAAAAATAAAAAGACTTCAGGTTAAGCTGTGTCCAACAGAATGTATGATGAAGAGAGATAAGCTTATATCCTACCATTCCTTGAACATGCCAGTGTAGATTTTGTGCTCTAAACTAAGGGTCAGAAAACTTTTTCTGCAAAAAGGCAAGTACTAAGAATATCTTAGGTTTTTCTGGACATGCAATCCCTGCTGCAACTACTCAACTCTGCCATTCTTATGCAAAAGCAGCCATAGAAAATAAGCAATTGAATGTGCATAGTTACATTTTAATAAAACTTTGTAGATGCTGAAATTCAAATTTCTTAAAATTTTTATGTGTCACAAAATATTCTTCTACTGATTTTTTTTCAACTATTTAAATATGCAGGAACTATCCTTAACTTGTAGGCTATAAAAAAAAACAGGCAGCAGGCCAAGTTGGCCCCTAGGCTACAGTCTGCCAACCCTTGTTCTAAACCAATATGCTTATGTGACTCCCTGAAGAGGAAAAGTAAATGTGAGGAACCAAGGACAAGGCCTTGGTGCACAGAGGAGATGCATCGTAGTTCTCTTGCTCATGGACCAGAACTGACCTGGGGAAAGATGGAGAGTCTGCCGTTCAAAGGGCTGTTGCATCTGAATCGATGTTCGTATCTCTCGGAGTTGAAGCTAGACACAACTCTTCAAGCATGTGAACAATTCTAGATACAATTCTTTAGTACATAAGCAATTTTTCTCTTGGCTTTTTGCCACCACACTCTCTTGGATTTCTCCTGCCTCCTGGATGCTCTTTCTCGCTTCCTTTACTGATTCCTGTCTGTTCTCCCTTCCGATGCTAAACTGCTCAGCGGTCAGTGCTTGCTTCACGTTATCTATGTTCATTTTCTAGTTGATTTGACCCAGTCCTGTGAGTTTAAACATCTTCCACATTCTGATGGCAACCAAACCTCTATCTTCAGTCCTGACCTAGCCCCAGATTTCTGCATGGGCATGCCTAGTAGGCATTCTTCACCTTTTCCCATCTCAGTAAACTGTATGACCGATCACACACTGACTTAACCCCAAATCCTATCTTTCTTTCATCTCATTTCCAGGTCATCAGTAAGTCCTGTTAAACCAATTTCCAAAACATGCTCTAGATCTGTCCATTTTGTTACCTCCTCCTTCCTTCCCCTCCATCCCAAAGTCTGGGCCACCTATCCCTAACGCGGACTACAGAAACAGCCTCCAAACGACTCTTCCCTTAAATATTAGCTCCAGTGACTTTTAAAAAAATTAATTAGATTTTTAAGGAGTTTTACATTTACAGAAAAACTGAGGGGGAAGTACAAGAACTCCATCTACCTCCTTATCATTCCCTCCCCTTCCCCTATTAACAACATCTTGCACTGGTATGGTACAATTGTTATAACTGATGGACCAATATTGATACATTATTATTAACTGAAGTCCAGGGTATATATTAAGGCTTATTTGTTTTAAATACTCTGTGGGTTCCCTCACAGTATCATACAGAATAATTTCATTGCCCTAAAAGCTCTGTGCTACACCTATTCATTCCTCCCTGGCTCCCCTAAGTCCCTGGCAACCACTGATCTCCTTCCTGTCTCCATAGTTTCGCCTCTTCCAGAATGTCATATAGTTGGAACCATATAGTATTTAGCCTTTCCAGATTGGCTCATCTGAAATATGCATCTAAGTGTCCTCTATGTCTTTGTATGACTTGCCAGCTCATTCCTTTTTATTGCTGGATAATATTCCATTGTGCTAATGTACCGCAATTTGTTTATCCATTTACCTGTTGAAGGACATCTTTCTTGTGTCCACGTTCCAGTGACTTTTTCACATAGAAGCCAGAACATGTCACAGTATCACTGCACCCAGATACCCACGACTCTGGCTTTCAGTGTCTTACTGATTTGGCTCCTGCCTGTTCTTCTCAGCTCCTCTTCACTGTGCTCCTTTCACTTTGTCATTCTTTCTGACCTTGCCCTAGAGCCTCTATACCATCTGCTCCTTCCACTGGAATGCTGTTCCCTTGAATATTGCATGGGCCGCCTCTCCTTAGTTCAGATCTCAGCTCACTTTCCCCATCCTCAGGGAGGTTTGCCCTGACCCCAGCCCAAAGTTACCACTCACTTGCCGCCTATCACAACATCTCATTTTTAATTCTTTCCTTCCCACTTAATTCCATTTGATATTTTCTGTTGTCTTTCTTCTCTCAATAAGAGCACAGATCCCCCGTCTTATTCACTGATATACACCCAACACCCAGACCTGTACTGAATGAATCAACACTTCATTAAATATTTCCCACTTGTAGAAGCCAAACTCTTTACAGTACATTCCTACAAAATGTAGAAATCAACATTTTGAAATAAACTTTTCCTAGATCGTGTATTTTTTATTTGTGTCATGAAACTCTCCTCTTGGCTTCCATTCTTACTCAAGACCCTACCTCCTCCAAGGAGTCTGTTCCTGGTTCCACTATATCTTTGCTAAGATGACAAAGCTCTAGGCTCAAGTGGCAAGGCCAGAGTGGGAGGGCAGGGACAAGCACACTAACTGGGTGCTACCCAAAGAGAGGGCAGGGGAGACAGAAAATGAACAATCAACCAAAAAAATCAAATAAGAGCTAGTTTGGTAAAAGGTTCTAAAAGCCCCTGAAATCATATTACATTATATGTTAACTTACTTGGATATAAATAAATAAATAAATAAATAAATAAATAAATAAATAAAATCTAGGGAAAGTTCTGAAAGCAACTCAAAAGGTAGAGTCTCACAAATGTTTTGAATAGGTTAAACATCCTCTGAATAAGCATTTAGCATCCTAACGAGATTGTTTTCAAGGACAACTGTCATTAGAAGTAAGATAAGATTTTTAAAAATTTTATACCCCCACGAGGCACCTGGCTGGCTCAGCAGGAGGAGCGTGTGACTCTTGATCTTGGGGTCGTGAGTTTCAGCCTCATGTTGGGTGTGGAGGTTACTTAAATAAATTTTTAAATACTCTAAAGAAATTTTTTATACCCACACATTTTATTCAATCTCTAAATAAAGCTGATTAAGGAAAAAAAAATCAGTGCTCAAGGGATGGTTACAATCTTTGATCTTAAGAAAAGGTAGAGAACTTATGACTTTGAACTCTGGGTTTAGAATCAAACTTGGCATTGTGGGTCTTTATACTCCCTTCCAGCTGTAAGGTTTTACAGTTTGGCATATGGCCATCATTCAAGCCATTTTTCCATTGTGAAAATGTAGTAGTAAATAAAAGGAAAAAGTATCCAGTGAACATTTAGATTGGGTCATATAAAGTCAAGCATGTCTTGCATTTCCTGATCAGCCTTCAGATGGATGAAGAAGAAGCAAAGTGGTCAAAAACTTAATCACCAAAAGGCTTGGCGAGTGGGAGGCAGCTAGAATAAAGCCACTTTAGAGCTGGAGAAGGCCTCAGAGAGCCTTGATTTAGAGGGGCAAATCCTCAGAGAGGTGAACAGATTTGCACATGGGAATTAATTTATTACAACCCATGGCCAGCATTTGAACCCAAGACCTCAGGCTTCCTGTCCAGTGCCCTACCTAACTCATTTCAAGTGCCTTTCTGTTTTTTATCTTAAGTCACTAAATTTTGAGGTGATTTGCTACTCAGCATTAGATAACTGGAATGCACTCACTGAGGGCAATTCTAAAAAAAAAAAAAAAAAAGAAAAGAAAAAGAAAGCAAGGGAGGGAGAGAGAAAGGAAAGAAGGAAGGAAATGAAAAACTTGATAGTATAATAAACACCTACATCCGTTTAACAAAAAGGACCTCAAAAGGTCCTCCCACCTGCCACCAAATCCCTTTGAAGAAAACTAGAAGAATAGAGAAGTCTTCCCCTAAAGACTCCCTCCCATATTAATTGCCTTGAAGGAGCTTCTTTCACTTTCTTTTTGATACTGGAAAAATAAGCAGGAATTAGAAAGCTTCCCACTAGCTAGGCAGACCATTTATAGCTCAGTAAATATGGTAGTTAAAGTCATTTTTGGAAAGCCTGGGCATAGGATCTTTGAATGGCAGTGTTACACCACTATTTATAAGTCAAGTCAGAGATGACTTATATCATTTCAGCTAACAGCACCACTTTCCTGGACTAGGAATAGTACTCTCAACCATATGATATTCCTAATTCTGAGACTATACAGAACTCAAGTTAACCCTTTTGGAGGGTGACTTGGGAGATCACTGCACCTCAAAGGTCGTTCAGAAATCCCAATTTACATTGCTCACATGACACAGAATTATCAATTAATTGAGAGTTTGGGGAGGGGTGTTTGAATGGAAAATAAATGGCTTTTTCTCTAGTCCTTAAAAGCTCTCTATTTTTTGTAACCATTACGATAAAAATATCATGAACCCACTTGGTTTTATAGAATCTTCTCATCCTATAATTTACTCTTATTCAAATATCTTCAGACTGAACAGATGAGTTTTTGAGGCCCCTGAAAGCTAGGTATTGATGATGAAAAAATATCAGTAGATGAATTTTTCCCCTTTACTAAAGAAAACAATTCAATGGGATGCCTGGCTGTCTTAATCAGTACAGCATGTGACTCTTGGTCTCAGGGTTGTAAGTTCGAGTCCCACGTTAGCTGTAGAGATTACTTAAAAAAATATCTAAGAAAACAAAGAAAGAAAACAATTTACCAAAAACACTGTCATTATGAGAATTCATTGCTGGAGGATTTATTTGTTGACTGAATGGGGGGAAAATGACTTTTTTTTCTTCACATCTTTCTCCTCATCTTCAGCTTTTGGCAAATGTTGTCAATAAAAACATGTCAGCAGTTCTTTCTGGAACTGACCTGACCAAGACTCTGTTAGACAATACTGGTTTATCCACCTCGTTATCACTAAATATACTGGTATTTCTCCACAAGATTAAAATACTCTCTTATGAATGTTATAATGGAATTTCTTTCCTATATTGGCTATATTTTCAAACTGCTTCTCTTAAAAAAATCCATTATATTTCACTAAGGTACTGAATGTCACATGTAGGTTTCTATAAAAATTTGTGAATTGTAAGTACTGTTTTCTTACCTGTAACATTATTTTCTTTTCTAAAAAACCAAGAGCGTCATTTCTTCACCCTGTGTATAGAGCACTTTGCTCTTTCTTCTCAATAAAACTTTCAAGCAGTGCGGTTTTAGACACTTCTCCTTCCCTGTCAGGATTTGTTAACTGCTGTTGAGGCGCTGAAAGCTTTTTCCTCTCTATTTTACTTCCCTGGTACTCAGATACGAAATAGAAGCTCTTTTACCTTTTTTTCTTCCACTTCAATCAGAATGATGGGCGCGCTTACTCTGCCTTGCTCTGCTCCTTTGGCGTGGGTGACAGCTAATTTCTTGCTTTTATCCAGAACTGCACCGTAGGAACCTGGTGCTTTTGACTGCAACTTCAGCTTCTTAACCACTTTCAGGGGGCCCCAGATGAATACCTCTCCTCAAACGCCAATGAAAATGCTGCCCAACCCCCCTAACTAGATGGGAAGCACGCCACCATGTCTCATTCAAAGGAAATGAGTATGATTAGGATGCATCACAGTGATCAAAAGGACTTCACTTGTCTCAGCTAAACTCACAATAGCCAAAGCCATCATGGGAACTTGCCACAAGTACATCTCCAAGAGCTCATCTTCCGAGAATTTAAAGAGATTTTGAAAGGTGGATTTGTCTCTTAGAATCTATATCCTGCTGACACTTCATCTACAAATATATTGTAATAACAGTGTTTAATTAACTAATAAAACATTTATAGTGGATCATTAGAGGATTGGAGGGGGAAAATCCTAAATTTTGTTCTTTTCTTTTCTTTTTTTTTTCCCTGGTTTGTTTTGGATAACTGTGATGCATTTGAATGAGAAGTTATCCCATTCTGATAATTCATAATTGGTATATAGGCTATAACCTTAAAAAAAAACTTATGTAGATTCCAGATCTTAAAGAAAAAAAAAACAAAAGGAGAGAAGCTTCGAATTAAATATGGCAGAACTGCAACATGCCCTTATATCTTCTTCCTCCTCAAATTTCCCTAGATTGACAATAAAGGAGTAAAAAAAGTATTAATATACGAGGAGAGAGGACAAAAGAGGAGACAGAAGTGGAACAGAGACTTCAGCAAATTTTTTTAACAATGAAACCTGGGTTGGAGAGCCAGGAGCAGACTTAGCAGAGCTGAGGAAGTAGCAGGTAGGAGTGCCTCAGAGAGATGACTGGAAGCAGCAAACCCCAGCCCCGATCCCACCAAGCCAGTCCAGGTTCATCTTGGAACAGCAGAAGCTGAACAGCAGAGACTTTGGGTGGGGCCCCAGGGTCAGTGGCAGGCAGGAGCAAGGCTTGACCCCACACAGAGGGATGAAGTAAAAATCTGTGTACGGAATCGTGGGACACAGCTCCCTACTTCCTCAACACCAGCAGCCAAGTCTCTCAAGCAGGAGCCTGGAGGACTCTTCTCTTTAAAAAATACTGAACGGCCTCAGGGAATGGACCTCGGAATCTGACATTTAAGAATCTCCCAACAGAAAGGCTGGCTTAAAGCCCCAAGGCCCCACGGTGATGCCCCCGGCTCTGCAAACCCTCAGGCCCACCTCTCCACTCCCACACTGTTTTCCCAAACTGTTGTTCAGTGCATCAGTCTTCAAAATAAATAAAAGATCAATAGACACTTGAGGAAATCTTCACCGTGCAAGCATAGAGGCCAAAAGCAGTAAATAAAAAGAAACAACAGAAGCAATACAGGGAACAGAAGAGCAGAAGAAAATTTAAGCAAAGAAAAGAAACCAACATCTGATCAAGATAATGGTTCATAAAACATATCCAAGATACTATTAGAAAAAAAAAAAAGACAAGAAAGACTTTTTGGAAATTAAAAATGCAGTACCTGGGATTTAAAAATTTTGTAGAAGATTTGTTCTATAAAATTAACTTCTTCTGAAAACTTGAATAAAAAAATATAGATATGGAGGATAGCAGAGGAATGGGTTTTTAAAAATAAAATTAGAGAATCAATCTTTAAAAGCTCCTACATGTGATTAATAAAGTTCCTGGAAACAGAGAACAGAGAAAACAGAGACAATAAAATTATCAAAAGAAATGATATTTGAAAAATTTCCAGAACTTAAAGTCACGAGTCTCCAGATCAAAAAGAACCACCAAGTGCTCAGCATGATGGATGAATGAAAAGCACGAGTGCCAAAACCACCTTGTTGTAAAATTCAAAGATATCTCTAAATGCTTCCAAACAGGAAAAGAAAGAACACACACACAAAAACCCAAGTCACATAAAATGATACAGGAATCAAAAATCAATTATCAATTTATTTTACAAATACTTATATGCCAGTATCAGGCACTTTTCAAAAGATTAGTTCAGATGAGTTCAGGACTGTTATTATCCTTATTTTATAGAATAGGAAACAAACACAGGGAGGTTAAGGAGTTCACCCAAGGTCACACAGCTAGTTTGTTCAGAGTCAGGATTCTAAAACAGGTAGATTGGTTCAAGAGTGATACATGCTTATCATAATAAAATGGATAAATGAAGATATAGCAGTAGAAACATGTACTTTAGAAACATGGGGGCAAATTCTGAGAGAAACAGTAAAAGAGTTAAATGTAGGGGCCACTTGGGTGGCTCATTCAGTTAAGCATCAGACTTCGGCTCAGGTCATTATCTCATGGTTTGTGGGTTTGAGCCCCACGTCGGTCTCTGTGATGACTGCTCAGAGCCTGGAAACTGCTTCAGATTCTGTATCTCCCTCTCTCTCTCCCCCTCCCCTGCTCACGCTCTGTCTCTCTCTCTCTCAAAAATAAATAAACATTACACAAAAAATTTTTAAAAAGCATTGAATGTATTTGGCTCCGAGAAATAAGACCAGAGGTGGGAATAGGTTGGGTAAATGATCAGAATTTTTATTATAAGATTTTAAAAAATTATTTGCATGCATTTTTAAAGGAAAAAAGAAAGTTATTTAAAAAAATAAAAGAGAAACAAAAGAAAAATACCAGCTTTTTCCACCCTTACCTCTCCTTCCCTTCTCCATCCCTTCTCACCACAACCATAATTGATTCTGGATCCTATTATACACTTGGCATTTGGGACTAGTCTCCAGGATCAAGTCCAAGCTCCTGGCTATGAATGAGTTTCCCTGCTTCTCCAGCTCTTCTTCCCCATGCCCTGTCTCAGAGTCTGGGTTCTAATTATGTTTAGATACTGATAGATCCCTGCATACCTCCTACTGTTCTGGTCCCCTGTGTGTTGTCTCTTGCAGTCCTCTCAATCTGAAATTCTTTGATAAGCAACACAGTTGGCCCAAGGGCCCATCTGGACTGCAGGGTTGGCCATTTACTCTGGGTTCTGCACCTCTCTGAACCCTAAGTATTATGAAATTGTATGTTTATGTCTCCCCCAATTATTATGAGGCTCTCAAGGGCAAGGGCTGTTTCATTTTTATTGAGCCCTGGATCCTAGCAGTGTCAGACCCATGGCAGATCGTCAATAAATATTCGTATTTGTATTTTTTCCTTTCTTTACATGGAATTTAGTATACCCTTCTATTGTGCAGTCCCGGAAATTTCCTCAAGAAGCTATATCAGGCTGGAGAGCCAGTCCAGATTTACTTTGGCCACCTCATCTGAGCTCATTCTGTAATGGTGAGCATAAAAACTGAACAGTGCTACAGGAGGTAAGTCTCAAAGTCCATCCAAAGAAAGATCCTATTCCATTAGCATAAAGAGACACGAGAAGAATGAGGTAGAGGCTCTTTCATGTTTACCTCAAATGTCAGGGGACATAATGTCATGAAATGCCAAGGTTTCAAAAGATCTCAAAATTCATCTGTTCCAACTAATAATTAGTACAGAACCAAGACTAAGGGAATGACTTCTATCTTCCCAACATAGGTGTCCAACTTCTCACTTAACTTCTCTTTGAATTCTTACAGAAACTGCAAAGTCAATCTGTCCAAAATTCAACTCTTGCTATCCCCAGTAGGGAGTTTCTCTTGTACTGTTTCCCATCTGTGTCAATGGCACCACCATGCATCCAGCTGCGGAGCCAAGAAACCAGCACCACCCTAGAACAAGCTCTCATCATCTCTTACTGGGATCACTGCAGTGACTTTTTAACTGGTCTTCTATGTATACTGAGCCACACTCCATGCAGTTTCTTCAAAGGCAGAATTGAACACATTTCACATCCCACAATTAAAATCTTTCAGTGACTTTCAGTGTTCCTCAGTAAAGACCAAAATCTTAACAGAGCCTAGAAGGTTTTGCATGGTTTGGCCATTCAGGTATCTCTAGCTTCATCTTATACCATGGTCTCCTCCAGTTTCTGCCCAGCCACATTATCCTCCCCTCAGTCCCTTTTACTACTTATCATCTAGTAAACCATGCTTTCAATAAAGAATTCT
Source organism: Lynx canadensis (assembly GCF_007474595.2). Lineage (NCBI taxonomy): Eukaryota > Metazoa > Chordata > Mammalia > Carnivora > Felidae > Lynx > Lynx canadensis. The sequence goes on along the minus strand of NC_044310.1, from coordinate 161,534,175 downwards.
TTAAAAAAATTTAATGTTTATTCTTGAGAGAGAGAGAGTGAGTGAGCACACAGGAGGAGGAGGGGCAGAGAAGAGGGAGACACAGAATCTGAAGCAGGCTCCAGACTCTGAGCTGTCAGCACAGAGCCTGATGCAGGGCTTGAACTCACAAATCATGAGGTTGTGACCTGAGCCAAAGTTGGACAATTAACCGACTGAGCCACCCAGCTACCCCAAAAACATTGTTTTAGTTCATTTATTTGTTTGTTTTTTGTTTGTTTATTTTAAGAGAGAGAACAAGTGGGGGAAGAACAGAGAGACAGGAAAAGACAGAATCCCAAGCAGACTCTGTGCTTTCAGCACAGAGCCCGATGCTGGGCTTGAACTCACGAACCGTTGAGATCATGACCTGAGTCTAAATCAAAAGTTGGACACTCAACTGACTAAGCCACCCAAGTGCCCCCTAAGGATTCTTGAATGTAAGAAACCATGCAGCTGTGGGCTCAAAACCTACTATGTCTTTGAACACATGAACTTCCCCAAACCTCAGTTTCCTCATCTATAGAGTAGAGATAAAAGTGGCACCTACCCATGGGTTCTTATCAGGATTTAACAACATAATGACAATAAAGATCTTACTATACTGCCTGGCACAAAACAAGAACCCCCAAATTTTTGCTATCTAATATCCTGCAGAATCCCATCCAAAGATTCCTATTTCCATCAGTAACTAGTCCTGCAAGTCATTTATTAATTAACTGAAACCTTTAAAAACTCTATTAAAATTTTCAGTCTGTGCAAATTCTTGGGGATAATAAATTTTATGACTATATTACCCTAAGTGAAACGTAGTCAAGTAATGCCAAAGGTGTGCTGGAGCTGGCTTGTCCCAGTTTAAAAGAGCTAACCGTTAAATTTTCAGGAATTTGGTGAACCAGTTGTTAAACATAGGTTTTATTAAAAACTAGACTTATAAACTTATAATTGAAAAAATTATATTAAAAGCAATAGTAATAAAGCCAATAAATACTCAAAATGCATCCCCTTCTAATTATTTTTCTACATTTTACTATTATCTAAACTCTTTAAGACTGATGTATCTCTATAGTAAAAATACTATAAAATGATGCAAGACTGCACATCTCATCCAGCTCTACCTTCAGTGACGTCACATTGGAAGCTTGACACTGGCCACCCTGGGAGTATTTACACCATGGAAATCAGCAACCACTATAAAAGAAAGTTTCTCCCCGCTGCCCCCAAAGCTGGTTTTTAAACATTCACTAGGACATCAGTGTGTAATGGCCAATTATGTAGACATCAGACACAGATGAAGACCTCAACATAAATGGCAGTGACCTCTCAACAAAGTCAAGAGCTCTCATAAAGTCCTTTAACTAAAGATCATTTCCTTTACTCTATTATGAATCCACTTCTTCCTCAGAGAATACTGACTGTATTGTTCAGTTTGGCTACCAGGTTTGTTAGTCTATAAAACAAATGAGATGGGCACATTGCTATGAGGGAGACACAACAGCTAAGATCTTGGCAGCAGAGAGCTTAACAGCAAAGGAGGACAAAGAAAAGCAATGAAAACTTAGGAACAAATAAAGCCTAGCAGTAGGAGGTCATTAGTATAGGAGAGTCCCTCTGAGAGTCCCTGTAATATAGCACAGAGCAAGAGCTAATGATCTTAGAGGTGACAAAGAACCCCCAAGAAAAGGTTTGCTGTTTTCCATACACTGTTGAAGAAAACAAAATAGTGTGTTATATGCATTTTAAATATCTAAAAATGTGTTTCAACAAATGGGGCTGAAAAAACTGGATATGCCCATGCAAAAGAGTTAATTTGGACACTTATCTTATAGCATATACAAAAATCAACTCAACACGGATCAGAGACCTAAACATAAGAGGTGAAACTATAAAACAGAATGAGAAAGATGCCTGGCATTGGATTTGGCAACAATTTCTTAGATATGACACTGAAAGCACAGGCAACAACAGCACTAATAATAATAATGATGATGATAATAATAATAATAAAAGATAAATTGGTCTTCACAAAAACTAAAAACCTTTGTGCATCAAAGGACACTACAATGAAAGTGAAAAGGCAACGCACGGATGAAAGAAAATATTTGCAAACCATAGATCTGGTAAGGGATTAATACCCAAAATGCATAATAAATGCCTACAACGCAACAACAACAAAATATAAACAATCCAATTCAGAGATGGGCAAAGAATTTGAATAGGCATTTCTCCAAAGAAGATACACAAATGTCCAATAAGCAAATGAAAAGATACTCAACATCACTAATCATTAGAGAAATGCAAATCAAAACCACAATGATATACCATTTTACACCCATGGAAGGGCTATTATCAAAAAACTAGGACATAACAAGTCTTGGCAAGGATGTGGAGAAACTAGAACACTTGTGCACTTCTGGTGAGAATGTAAAATGGTGCAGCCACTAAGGAAAGCAGTGTGGCAGTTTCTCAAAAACTATGTTCAATTAAACAGAATTATTATAAGATCCAGCAATTCCACTTCTAGGTATAGACTCAAAAGAATTGGAAGCGGACTCAGATATTTATACACCCATATCAAAGCCATGTTATTCAAAATAGTCAAAAGGTAGAAACAACCCAAATGTCCACAGACAGATGAGTGGGTAAGAAAAATGTGGTCTATATGTACAACGGAATATTATTCAGCCTTAAAAAGGAATGAAACTCTGCGGTGCCTGGGTGGCCCAGTAGGTTAAGTGTCCAAATCTGGCTCAGGTCATGATCTCATGGTTCAGGGGGTCAAGCCTCACATAGGGTGGGCTCTATGCTGAAGGCTCAGAGCCTGGAGCCTGCTTTGGATTCTGTCTCCCTCTCTCTGCCCCTCTCCTGCGCATGCTCTCTCTCTCTCTCTCTCTCTCAGGAATAAATAAACATTAGAGAAAAAAATTTTAAAAAGGAATGAAATTCTGAAACATGCTATAACATGGCTAAGCCTTAAAAACATGCTAAGTAGAATAAAACAGACATCATGGGACAAATGTTGTAGGATTCTACGTACACAGAATAGTTAAATCCATGAAGACAAAGTAGAATAATGGTTACTAGGGGCTGGGGAGAGGGGGAATGGGAATTTTTTAAATAGTAACTGGGTACAGTTTCAGTTTAGAATGATGAGAAGTTCTGGAGATGGATGGAGGTGACAGTTGCATAACACTATGACTGCACCTAAACTGCACACTTAAAAATTGTTAACATTGTTTATATTATGCTGTATATATTGTACCATAACAAAAAGTGCTTTAGAATCATCAAAATCTAACACTGTTTAACTCTATTCAAAACATGCAACTTAAAGTGGGCAAGCTCCAGGTCTCCAAAATAGTACCTTATATGACAGAGAATGTCTCAGTCTCTAGTAGGAATGATACATGAGATGTGAGATTTGTTATAAACATATCTGTAGACATCAAAAATGACATCCTCTATTGCTGTAATTTAAACAGGAGGTCAACATCAAAACTAATACAGTCATTGTGATGGTGGCAGGAGAGAGAGAAAGTTCACACTTGGACTGGAAGCATGGACAGTGGGTGGCTTATCTCAGGGAAGGTAAAGAAGAGAAAATAAAAGAAGGCAAATTGTCCTTAATAACAAAAGATGTGAACTACAGTATGACAGGAAACAAAAACAATCCATGGGGTGGGTTTAAATACTGCCGGCTTTTGTGGTTGTTTCCCTAGGATACCATTTTGGAACCTCCACACCTTGCTCTGCACCTCCCATCCATGTCCTTTTTTCCCCATTGGCACTTTCCCCCATTAGAGCCTTGCCCTGTGATCGTTGCCTCTGACAGGACAGAAAAGGAGATTCTGGGACATTCTTGGCTTTTTAATTTATTTCAATAATCTACATACTGAAGGGAACACACACACAAAACCAAGGTTTTTGCCACAATATTTAAAAGTTTAAGAAGAGTAGTCACCCTCCCCCACCACCTACCCAAACCACATGGAAACCAGAAAAGATTTGCCCAGGTTGTGTTGAGGGAGCAAAGATGGAAGGAAGGGAAGCACTGGGAGTGTAGAGGAGACAAGGGGGTTGGATAGCTGCCCTGAGCCAGAAGCTGCATCATGAATTTAGGGCAGGCAGGCTCTTGGACAGTTTTGCAGAGATTTTTTTCAAAGGTAGGAGAAACCCTACACTGAGACTAAATGCCTGATGTTAAGTTTCTGCCACTTCAGTAGAATAGTGATGCAAAACAGAACTTAAGTTATAGAAAAATCAAGAAAGCTAGGTTCTTTCCACATGCCAGCTTGTATACTAAGATTGGCACTTACTACATAGTTTGGGGAAGTCCAGGAAAACAAGAAAGTGGTCCAGGAAAGCATATAATCTGAGAAAGATAGTAGGATTGGCTAAAACTCTTAGATTTAGTGACCAAGAAGTAGAAACATCTGCAAAGGGGATATACACCCAAAAAGGCAGGAGAGGAGCGCCTGGGTGGCTCAGTCTGTTGAGTGTCCGACTCTTGATTTTGGCTCAGGTCATGATCCCAGGGTCATGGATTGAGCCCTGCATGGGGCCCACGCTGAGCATGAAGCCTATTTAAGAGTCTCTCTCTCGCCCTCTGTCCCTCTTCTCTGCTCAAGCTCTCTCTAAAATTAAAAAAAAAAAAAAAAAGACAGGAGAGAGTACTAGCCTGGAGAACCAGGACCTGTACCTTATCAGGAGGCCCGTAATCTGGTTGTGCCAAAGTCATCAACATGCTATCACTTTCATGGTCTTAGACTGTGATCCTCTTTTGTGACTCACCTGGTTAAAGTTCAATCTTGTCCTCTCTGCCTGGAAATCCAAACCCACTGATTTCCACTTTGAGTTCCCTGATTTTTGTGACATACAGGCACCTGCAGGGCTTTCCAGGTCACACCTCACTTGTCCCATAGGTGCCTTTCCACCTGGTCCATGATACTTCTGGTTGGCCGTGTGTCTGCCTCTTCATCCAACCTCACCTCTTTCATATCCCTGAATAACTGCAATGCTGTGACCTTACCTCCTCCTTTCAACCTGTCTTCAGGATTAGGATCAATACCTGCTGCTTGGCTTTTATTCAAGTGATGGATAGCTTTGGAAACTCTTATCTGGGCTGGTTTGCTGTTTCCATCTGATACTCCAAACTGACCTTCAGCCAAGGAGTCTTAAAAAATGTCCATATTTTAAGGAAAGATGGATGATCCTCTCTGTTTTAAATAAGAAGGAAAATCTTTTGACCAAATGGAAGCAAAGAAGGAATTTGGTTCTGTTTTGTTTCAAGGAGTCCTTGAAGAGCTGTTAATAGATTGCCTTTCTTTCCTTTAATTATGTTTATGTCCCAAACTCAGGAAAGAACTGGCTAGGGGGAGTGGAGATTGGTAGGAGCATACTGGGTCTTGAACTAGGGCTGTAAACAGAACTTTTAAATGTCTTTTTGAAAATTTCTCACCAGATTATCTTCTGCCTGTTTTTCTAGGCTCAAGAAATACCGAGATATCAACAAATAGCTGAGATTTCACCTAGACACTAAAATAAGACTCCCACAGTGAAATTAAAGATTTCCTCACGGTTACACAGTCTTATATAGCCTCATGAACTTGGTGCTTGAGTGTTGAGCTTCAAGGGGAAAAAGAGATGCCATAGATTCACCCCAAAATGGTCTTCACCCCATCTTCTGCAGGTGGTTTTGTTAGTTGCTCCCTTAACTCACATGATGGCTCAGTCTCAAGCCTGTCTTTCAAAATCTGTCCATTTGATTTAAATTTTAAAACACTTACCAGAGACCTAAGACATGCAAAGTACAGAGCTATCTAGAGGAAGCTAGAGGACCAAAAAAGAAAATGGGGTGGTGGTAAACTTACAACTTTTGACCTTGACATCAAGGAACTTGACCAGTGTAAGACAGAAAATAAGCATGAAAATAATTATAATGTAACAGTGTCATCCGAGAGAAAAGAATGAATACTTATATGAACTTTGAAGTAGACATGAGAGAGTTTTCAACTAAGGAATGTATAGAAAAAAAATCAATGATATAGTGGGGCTTCATGTGCAGTGAACCTGAAAGAATGGGTAAGATTTCAAGCATAAATACAGAGTTGACAAGACAGTTTGTTGATTTAGAAAATAAAGAATAGCAGAAGAACTAGGCATTCGTATCTGTTTTAAACTGATTTACACTAGCTTTTCTTCCAGCACTGCTATAAAGAATAGATAAGTTCCTGAAAAATCTAGCTATAAAGCAGGTTTCTGCACAGTACATTCAATGCTATTTCCCCACAGTGGCTTATGTATTCAGACCAGAAATGCACTTTAAAGGTGGAAGGGACAGAGGGGAGGGAGAGTAGAAACCGATGATATAATAAAAAATTTTAAATGTTTTTAATTTAATAAAAATATTATTCAAGCACTGTGAGAAATTACAAAGTTAAGTAAGGCAAAAACCTCTACTTTCAGATGTATGTAAACCTGTATAGGAGTCCACAAATCAGCACACCGCAAGGCTCCTTCCCTTGGGAAGCTGCCTTGAGAGTCTGGAGTGGCAAGAACAGCTTGTGAATGATTCAGAGCAGAAACAGAGACATGGGAGGAGGTAATACTGAAAAAGAAGGAAAATGAACTTTCTGTGTAGAGGTGGGGCAACTATGGTACATTCTGTGAATAGGTCAGGGAGAATAAGCTCTGAAGCAAAGACCTATTGGGTGTTAGGCTTAGGAAATCTCTGACCTTCCAGGATGCAAGAAAATTGAGACAGCCAGTGCACGCTGCCCTGCCAAGAAGTTCGGCAGTGAGGAAAAGGGGAGCAGGGAAAGCAGACAGCCTGGGATGCCAAGGCCTGGCCACTGGCCTGAATGGGAAGACGAGTAAAGCTGGGAATAGATGCAGAGTGAAAAGGAGTAAAGGGTCTGGAGGTCAAGATGGACAGGAAGAGCCAAGAGAGGTAGGGCTGAAGAGGTCATGGTGATACCTCAGTATTTAGGGTTTGTGACAGGCTACCCTTGTGATAGGAGAATAACCTCTATCCTTACCCCCCCTTCTCCGCCACACGCTTCTAGTTCTAGTTGAAAATATAGTAGGGAAGTTAAGTCTTATAAATTCCTTTCCAAACACCAAAAACAGAATAATACAATATCCCAATTCTGTATTAGTAGGGTGACCTTGCCTTGCTGGTTCACTGGAGCATTGTAAGCAGATATATAAGTCTGCTGTCCCTCTGTCAGATGATGGACATGAAGTCAGTAGGGCCAGGAATGAGAACAAGACAATGGATGGGAAGTGGGGAAGAGGTGAGGGCAGACCGGAGCCTGGGAGGAAGAGCTGGAACCTGCATCTCTTTCTCACTGGAACCCACTTCAGTCTCTCAGCACCTTCAAGCCTCCAACTCCAACAGTGGGATAACCGACTGCGAACTGGCCCAGGTAACAGGAACCACTCATGTGCCTGCCCAGGGGTCAGGGAAGCTGAAGGAGGAGTTTCAAGAGATGCTGGATGAGCTGGGGGCAGGGCAGCTGCTGGTGTGCACCACGAGATGAGCCAACATATCCCCAGCAAGCCGGACCTTATTACACTGGCAAACTTTACTTTGCTCTCAGTTTCTGCTTCTTTCGTGTATTTAGGAAATTGTTCTTGAAGGAAAACCAATAGTAGAGACTGAATCAATAACTGGAAAAGGCGCTGGAGACTTGCCCACCCACCTCTGGGTAAAGCCCTTTCTTTATAGGCCTGGGGTCTACTGAGACCAGTGGCTCTTTCAAAAATGTCTTCTAATTCAATCTCTTTTGGAAACTAGAAAAATCAATCTTCTCCTAATGGTTTCAAAAGAGCCAAATAATCGTAATGTCATTAACAAGATGAGTTAAACAACTTCAATGGTAAACACCCCTCTCCAAGACATGTTTGCATATTTACTGCCATCTCTTGCACACCATGGAGATTCTGGTCCTTCTTCCCCACGACTGTGAATCACAGCTCTAAATCAATCATTCCCAACAACGGTAAGACAGCCTCATCTGAATCACCTGGTAAGATTTTTTTAAATGCACCCTAAACCCAATGACAAGTATCAGACATAGAGGAGAAGGCCATGTGAAGGGCAGCAGCAGAGAGCAGAGTCATGCAGTCGCAAGCCAAGCAATGTCTGGAGCCACCAGAAGGCAGAAGGAGCAAGGAAGGATTCTCCTCTAGAGCCTTGAGAGGGAGGGAGGCCTCACGGACACCTTTGTTTCAGATTTCCAGAACTGTGAAACAATAGCTCTCTGCTGTTTTAAGCTGTCAAGTTTGTGGCAATTTCTTACGGCAGCCCCAGGAAACCAACATACCCCTGCATGTCTCCCCATAACCCTGCAAATGAAAGTTAATGCTGGGTACAGAATGGGTTTCCAGGAGACTGTTCTAACATCACGGACAGGCAGCAGTTCTGATGGGTTGGTAGATACACCTTGCCAGCTGTTAAATACTTTGAAGTTCACCATGAATAAAAGTATAAGTGTATTATTGAGTATCATGGAGGTAAGCACCAGAAGAACAACATAAAACAGAAATGTTTTTTAAAATGATTAGGTGGCTCAGTCGGTTGAGTGTCTGATTCTTGATTTCAGCTCAGGTCATGATCATGATTGGTTCATGGGATGGAGCCCCATGTCTAACTCTACCTGACAACATGAAGCCTCTGGGATTCTCTTTTTCCTTCTCTGACTCTGTCTCTCTTTCTCTCAAAATTTATAAACAAACATTTTAAAAAACCTCATAAAACAATTAGGAAATAAGGCCAGGCAGGAAGAAAGACCTATCTTCTCATTTTGTTCTCTTCTACAATGTTTGAAGTTCTATTTTCCATGTGTGTAAATTATTTTTTAAATCACTAAGAAAAGGGACACCTGGGTGGCTCAGTAGGTTGTGTCCAAATCTTGATTTTGGCTCAGGTCATGATCCTAGGGTCATGGGATCCAGCCCTGCGTTGGGCTCTGCACTAAGCATAGAGTCTGCTTGGGATTATCTCTCTCTCTGCCTCTGCTCTTCAGTCCCACTTGTGTGCTCTCTAAAATGTAAAATAAACTGTATCACTAAGAGAAAAGAAAACACCAGGTAATTCTGATAAACAGACTTGGAGAATGCTTGTGTTAGAGGCCAGCTAATAGAGTCACAAGAGAATCAGCCCAAGGCAAAATAAGGAAACAGATAAGGTAGTTCTGGAAGTTTCCAACCTAGACAATTCTGAAGGTCAAGGAAGAGAGGTCAAGTATCTGAGTAACCACACGTTACCATTTCTTTTTTTTTTTTTTTTTTTTTTTATGAAATTTATTGACAAATTGGTTTCCATACAACACCCAGTGCTCATCCCAAAAGGTGCCCTCCTCAATACCCATCACCCACCCTCCCCTCCCTCCCACCCCCCATCAACCCTCAGTTTGTTCTCAGTTTTTAACAGTCTCTTATGCTTTGGCTCTCTCCCACTCTAACCTCTTTTTTTTTTTTTTTCCTTCCCCTCCCCCATGGTTCAGATGTGATGAAGCTTAGAAATGGAAAACGTTACCATTTCTAAGCTTCATCACATCTGAAGCCTTTATCACCCCAGAAACGGCCATATTTCAGCCAAGTCTGTGGCTGGAGCCGGGAGGACCATTCATCTACGAGTATCGACACTGCTTTGCATATCATTATTTACACCACTTCTTGCCTACCTCCTGAGATGTTTATGGTGGAGAGTGATTATCACATATATAAAATCATACTAATGTTTTATATGAAGAGAAAATCACACTGAAAAGGAGAAAAGTCCATGGCACCTTGTTAACAGCCACTGCTACTGTCAGTGATATCTGCCGAGAGTTCTGGTTGCAAAACATTGATTTTATAATAGCAATAAAGTTTACAAATGGCAAAAATATGAGCTTGTTTACTTCTGGAAGATTTTATTATTCATGCAAACTATTAGTCAAATACAGAGGCTGTGATATACATTGCAAAACCGTTTATGAGCCAGAAAGACCCCAAGGAGAGAGAGTCAATAGAAATGATTTTGCAAAATCTAAGGATTTATTAATCCTTAGATTAAAAAGCCAGGCTCCATACCTAGAGCAAAGGTGAAGCCCAATCAGGATCTTTGTTATCAGGGAGAAATGGTGCCCTTTATTTTAAGGGCTCTCTTACAGCTGGCTGTGTTGTTTGCACCAACAGAAACTTCCAGGCTGTGGGATACCTGCTGCTCAAACCCAAGTCTACTGGACCTACTGATCACACACTGTTGAAAGGTCCTTGAGTTCTATTACCTGAACTGCAGCTGTTTGGTGCGTCCTGCCAGGCAGCATGTTCTTTGCTGTTTTTTAGGGTCTTTTATGCATCTTTTCCACTGGTCTCATACAAGGGAGACAGCTTTCCTTCACTTCTCAATCTTCACCTGGTTCCTAGCTGGTTACCAGAGTCTCTCTAATGTAACTGTCATTGTTCACGGAGAAGTTGAATGTACTTAGTATAAGTGAGACAGACCCGTTTTCCCTTTGCCTTAGCATAAACTGCTTAGACTCCCCGAAAATACATTGTTCAGATTCTAACTATAGGTTTTCTTTCTGCATAATATCATGCAGGAAGTTCAAAAATAGAAATGATGCAGTTAATTCTACAAGTAGGAGCCACTGCAACATTCTTTTTTTTCCTTTTCCACATTTTTATTTTTTTAATACGAAATTTATTGTCAAATTGGTTTCCATACAACACCCTACTGCAACATTCTACAGGCAGACAGTAGAGGGTCTTCATGGATCCATAAACAAACTGAGGTGTTTTCCTAAGACCATAGTGATGGTAGTGGGCTTTTTTATTTGTTTTCACTCCCCCCCCCCCCCACTTTCTCTCTGGGCATTCATTTCTCCTTTTCCTCCTACCAGGACCCTGAACTTTCTAGCTGTGTAATTTGGATGTCCCTGACCCCTCCCCAGCTAGGACAGACTGGCCTTAGTCACCTGTCTCCTTTGATTGGTTCCGAGGTGAGTGACACAAATTGGTTTAAGCAGAAAAAGATCTACAGAGAAGAAAAGCTGATGCTTTCTCCTAGTAAATGATGATTAAGACCCATCTAATTCTAGTCATTGCTGCCCACCATTCTGCAATGATTAGGAGAACCAGCCTTAAAAGAAGCTGACATACTGCAAGGCAGAGCAGAGAAAGGAAAACAGACCAGAGGACACAGGAGACATTGTTCAGCAGCTGGATCAATTCTTGCATAAAGCTCTCCTTTCCTCTGGATTTTACTGACAATAAATTCCTTTTAATTGTTGAAGCCAATTTGAGTTCGGTTTATCTTATATACAACTAAAAGCCTAACTGATACAATGGCCAACACAAAATTAAGTGTTGTCCCACAGATGTTCAGCTACTTTCCATGCAAATCCCTAAATTTCACCTCCAACAGTAAGACTGAAATGTTGGGGCCACCCCTAAATGATCCTTGTAACTAGGGACCTCAAAATACTTCCAGGAACCTCTGCACAGAATTTAAGGTTGAGATTTGAGTTCTAGATGAATCTGCAAACTCCAAGATTTCTTAGTATTTACAATGTCCCAAGCATCTAGAGGGGAGGAGTCACCCCAGGGATACCCCAGCTTCTCTAGGATCATTAGACCTAAGGATGAATTCTGGCCACTGTCAAGAAAGGGTCTTGGTCACAACAGGGTTTGGCCAGAATCAGGACAACTTCCTATATAACCATTGTTCTACAAGGGCTTGCCCTTCTGCTTCCTAGAGGCCCTGAGGGAGCATTTACAGATCAGCTAGCTAAAGCAATTCACAATCCAGAGTTCCTTAGTTTCACCACCAAGACTTCTGCAAGAAGAACCACAGAAAGATTCCAGAAAACATTCCTACAGGGTCAGTCTGTGAACACAAGATATTTTAAAATCTTTAAAATAGGTGTTGGGTATATTGTTTTAATAATAAATATACTTATTTATACTTTATCTCTGAAAACGACTTTAAGTGGCTTTAAAAATACATAGGATAGAGGTACCTGGATGGCTCAGTCGATTAAACGTTGACTTAAGCTCAGGTCATGATCTTGCAGCTCGTGGGTTTGAACACTGCGTTGGGCTCTGTGCTGACAGGGCAGAGTGTGCCTGGGATTCTCTCCCTCTCTCACTCTCTCTCTGCCCCTCCCTGACTCGTGCTTTCTGTCTCAAAATATATAAGCAAACTTAAAAAAATACGTGGGATAAACAGGATTAAGTGAATAGATGAAACCAAACAATACAAAAGTAAAAATAGGAAAATTAAGTACAGGGTAAGGTTAATATACAAAATAGTCTCATAATATCCTATACATTTGCTAGAGATAGACAACAAATTTGTCTCTGACCTTTTGAATTAGCCAGTGCAGAGGAAAACACACTCTAATAGATTCACAAAGTTTGACAAAATTTTTTTTAAAAGAAAGAAAAGAAACAAACAAAAAGGTAGTTGCATGAGAAAGAATAGTTTTCCTGCAAAAACTTCCTTGTACAGTAATTTGTGAAAGGCACACTGTGGTACAGCCCCCAAGAACAAATTTTGGAAAACACATCAGCGTAGCTGATGCTATAACCTCAAAGCACTGTTCAGCAAAAGCAGTTCTAGGGAACAAATCACTCTCTGGTCGGAGCACGTAGCTCTTTAATTATCTGCCTTGGTCCAATCAAGCAATTTACAATGCCTATTTAAATGTCAGGACCTCAAGCCATAAGGATGCCACCCGTGGGTGTCTTATACCCATGCAGAGGAACCACCACCAAGGAAAGGAGACCTGAGAGACAGAAAGAGACACACAGATGGATTTGATTGTCTGAACACCTGCACTGCTCGGTTCTATAAGCCAATAAATTCCCTTTGTGCTTAAACAGTTGGAGTTGAGTTCTTTACGCTTTACTGTGTTTCCATACCCTTGAGGGATAGTGCACACTGTCATCAAAAACCACAGCTAAATCCAGGAGGCACGAGATATAGAGGCACATGTACTCATCACAGAGGTGAGAGAAGGTAGGGCTGTGTTCATTCTAAAACCTATGGCTCCCTCAATGCACTATGACCAAGTAGCAAAATGGCAACAAGATTTATATTTGCAGGTCCCTTCACATCTCTATTTGTATGAAAACAATTGTTTCATTTCTTTCTCTAATATTGATTACATTGTGAGTCAAGGAAATGATGCTATATGAGTTGATTCCATATATGACTGAATACACATCATTTGAGTATCCAACTGTTGGAGAACAGATGGTAGGTCTGAGCATGAGATAGTTTCCTTGTCTGAAGGCTCTGCTCTGTGCAACTGCTTTGTGACTGCAGCAGGCCTGACTTGTGCAGGTAATCTATATTTGCCAATAGAGTACTAACATTGTAAAAATAAGGCAATTATACTCCAGTGACAGAGTTAAATATTATGTCACTATATGAAGCAAATGGCATTGTAAGTCATTTCTTCAGATATGATTTGCTTTATAAAAGCTGCATTTCAAGGCATTGGAACTCAGCAGGGATTCTTTGTCAACAATCTGCCATTTCTGGCAAAATTAATCATCTGACTACTATATTTAGAACGCGTGTGCAGGCTATAGAACATATAGAAAGCTTTAAATGGAGCATTTATCTTCAGGGGACCCCATTACATAAGTGTAGAGTAACATCTGCTTTTATAAGAAAATGGGCTTTCTATTAGAACCATAGAACAAAAAGAGCACTACAGCATAAAGTTATGCCTCCCAGAATATCTAGGATCAGGTGATCAGGTTGCCTGTGAAAACCATGTAGATGTAGAATATCTTGCAGTTTTTCTTAGTTTTACAGAGTTCGGTAGGTTTAAATTATTTCTCCTTCCTATCTCCACCTTTAGCAGAAATTTTAAAAGACTCTTCCTCAGATTATCTCAGAGCCCCTCCTTCTATAGCAGACATTCTATGCTCATAGACCAGGGATTCATTATTTTAAATCATTACAGTGACTTTGAAAACTATGATGGCAGCTCCCGTTTCTTTCTTTTTTTTAATCACTACAAGGATGTCCTACCATAGCTTTTTCTACTTTTTATTTTTAAAAATATTTTTAAATATAACTTTTGTCAAATTGGTTTCCATACAACACCCAGTGCTCATCCCAACAGGTGCCTTCCTCAATGCCCATCACCCACTTTCCCCTCTCTCCCACCCTCCATCTACCCTTAGTTTGTTCTCAGTCCTTAAGAGTCTCTTATGGTTTGCCTTCCTCCCTTTCTGTAACTTTTTTTCCTCCCTTCCCCTCCCCCCTGGTCTTCTGTTAAGTTTCTCAGGATCCACATATGAGTGAAAACATATGGTATCTGTATTTCTCTGCCTGGCTTATTTCACTTAGCATAATACCTACCCTCCAGTTCCATCCACTTTGCTGTAAATGGCCAGATTTCATTCTTTCTCATTGCCAAGTAGTATTCCATTGTATATATAAAACCACATCTTCTTTATCCATTCATCAGTTCATGGACATTTAGGCTCTTTCCATAATTTGGCTATTGTTGAAAGTGCTGCTATAAACATTGGGGTATAAGTGCCCCTATGCATCAACACTCCTGTATTCCTTGGGTAAATTCCTAGTAGTGCTATCGCTGGGTCATAGGGTAGTTCTATTTTTAATTTTTTGAGGAACCTCCGCACTGTTTTCCAGAGTGGTGGCAGCTCCTGTTTCTTGTGCACTATGTCTGAAGAATAATAGGAATTTCCCATACGTTATTTCATTAAGTAAATGATATGAAATTATATGCGTGTGTTTGTGTGTATGTGTGTGTGTATGTGTGTGTGTGTGTGTGTGTGTGTGTGTGTAGTGCCTACTGTGCTTAGGATATATGTGCAAGGTATATGTTGTTATCCCTGGTTCATAAATAAAGAAACCAATGCTCAGAGATGTAAGAAATCTACCAAGTAGCTCACAGAAAGTCAGAGACAGGGCTGGGTCTGGCTACTTCTGAGGCCACTCCTAACATCACACCATGGCTGCCTCCCGAATAGTCAAACCACCTGTTGCTGGCTGTCAGGTTTACCCTAGTACCTTAATCCACATCTTTCTCCTCCTGGATCTCCAGACCCAGCATGCCTTCCATCTGCCTATGTGTGGAAATGGGCTAAACATAGCAACTGTTTTCTGGAGGTGTCCTGAGTTCTGAGAAAGCAGGGCAGAATCCCATGAAAGTTTAGGTGACATAAGACCCCTCTGTGTCTCATGTCAGATGTCAGTCAGATCAGACCACATGTCAGATGTGGTCGTCCTCATTCACTGGGTCCTGATGCTCCTGAAGATGTGTTTATTTCATGGCTGCACTGTTACCCACTGCTGCTGGACAACAGACCTCAGGACCTTGCTGTTTATAAGAATTCCTTGCAGGAAGGAGTGCAGGGAGTCCTGGGCAGCCAGTGGTGGGCCTGAAGAAAACGGCACATCAAGTTCACCATCGAACCTCCAGGCTATCTTTGCCACCTGAGATCTACTCTGTGGTCAGCAAGGATTTGATTATGACATGCTGTGAGAAAGAGGGACAACAGAGAGAGAGAGAGAGAGAGAGAGAGAGAGAGAGAGAGAGAGAGAGAGAGAGGAAGAGAGTTTCTCTGCTTGGAGTTACTGAGCTTCTTTTACCTCAAAGTTTACAATTTTAACCAAACTTGGAAAAATCTTTGGCCATTATTTATTCAAATAAATTCTTGTTCCTTTCTTTTTTCTCCCCTTCCTCTGGGACTCTAATTACATATATGGTAAACTGCTTAGTACTATCCTACAAGTCACTGCTGCTCTGTTTGGCTTTTTGTGAGTGATTTTTTTCCTCTATATCTCATTTTGTATAGATTCTGTTCTCAGATCTTCAAGTTCAATGATTTTTTTCCTTCTTCAGTGTCTAATCTGTTGATTCTATACACTAAATTTTTCTTTTCAATATTGTATTTAATCTCCAGAAGTTTCATTTAGTTCTTTGTATCTTCCTTTTTTTCTCATTATGTTCATGCTTTTCTTTACTTCAACATACTTATTAGACTTTTTATGTTTATTATTTTTGAGAGAGAGAGTGAATGAGGAAGGGGCAGAGAGAGAAGGAGACACAGAATCAGAAGCAGTCTCCAGGCTCTGAGCTGTCAGCACAGAGCTCAAAGCGGGGCTCAAACTCATGAACCGTGAGATCATAACCTGAGCCAAAGTCGGACGCTTAACCGGCCGAGCCACCCATGCACCCCTACTTCAACATATTATAGCTGGTTTAACATCCTTGTTTGTTAATTCCATCTATAGAACTAGACTCTATTGATTGATATGCTCCTGGTGTGGATTACATTTTCCTGCTTTGTAGCATGTTTGATGATTTTTTAAATTGGATTACAGATATTATGAATGTTATGCTGCTCAATGTCTGGGTTTTTGTTTGTTTTCCTTTAAGGAGTATTGGGCTTTGTTTTGACAAGCAATGACTTGCTTTCCAGCTTCACTCCTTCTAGACCTGTTTTGTTTGGTTTTGTTTTGCTTTTCTATCACACATCTTGTGTAGTTTCATTCCAGGGGTTGTTCAACCTTTCTGTTAATGCATGACCCCCCTGTGGTCTCCACTAAATGCCCGGAGTGACCACTGAAGACTTTCTACTCTGGCTGACTGGAGTTTAAACATTTCCTTGCCCTTGTGAATTAACAAGTCCCCGATTGTATTTTTCCTCGGCTTCATGGAGTTTTACCCCAGGCACACACAATGTAATAATTAGCAAAATGCAAGCAAGCCCCCCTGAAAGATTCATGCAGCTCTTTTTCTGCACGGTCCCCTGTTCTTTAGAATTATGATCTGCAACTTCCAAGCAGCTCAGATTTCCTAATCTCCTTTTCCTCAATTCAGCAAGCCCACTGAGCTTTGCTTGGGATTCCCCCAACTGCACTATGGTTGGAAGTTCCTCTAAGTAGAAACCAGGGTGAGAGTTGGGCTCATCTTGTTTGTTCCTATCTTTCAGAAACCCATCCCTGAGCTGCCTCTGTCTGATGTCTAGAAATAGCTGTTTCATAGAGTTTGTCCAGTTCTCTACTTGTTTACAACAAAAGGTAAATCTGGTCCCAGTACCTCCACTCTAAAAAGAAACAGAAATCAAGAAATTTTTTTGTTTGAAACTTCCGATAACATTTCCCAATTTATCTGACCATATGCCCACTTCCTATAGAGTATTTGTAATTATATATATTTTTGAGAGATGGAGGGGGTGGGCAGAGGGAGAGGGAGAGAGAGAATCCTAAGCAGGCTCCATGCCCAGCACAGAGCCCAACACAGGGTTCGATCTCACAACCGTGAGATCATGACCTAAGCCAAAATCAAGAGTCAGATGCTTAACCGACTGAGCCACCCAGGTGCCCCTGTGGAGTACCTATTAATACCTTTAGGAATTAGTCTTCCTTGGAATACATTTTGGAAAACTTTGCTTTAAGGTAGATATTCTTTAGACTGGGTATAGGAGTATGTAGGATGTCAGAGAGGATGATACATGGGTTTGGTATATTTCTAATATAGTTCTTTTTCTCCAAATGGCTCATCTTTCAGTAAATTTGGTTTGATCTATGCTTTGGATTATGATTTCATTTTTTAAATTATGCTTTGTTACTACTTACTGTTAAGTATCCCGTATTGATTGAATAATTTAGCTACCAGGGGACATGACACTGCAAGTTCAAAACCCAAATAATATAATTCATCCATTTTCTTATTTAATGCTCTAAGCTTCCAGCTACTTGACTAGCAAAATGTCTGTGATTCTTAGGGGGTTCTTCTCCACAAATATGTTAAAGAATACTCCAATGCTTGCATAAGCGACCTGAATGTCCCAGACTCACGAGTTAATAGGTGACATTATTTTTCCTTGGGCAGGAATGTGAAAGATTGTATCATATGTGATCAGCTACTATCACCGGCTCAAGGGGCCTGGCCTCCTGCCAGCCAGGGTTCCTTCCTGGGCCACAAGTTGTGTTTCTCTTTCAGACCTCGGGTCCTGTCTCACTGTTTTTCTTTGGTCACTATTCTTAACACTGCCTTAACGACAATTTTTAAGCAAGAGAATACAATATGGAAAGCAATAAAAGAATTCTTTGAGGGTCAGACAGAATCTCTAGATATAGACAAGGAGAGGTTCAAACATGATTTCCTGAGGCCATTGAAAACTTTGGTTCAATTTAATAAGTATTTATGAAGCATGCAGTAAGTACAAGATAAGTATTTTTAATATTTTTAATGTTTTAATGTTTATTTTTAAGGGGAGAGAGAGACAGAGACAGAGTGTGAGCAGGGGAGCGGCAAAGAAAGAGGGAGACACAGAATCTGAAGCAGGCTGCAGGCTCTGAGCTGTCAGCACGGACCCCGACGCGGGTCTCGAACGCAGGCACTGCGAGATCATGACCTGAGCTAAAGCTGGACACTTTACAGACTGAGCCACCCAGGCACCCCCAAGATA
Source organism: Lynx canadensis (assembly GCF_007474595.2). Classification (NCBI taxonomy): domain Eukaryota; kingdom Metazoa; phylum Chordata; class Mammalia; order Carnivora; family Felidae; genus Lynx; species Lynx canadensis. The sequence goes on along the minus strand of NC_044310.1, from coordinate 161,515,698 downwards.
AAATATTTTGAACAAGTCTCTCAATAGCGGATCTTTTCCAAATCTGTGAGAACAACAGGATGCAATCAAGCTGACTGGCATCTCATGATACACTTCTGCCATCCCTGGCCAGAACCTCTGATATCTTTTTCTTTTGAGGAAAATCTTTACTTCTGGGATTTTTAATTTTTTTTCTCAACGTTTATTATTTTTGGGACAGAGAGAGACAGAGCATGAACAGGGGAGGGGGCAGAGAGAGAGGGAGACACAGAATCGGAAACAGGCTCCAGGCTCTGAGCCATCAGCCCAGAGCCTGACGCGGGACTCGAACTCACTGACCGCGAGATCGTGACCTGGCTGAAGTCCGACGCTTAACCGACTGTGCCACCCAGGCGCCCCACTTCTGGGATTTTTAAAATGATAGTACGCCTTGTAGAAGGTGCGAGGGTAGGATCAGTTCAAAATACCAAATATTAACACATGAATGAATTCTTCAAGCCCAAATCACTCCAGCTGCAATGTGACTTGTAAGAGATGAAAAGAGAAGCAAAGAGGAAAACAATTCTGTAAGCTAACAAGTCCAGATCAATGAAATGCATAAAAAGCCGGTGACTTAAGGGGGTGGGGGTGGTATAAGACAGTGAAATGAAATTCAAGGTTCATTTAAATGTGTGTGTGTGTGTGTGTGTGTGTGTGTGTGTGTGTGAAAATACAAAACCAAAGTCATTTGAGCGCTTTCATGAAAAAAAAAAAAGAAAAAAGAAAAAACACTTTTTCATTTCACTGATAGTCTTGTTGTTGTTGTTGTTGTTGTTGTTGTTGTTGTTGTTGTTGTTGTTTTAAGCAGAAAAACACTATCTGTGGTTTTAGGTAGAATAAGCCACTTACACATGTTAAGTAGTTCAGAAAACATCTATAAACTCTTCATGAATCCATAATCTTTCCATGTATAATTCTGTAAGCCTAGTTTCAGATCTCATGTGTCTTTGAGGATTCAAACACTCATATTACACAACAGTATCACTTTCCTTAGAAAATCTGAAGGAACTGGGGTGCCTGGGTGGCTCAGTTGGTTAGTTGTCAGTGTCTGACATCAGCTCAGGTCACGATCTCATGGTTTGTGAGTTCAAGCCCCGCATCGGGCTCTGTGCTGACAGTTCAGAGCCTGGAGCCTGCTTCGGATTCTGCGTCTCCCTCTCTCTCTCTGCCTCTCCCCTGCTCTCACTCTGTCTCTGTCTTTCTGTCTCTCTCTCTAAAATAATAAATAAACATTAAAAAAAGAAAATCTGAAAAAACAGATTATTTATGCTCCAAATTAAAAGTGTGATAGAACTTAGTAGGGGTGAATGAGTGTGCATAATATATTGTTCCTTAGACTTACCCCTGACTCTGCTGAAAGCTTCATTTTTTGCTTATAGAGGTATACGTAACTTGAGACCACTCACCTTTGACAAGAAGGACTCATGCGAAAACCAACATTTGGTTTAGAACTGTAGCTGCTTTGAACAGAACCTCTTATTTGTAGTTTTGTCTCACTGCACTGTGATCTACATGATGCCTTTGTTCAGTGTTTATCATCTCATCTTTAGTTACCACTCATTATACTGCCTTCTTTTCACTTTTTCTTTTACCACTTTCCAAAATTCACTATTTAATAGCCAAACCACCTAGCGCAAATACGTGCCTATATGTGTGCACACAGCAAGACTTCGCAGCTGATACCCATTACCTTGGTGGATGGTGCCTGTTTATGCCCCTACTTGACACGTTTTCATGTGTGTCCTCTGACCAAAAGTGTGAGGCCCTAACATTTACTTCTATCATTCACAGACCTGACTGATGATATTCCTTATCAGTAAATAGAAATGACACACATTTTATGTGTGATGAAACTATTGCAGAAGCCAACTCCTGAAGCCAATCCTAACCTTGTATGGTAGTGTCTTGTCCATATTTGATGAGATGATTTGGTATTTCTAATAAAATATTGACTCCTTGTAGGGTTTTTCGGGATACTGATGGCAACGATCCTCACACTACTTAAAAACCACATGGGGGGCGCCTGGGTGGCTCAGTTGGTTGGGCGTCTGACTTCAGCTCCGGTCATGACCTCACAACTTGTGGGTTCGAGGCTCTGTGCTGACAGCTCGGAGCCTGGAGCCTGCTTCGGATTCTGTGTCTCCCTCTCTCTCTGACCCTCCCCTGCTCGTGCTTTCTCTCTCTCTCTCAAAAATAAATAAACATTAAAAAAAATCACATGGGGTGCTTGTTAATAATGCAAATTCTAAGATCCCATTCTCAGAGATTCTAACTAACGGGCCTTTTATGTGGCCCTTTCTAGCAAACACTTTCAGGATACAGGTGGTGTCTGGATTGTGCTTTGACATACACTGATCTATACAACCTCAGATGTTAACAAATAACCGCACCATTAGGCTAGCTCTATAATTCTATTTTTAAAGTGTATTCTGCATTTTACAGATAGGTAAACAAGATACTGCACTCTGACTTTTTATCAACAGATATCAATAACCGAATCAAGCATCACTTCAACTTTATTAGCTGACATTCCGTCTAGTTCAACCTTGAACTATTATTGTCCTAACGAGGATCACCAGCGCTTTCATGTGGTGGTTTGACCTTGGTAAAATACTGTGCATCACAGATTGTACGGCCTAGAATAGGATGGCCCGTTCTAGCTAAATCAGGAGACACCTGCGCAGAGAAGGAAATGGATTTATTTTCCTATCTAAACCAAATCGGGAACTTTGTCCCATTTTATTTGTAACTAAAACACAACCACAGAAACTCCATCAAATCTGTCAAGTATTAGCCAAAGATACACTTGACCTGGAGTGAAGTATCAGGAATTTTTAAACATTTAACTCCTAGTGTGTATTAGTATGAAACCAAGTTGAGCAGAACCCATTAATGTCACAGTGATCGGTTACCAATGGAAATAAATAATTCATGATGAAGGGAATTAGTCTAATTAGCAGGCAGTTTGAGTCCTTTGATAAAACCCAGCTCTAATTCCGTGAAGGGCAGGAAGTGCTGTCATCAGTCAGCCCTGAAAAGATTAGCATCTATTATGAATGAGGTTCGACACCCTAGCGAAGTCATGTGTGTCCTGGGGACAAACTTAATATGTTCCAGAATGGGACACAGTTTGTCTCACCAACACATCACGATTCCTACCAGGCTATTGTATGTAATAACAAGCAAAGATCAACGCTCCGTCCTGTCACTCACTCCGCTGTCCATCATCCTGACAACTGTGCAAATACATTCCCCATGCAAAGGAGGGAGTGTGCCCTGAATACTTGTAAAATTGCACAAGATGTCAAAGAAAATATGTGTTACTTTCTCACTCACCAAAACAAACACACAGAACCAAATGTCAGCCTTGAAACTGACGGTTTCAGAGATGGTGGGCAATATAGGATGTCACGTTTGGTGTATACACATTTCATTTTAAAAACTGTTGTCAGCTCTCCCGGGAAATTTGCTTCCCTACTTATCTCTCTCTAGATATTGAAGTTACAAGATCAATCATAGGCTTCCAGCTTCCGCAACTGCAGATAAATGGAGATAAGCGTCCTCAGCAACGTAGCTGCTGGAATTCCAAACGAATACACGAAGGAAAACAGGAAAAAAAGTTTTTTTGTTTTGCTTTTCATTATCGTGCACAAATAGCTCGCATCTTTGGGATGGCTCAGTTCTAGGAAGATCTGCAGTTTCTGAATATGTGGCCTGATGTATCAAAAGATGTTGACTGTTCCCCACTGTGCAAGCCCCACATTATTTTGCAGCCCACAAGCTGACGCGGCATCAGCTGTGTTTCCATTTTTACTTCTGAGCCTTTTGAAATTACATGTTTCCATTTTGCAATTTGATGTAATAATGAAGAAACTCCAAATTTGTAAGTTATTGTATTGCTTGTTTTTATGTGTAAAATTAATTGCTCATTTATTTATGTCATAAGAAGGGGGGTACCATTTTGCACATTTTATCGTTTGCTGTAATAATTAACATGCCAATAACACCACAGACGCCTTGGAAACAGGAAGGATCAAGCCTGAAAGTCTGAATAGCATATAACATGGCAGCCCTTGCTGTTAGCAGAAGCTCCTTCCCAAAAAGTGGTGATGAAGAATGTAGCATCACATGAGTACTAACAATCCTGATGAGCACATACTTGTGGAAATTAAGTGGAAGTGAGCATGCGTAGTCAATACAAGAAGTGACTTTTATAGAAGTAGAATAGTATCATTCTCAAAATGGTAATGTGGCTGTCCAAACACAGTTGAGATAGCATTGACACTGTAGACATACATGGGCTGCCCAAACTTGGTATTGACAACTTACTTAGATCTGAAAAGACGCTTGGTAATATTTGGTATAGGTTCTTTAAAACTAGCTGTTACTAAGGAAGGTTAATATCGGCTACATATTCTTACCAACAGTATCTACAACCAGAAAGCTGATCAAAATCTTACAGTTTGCATTAATGTATTCAGCATCAGAACTGTTCTGCAGGGGAATACAGAAATGTTTCACAGATCTGCAAAATCATTAGCATTGGTTTGCACCGCCTATAATGACCAATTATGTACACGTGTATCTCTTGAAGGCGGGAACCGTTCTTCATTCCTCTTTGCATCTTCTCTCCCTCCTATGAGTCTTAAGCAGGGAGAAAGCAATATAATTGGTGTTGAGTGAATATTGACTGGATGAATGGACAGAACCTACCAACCAAGGGGTAGTCACCCAATCAAATGTTTCTCTACGAATAAACAACAGAATGACAACAACCTACACATATCTAGAACACACCTGTTGCCTGAAGTCTCATGATATTGTCACAGGCTGGTCTTTTCAGCTCCAAGAGCTGAGGATCTGCGCACTCTTTTTAAGAACTGGATGCAGAGTCCTGTTCTGACAGCGTCTGTCAGCTAAGCTTAACTTAAGAATCCTTTGGTCCTGCCAGGAGCTCGGACTCCACAGAGAGGGAAACCCTTTCGACTGAGATCCTATCTACTCTCAGATGTCCCCACACAGAAACCCATAAAAGACTGAAAGTATTTTGAGGACACTAGGCAACAAAACTATTCTTCAGATCCAGAACATTAATCCAAGTCTTGTGTCGCCTTACAATTCAGTTTCTCAGGGTACCTGGGTGGCCTCAGTCGGTTGAGCGTTGGACTTCGGCTCAGGTCATGATCTCTCGCGGTTTCGTGAGTTGAGCCCCACGTCGGCTCACTGCTGTCAGCCTGTCAGTGCACAGCCGCTCTGTGAATCCTCTATCCTCCCCTCTCTAATCCCTCCCCAACTTATGCTCTCCTAAAAATAAATAAATGTTTTTTTAAAAATCTTTAAAAAAAAAAAAAGGAAAGAATTCAGTTCTCTTCAGCTGAATATTTAAGACAATACTGTACTTCTATTGCCAGAGCAGACAGTTCAAAGATCATAGGGACATTGGTTACTTGAATCCAGTAAAATCACTAATTTAGATTAATTGAGAAAACCTGTCTGAATTAGTGAAGACTATACAAACAGATTTTTAAAAGTGTTTTATTCCTTTCAAGAAGTATGGCCTCGCCTGAATGGGCTAGATACTCTAAAAGTATCTGCACTGAGAGTCCAGTGACACAGATATGGAATACCATGCCATTTTGCTTGTAAATAAGAATTCTAATTCATTTGTATCTATTAAAACCTTTAAGCAGAATGTGACTTGAGCACTATATTCCACTCACAAAGCTTGCTGAGTTACTTTTTGAACAGCTTTACAACCCCCTAAGTAGGCTTATAATTTGCCTCTCTAAACAATGCTCTTCTTTGGAAAACAAGCCCTAGAGAATAGTTACTCCCTCAAGTTGGTTCAGTTTAACATACTAATTCCTTTTTTACTTTTCAAAAGACTTTATGTTTAAGTAATCTCTATACCCAGTGTGGGTCTTAAACTCACAACCCCAAGATCAAGAGTTGCACACTGTACCAACTGAGCCAGCCAGGTGCCCCCCAACACACTAGTGTCTAGAGGCCTTGGTACGTGCAGTTGATAACTACAGGGGATGGAAGATTTAAAAAGTAGATCCTATAAGGTGAAAGTTGTTTTAGCCAGTATTTATGTTTCTTTTAAACCATCAAGGTATAGCTCAGAACACCTCATGACAAAAAATTTTGGTCTTACTAAGGAATCTGCTTGATCGCTCAACACTTCAGACTTCACAGTTAACATTAGGTTACATACGTCTTACATCAAACCGTTACCTTGTCCTGTGAAAATAAGCCAACATGGAAGCTAGGAAAGAGAAAACTGGCTGAACTTTCTCTTCATCAGAGCATCACACTCAGAAACAGAAAGAAATCTTACCTTCCTCTTAAATAGTTCTTGTATGCCCATCAGATTTTTTAAATGTTAACAAAAATAAAGAAAACAACCTTGAAAATATTTTATCACACGGAATGAAGACAAAGTATTGAATACATGTATAAGTAATAATTCTAAACCAGTGGTTTTTAACTACAGAGGGTAGAGTGAAAGCTGTAGCCTTTCTTTCCAGAAAGATACACAAAATGTTCACACACATGAGATTTGGGCACAATTTCTTTAAGAAATCTGAGCTGTTCTATGTCTTTTGAGGGGCGAATTTAGGCAGTTCTTTCTTTAGACAGTACAAGAGTATATTTCAGTTCTGGTACCTAAAGAAATTACTACCGATTCTGAGTAACTTGATCCCAAATTGATCAGTTTCTAATTTTATCTCCACACTCCTTTTTCTATAATTCTACTTTGCTCTCTGCTAAGAAGTTCTGATTCACCTTATTTTGCAAAGAGATTCCAAAGAGAAGAATACATGGAATAGGTTCTCATCAGTGATGAGAGATGGAATGAGGGCAACTTTCAGAGCTAGGTAATTTTCATTATTACCTACAAGGAGAGATTTGGATAATTTCTCAATACTTTTTCTCCTTTCTTGTTAACATAACCCTAATACACCTGAGGTTAGAAAAGAACCTCCCTGGCAGCCTCTCTTGTGGCCAGAGGCAGCCATATCAACTCATGGCTGGCAGAAGCTTCTGGGGGGAAGCTCTGGGAATGCTCTTTACGAGGGCTCAGTGGTTTGCTCACTTCACTCTTTTGCCCTTTGCCAGAATGCAAAGATGACGCCTGGAGGCCTAGGATCATCTGACAGCCACGAGGGCAGTAGCCACACACTAAGATGGCGGAGCAGGAACAGGGACGGACAGTGAGGCAGGCATGACGCCAGCCCTGAACTGACTTATCACTAGATTTCACGTCACATGACAAAAATAAACCCATCTTTTTTTAAACTACTGTTTGTTGGGTTTCTTGTTAATTTTTTTAATGTTTATTTTGAGAGAGAGAAAGTGACAGAGTGTGAGTGGGGAGGTGCAGAGAGAGAGGGGAGACACACAATCTGAAGCAGGCTCCAGGCTCTGAACTGTCAGCACAGAGCCTGACGCGGGGCCCGAACTCACGAACTGTGAGATCATGACCTGAGCTGAAGTTGGATGCTTAGCCAATGAGCCACCCAGGCAACCCTTTGATGGGTTTCTTTGTAGTTGCAGACAAACCTGCATCCTAACTGATGTAGTCCACATCCCTCAATCATCATCTGCCATAAACTGGGTTCCACTGACTTCCAGAGCAGTGTTTCCATAACTTTAATGAGTATATGAATCTTCTGAATATTGTAAAAAAGCAGATTCTGATTCAGGCTTGGGATAAGCCCCAAGAGCCTGCATTTCTAAGTTACCAGGTGAGGCTAAGTCTGCTGGTCTATGCATGGATCACCCTTTGAGCAGTAAGGTTCTAGAGGATATAGAAATTGAATGCAAATTTCATCCATATGTGATTTTTCTTTCCTGGGGAGAGGTTCTATTATTTTCATCAGATTCTCAAAAGGGTCTGTCAAACAAGAAGATTTAAAACAGATACTGTATGGGATTAATTGACAACAAAAGAAAAGAGCCGAAATGACCATGGGATCTAATTCCCCATCCGTGCGGGTCTTTGGGAAAGTAGATAAAGCAAGAGCTGGTTATTCCCTATGTGCCCCAGTCTCTACCCACCTTCATTCCGTCTGTGCCTTTCTCTGGCCCTGGGAGGAGGATCCTATGACCTCCGTCACCTGGACTTTCTTATCAGCTGGCTCTGGTTGGGTTTACCAATGGAGGCACCAGCAGGGAATCCTAAGCCTAGAGGAAAAAGAGGTGGGGTTTTCCTCCCCTACTTCTGTCCTGGGCGTCACACCTCTGGGTCCTATCTCTGGCAGATACTATGTCCCCTCCACGACTCCAGCTCCTCAGGAAGCCTCACTGGGCTCTGGCAACAGCATCTTCCTTCGTCTTGTCAGCCCAAGGGAGTAGTTCCCACTGTGGCTAGTGTCTGAGTGCCACAATGTCCCTCGCCTGCCCACAGCTCTGGGGTAGTCCCTTCATATAAGTCTCTTTACTCGAACTAACTGAAATGGATTCCACTTCCTGCTGGATCCTGAATGACACATAGAGCAGCTGCCCTCCGGGTCACCAGGCCAGGGGCCACCTATCAGTACCAGTTTGGATTTCTCTCTCTAGCACTTCAAACTGTTTGCCACCGTCACACCTTTCGGACCTCAATGTGCCCCTTCTATGGTTTGCTAAGACCTCCAGTGAGGTGGGGCAGGGAATGGCAGCAGCCCCTTCCTGCCACTATTCAAGGACTCCTACCTTCTCCTCCGCCACGGTCCTATCACCTACAAGATGGAAAAAAATAGACTCCTTAGCAGAGCGTCAAGGTCCCTTTCCAGCCCCACTGTCAACTTCTCTTCCAGTCATGTCCTGTGTGAGTTCATACTTACCCATCTGACACTCCCTAAACACATGTTATTTCAAGCCTCTAAACCTTTTCACTTTTTCCTACTTCTTAGAAGGGCCTTTTACTCCTCAGTTTCCCAGAAAATTCCTACTTGTACTTTAAAATTCTGCCAAATGCCACTCCCAGAGACAGTTAGTTCAGCCATCCATTCTGTCCATCCTCTGTGCCTTCAGAACGTTCTGTACATGGTTCCTTCTACCCATCACTCAACATGGGGTAATTTGTTTCTAGGTCTGTCTTCTCCATTTGATTGAGCTTGCTGAGGACATGCACGACAGCTTCTTCAGGTCCATCTCCCCAGTGTCTGACACGTTAGTGTCCTTAAACACGGGAGGGAAAGGGGTGAAGAGAGAGGGAGAAGCCTTGGGAACATTTACATCTACTTATCGGCCTATCCTCTCTGTGGAAGCAACAGTAGCAGCACCCCACCTCCATCTTCCAAGAACCTTTATGTATATGCTAAATTTTGCATATGCCTTGGGCCCTTAGAGAGATAGTAAGGCCTGAGATTAAATCCCTAAATAGTCATATAAGCAGGGCCGATGCAGGGCTAGACGCTGCTCAGTGATGAGAAATACAAGGCGAGGTATGATTAAATGCTCAGGCACAACCCATTTGTATCATTCTCCTGGAAATTCATCAAATGACCTACAGTTTTCTGTTTCCACAATAATTGTTTTCTTTTTGTTTTTTTTTACCTTAGTGTAATATTTATTCTTCATGAGTCCCCTGACTTATAAAATATAAGGTGATGAGAAGAGGGGAAAAACTATGGGTATCTTATGGAAGCTCATTTAGTATTCATAATGGTACCCTAAAAGATAGAGAGGATGAAATCACTTCAATAATCACCATCTTCTCTCCCTCCCTGCCAATAACCCAGTGCCTTTATCCTTACTTCGCATGCTTCTGTGCTTGACCTGTATGTGCTGTGTCTTTATGAACCAAACATAAAAACTCAAATATTCATCTGCCTCATTCTGAATCTACTTTGTTTCTCCCACTGCTTCATCTCCCCTGTAAAATCTCCAACAATAAAGCAACGTGTTGCCACAGCTAAGAACACACCAAGGAACATTCACGGCTAAATCTGCATTGCTTACAGCGAAAGCCTTTGTTCATCTTTATGAAGTGTGTGTGAGGGCCCCTAGTGATTCAGACCCCACTGGCTATTAATCATGTTGTTTTGTATCATTCTTCCTGTTGTGCACAGCAATGTAAGTGACATCTGTCTCAAAGCTAACTGTAAATATCTTGGTTAGGAACCTCTGAGTTAATCCCGCAGCCTTTTGCTTGCTCCTGGGCAAGCGGCAGATTCCCCAAATTACCGCTCCCTAGAAAGTCTTTTACCAGGACTTTCAGGTCTTGTACGGACTACAAACCACTCTCCAACTTTAAGTCTTGTAACTCAAGAATGGTGCCTGTTGGCTGCATGGCATGCTTCCTGCTTATGTGTGATTTTGTAGGAATAATCGTTTCCATTTTTCTCCTCTGGAGAGCAATTAAAAGACAAAGAGGTCAGGGGTGCCTGGGTGGCTCAGTCAGTTAAGTGTCTGACTCTTGCTTTTGGCTCAGGTCATGATCTCACAGTTCATAGTATCAAGTCCTGTGTTGGGCTCAGTGCTGACAGTGCAGAGTCTGCTTCAGATTCTCTCTCTCTGCCCCTCCCCTCTGCTCTCTAAATAAATAAATAAACAAACATTAAAAAAAAAAAGACGAAGAGGTAGAACTGCTTTCCAAGTCTCAACCACCCTCATTTACTATCAATTCAGTTCCAAGAGCATCTTTTCTGGTCTCCTGGGCATTTTTTACTCGTAACCATTTAGAAATAATCTTACTTTGATGTTGACATTGTGACAGGAGAGCAGGGGTTTTCCTTCATTCTAAACACAGAAAGGAATGAATTCTGCCAAGGAATTTATTTGGACTCAAAATGAAAGAGAGGCCTGTCACCCAGATTTGGGTCCTAGCTAGGAGCTGTTGACAGGCAGGAATGTGGAGAAAGATGCGCTCCCCTTCCCCCTTTGGTTGTTTCTCATACGGTCTCATTATTTTGAATGGTCCCGGGTGTGGCAGCGACTGCTCTCTGTCCCCCGATATCACTTTTCCCTTGCTCTTCACATAGCAGAATCTGTAGTCTTTCCCTTTCTCTCTCAATGTAACAGAATCTTTTCAGGCACCTAAAGAAAAAAAAGACTGCATTCCCCATCCTCTCTTGCAGGTAAAGATGGCCATGTGAGTAAGTTCTGGCCAGTGAGATGTGAATGGAGCTAGTGAGTGCAATGAACAGACTAAACCCTTCAAAGGAAGGGGCATATCTTTCCCTCTCTATTCCTCTTGGCTAGACGTGGAAATAGGCCATCTTGGACATGCCAGTGAAGGTGGGACAGTATGAAAGGTAGAACAGGAAGACAGAAGATGCCTGGGCTCCTGACTTATCCCTAATAGTCTCTAGATGCCACAGGGCTTGAGGTCCCTCTATTAAGGATCAAGGTTACTACTTTCCAGCTTACCAACAATAACTCTCTTTATTACTTCCCTCCTGGTAACCTCCTTACTAAGAATGGAGAAATCAGACCTTACAGGATAATTTTTAAATTCTCTCCTAATATTTTACCTCCAGAGAACCTTACCTTACAGTGAACTTTGTTATCCCTGTTTTATAGATGAGGAAACTAAGACAAAGTGCCTTACTCTCAGCATTGATATTACCATTCATGGGAGGCTGCAGAAAAGATCCAAGGGTCAAGACGCTCAAGATCCAAGGATCTCAAGAAATGAAGAACCTCAGGAACTCACTGGCCCTTCACACTGCCAGATGTACCAGTGGGCCTTCCGTTGGCAAGACATTTCTAATACTGACCACAGGTGAGGTTCATAGAGACTGTCCCGGTTCCCTCTAGCACCTACTTCACTCTGGCAAGTTTTCAGGGCCACCACCCTGGCCTCCCTTCATTCACACCCCTCTGCATCATTGCTGTGGGGCAGGACAGTGACACCACTTGCAGCGCACAGCACTGTCCTCCTGATAAGCAGCCTGTAGCAACAGGATCATTCTGCTTCTGTGTTGACTATTTGCTAACCCCGTATAGAGCTTAACTACAGTACTTTACCTGTTTCCCATGCCCCAAACCCTTGGATTCCTTCCCTGAAATGAGCTGTCACTGGCTCAAGATCTGCTTCCTTCAAAGTATTTTCATGGTCGGGGTGCCTGGGTGGCTCAACCGGTTGGGCGTCTGACTTCGGCTCAGGTCGTGATCTCACTGTTCATGAGTTTGAGCCCCACATTGGGCTCTGTGCTGACAGCTCAGAGCCTGGAGCCCGCTTCAGATTCTGTGTCTCCCTCTCTCTCTGCCCCTCCCCCACTCGCACTTTGTCTCTCTCTCTCTCTCTCTCTCTCTCTCTCTCAAAAATAAACATTAAAAAAAAATGAAAAAAAAAGATTTTCATGGTCAAACAAGCAGAAAGCAGAATGCCCTCATGGAACAAGACATGCTTGTGGTCAGGAGTTCACCCCTCCAGACTGAACCAATGAGAAGCACCAAATGCTTTTTTGTGCTTGAGGAAAACGGTGTTGTTTGACTTTGGAAACTCCCATATCACTTTTCTGTTCTCTGGCCTCCTGTCTCGCTCCTTCCCTGTCCATCAGATGGTCAACTGGCTTTGGATACTCCGGAGGTGGAGGAAAGTCTGACAAAATGTAGATCCTCACACAGAGCTGGTGTACAAGAGCCTTGGGTTGCTTGTAATAACATAAGCTAATTCTGATTATAGTTGTTAGTAAATGCATATGTTAGTCCCTGAGAGCATCTGTAATATTTTTAAAGTATCCAAACCCAAGACTAATAACCATAATAATAGAAATTGGGGCATGTGGTAACTAAATAGGGGAAATATTTTGACTTCGCTGCAGGAGAGAAGATAGGACAGTAGTATATGTGACTCACCTGTTAAAAAAAACATCCTGATTCAATGGATCACAGGGGTACAGCCTGGATTTTGCATTTCTGACAAACTCCTCCATGATATGAATGCTGTAGGTGCATGGGCCCTGCTTTGAGTAGCAAGGACCACAGCACTTTCATGACATGCCACATGGGCAATAACCTATTTGTTGATCCACTTCTTGCTCATGACAACAACAGAAATACAGCTATTATTCTGACCAATATTTAAGTTCTAATGAGTTCTCACATTTTATACCTTCTCAGAAAGCTAAAGTGAGTAAGAATTTGTTATCACTGGGGGCTAGGGAGAGTCTTCTTACCAGATTGGAATCTTCAGTGGGTCCAGGACTCAGCTACCTATATGCAATATTCTAAATTATTGTCTGGCATGGAAAAATGGCTGCCTCTCTGGGTGGTTCCATGTCACAGAGTCTGAAGGGACCATTCAGGCCAGAAACCCTGTGTTACAAGCTTCCCAGAAAGCAGATTCTGAGACAGATATCAGCAGCCAAGACATTCTTGGGATGAACACATGTGGATGGGAGGAGGCAGGACTGGGCCACAGACACCGAGCTGTGACACAGGCACAAGGAAGTTCTTAAGTCACAAGGAGCCCCTGAACCTAGGATGGCCCTTCAGAGTTGTCCCAAGTGGAACTAGGGAGCCAGGCCTTTCCACCCTCATGTTGATCAGTCATTGCATGCAGGCTGACCCTGGAAAGAGCATGACCTTGAGAAGGAGAGTTCTTCTCTTCAGAGAACTGACATTTGGGACCATCCAGAAGCTGGTAGAATAGGTTTTTATTCCTGGGAGATCCGAGTGATGCATCACTCTGTCTACCATAACCTGCCCTCTGGAGGCTCCCAAGGATCTTAAGAAAGGCTTCCCCAGGCCTTCGGAGCTAGAATTACCCTTCAAACAGCAAATGCCCACTCTTCTACCTTGTTTCTAAAGCCTCAATTTTATTCACTCTCAGCCAAGTAGCCATGTCTTTCAGAGAAGACAGGCTCTAGCCTGCCATTCATGGTTGTCTCATTCTCCTTACCATTGATGGTTTGCATATGGTAAAAGGACACAATTCTGGCCAGTGAGGCTTGAGGGGAAGTCTGATATGAGCTTCTGAAAAAGCCTTCCTCACTGTTAAGAACATGAGAGAATGTCCCATCTTTTGTCTCTGACTTAGATCAATGTTATTATGTCTACGTGTGATGGCTGGGATTGCAACCATGAAGGTAAAGGCCTAAAGACAAAAGCCATATGGCAGAACATAGAGAAAGAAAGAACCTGGATCTTTGATGGTATCATTGAGCCACTATATTATTCCACCCTGGAACTGCCTCTTCTAGACATCTCATTATGTGAACTAATTAATTTCTTTACTTTTTAACCACTACAGTTTTTTTAAATCATATGCAACTGAAACATCTTAATAAGTTCAATGCTTAATCAATACTCGTTAAATGAATAATTGAGTGAATGAATGTCAGGCTCAACCACTGCACATGAAGCAGAGCGGCACAGACTTTATCATTTTATAGTTTTCATTCTGTTCTGTGTGGATTTGGAGCAAAGACGTTCAAGGGAAGAGAAAGAGATGGAAAGAATACTTGAACTTAGGACAGAAGGAGTCTGGTTGTTTATAGTAGGGCTGGATTTAGAAAGTCTCCACAAAGGCACATGGAAAAAGTATGTCCCAACTGCAGTCCAGCTGCTCTGGCGGGGGCGGTGTGCTGATGGAAGATGTGAATCACACCTCGAGAAAGCAGAGCAACGATCAAACCTCATCTGGTAATGCTGCATACTTAATGTGAATTATATCTTAGAAATAGCCCCGCGTTTGACAGCCACTGAGCCTCATGCCAGCCACTTTGTCTTTCATTCTATAATTAAACAGGAGTCCTTTCCTTGGGTTTGGAGCTTGCAGAACTCCATCTTTTGACTAATTCACCTTCAAATCAGTGCCGTGTCTTGATGTATTACAATGATAGGCTGCACCACGCATGTAATCCATCACAGCAGTCAGCTGTTGCTGGGCTCCCAGCATAGAGAAACTGAGCCAGCTGTTGTCCTGACACATCGGAGCAATGCATCACCCAAACCTAGGACACCAATGATCTATTACTCCAAGATGGCACTGTCCGGAATAGAGATAGTCCTGGGGCATATGGAACATCATGCTGGCTTGACAGAGACTTACTCGTGCGCTGGGAAAAGCTTTCCTAACACCAAGTGGTTTGAAATAGATTGGTTTCCAGACCCAGTTCAGTGGTTTTAATAAGGGGGTGCAGAAGCATTCACATGTATTGCTGTTATTGATCAAACTCGGGACTTCAATTTCTTAGTAACGTATTTGTGAAAAATCAAAGCCATCCCGACAGCATTTTATGTATCTTAATCTGTATTGTTGATGATTTGAATTGTCTTTACACAAATCTTTCAAGTCAGCAAATGATATAGGCTGCTGGTTCAACATAAGGGCCCCCAGTTGGGTATGTCTAAAGAGGAGCTGTTTAAATATTGACTGCTGAGAATTTGCTGAAATCATCTACTTCCGGTTTGCTTTTTGTTCTTTAAGTGAGCACGTGCACTGGCATCTGCATTGTGCATCTGCATTGGTGCGCAAGAGCACAAGTAAGTTCCCTGAATCACTCACATGAAATACTTAGAAAATTATAGCTAGCTCTCCCACTTATCCAGCCTTACCAGTCCTGGCCTGTCTGAAGAGGAAATGAACCCAGAAAATGGAAATATTTAAAGATGAGCTGTAAAAACTCTTAACTGTTAGCTCTCAGATAGTTTTCTAATTCTTTATAAAGAGGCCTGGTGTTTCTAAGCGATTCCTCAGTTCCTCCAGCATCTTTAAGAAGCTACCAGTCTAGTGAAATTATTTTCCTGGCTGCGACTCCAATGGCACAAAAGGGACCCTTGTGTACCTAAATGTCCTCATCTGTGATATGAGAAACGGTAGGTGAATAAAGAGAGGTGCGATCTGCCCAGATCTGGAGGAGGCAGCACAGGCCACAGAATCTTATATTGGGTAGTATAACAGCCCTAATTTTTTTCCTTTTTTTATTGTGGCAAAATATACACAACATAAAATTTACCATTCTAATCACTTGTAAGCGTACAGGTCAGTAGCACTAAATACATTCATAATGTTGTGCAACTATTGCAACTCTTTTCATCTTGTAAAGCAGAAACTCTAGACCCATTAAACAACTCCCCATTTCCCCTCTCTCTTTCCCCAGCACCTGGAAACCACCATGCTACTTTCTGTCCCTATGATTCTGATCACTCCAAGTATCTCATATAAGTGGAATCATATAGTGTCTGTCTTTTTTGTGACTGACTTATTTCACTTAGCATAATGTCCTCAAGGTTCATCCATGCTATAGCATATGTCAGAATGTCCTTCCTTTCTAAGGTTAAATAATACTCCACTGTATGTATGTACTACATTTTGCTTCTCCATTATCTGTTGATGGACACTGGATTGCTTCCACATTTTAGTTAATGTGATAAATGCTGCTAGGAATGTAGATGTGCAAGTATCTCTTTGAGACTCTGTTTTCAATTCTTTGAGGTATATACTCAAAAGTGGAATTGCTGGAATATACAATAATTCTATTTTTAATTTTTTGAGGGACTACCTTTCTGTTTCCCAGAGCAGCTGAAACATTTTATGTTCCCGCCAGTGATGCACAAGGGTTCCAATTTCTCCACCTCCTCACCAACACTTGTTATTTTCCAAGTTTTTGGAAGTAGCCATCCTAATGGTTATGATTGATTTCCATTTCCCTAATGATTAGAATCCTATCCATTTTAACAACAAAATTTTAATTCTATATAAAGAGGAAAGTTAGCCAATAGTACAGAAAAGTTAGATGAAGAAATCTTTCATTCTCGGGGCTCCTGGGTGGCTCAATTGGTTGAGCGTCTGACTCTTGATTTCGGCTCAGGTCATGATCCCTAGGTCATGGGATTGAGCCCCGTGTCTGGCTCCACACTGAGCATGGAATCTGCTTAAGACATTCTCTTTCTCTCTCTCTCTCTCTGCCCCCCTCCGCCCCTCTTGCCACTTGCATGTACTCTCTCTCTTTCGGAAGAAAAGAAAAGAAAAGAAAAGAAAAGAAAAGAAAAGAAAAGAAAAGAAAAGAAAAGAAAAGAAAAGAAAAGAAAAGAAAAGAAAAGAAAAGAAAAGAAAAGAAAAAGAGAAAGAAAGGCAAGAAAGAAAGAAAGAAAGAAAGAAAGAAAGAAAGAAAAGAAAAGAAAAGAAAAGAAAAGAAAAGAAAAGAAAAGAAAAGAAAAGAAAAGAAAAGAAAAGAAAGCTTTCATTTATTGCTACCCCCTATATGGCCAAAAAGTAATGATGATGATTTCCATAAGTAAAATACCCCAAGATAACATGTTTGGCACCTCTATGGAATGTTCAGTCAGCAATGTTGTTTGAGGTTCATTCTCTCTGTCTCCACCAGTTGGAATAAGATCTCCCTTGTTTATACAGGCACAGAATAATCCCTTTTTACCCTCCACCAAGAAAAGAAGCATGGGAGTCCAGGGGTGTTTATCTTTAGAAAAGCAATGAAGACTATGTCTCTGACATGGATAAAGTAGGTGGGGTGACCAGTTGTCCCAGTTTGCCTGACACTCTCCCAAGTTTAGTGCTGCAGCCTCTTGTCCTAGAAGACCCGTCAGTGCCTGGCAAACTGGGACGGATGGTTACCCCAGCAGTAGGTCCTCAGGAACTCACACTAGGGGGCCATGTAATTAAGCCAAACCAGGTCATTCTGTCTAACCCTAGACTTCTATTTCCTCCCGTGCAAATGTTGTGCAGTGAAAAATACAGTTAGAACTAGGTTAAGAAATGGGTTTGCAGTAGACACAGCTCTTCACAAAGGGCTCTAGGAGAGAAGAGAAAGGGATGTAACATTCATTAAGCAGCTATTTTAGGCGCTTTACCTAATGCATTCGTATAATCCTCACTACCTTGAAGTCAATGTTATTAATACTATTTTTTACAGAGAACATTACTGAGACTCAGAGAGACTGAGTAACTTTCCTAAGGTCATATGGGTAATGAGTAAGTGGCAAATTAAGGATCTGAGCCAAAGCCTTTCTACTTCCTAACACAATCTTAGAAGTAGATAGATGAGTACAATTACAGGAGAAGCCTCTGCCCAAAATAGACTGCTCTACTGCTTGTAATTCTTTCATTATAAAATATATTTCTTGCATCCAAAAAATGTTAATAGCCTCCAATTAAAAGGCAAAAGTTCCTATAAAGGGAGCTTGAAGGAGTTGAAAGTATTATAAGCTAACATTTTTTTTATTGGCTATATCTGATTTCAACATCTTTCCTAAAGTCCAAGTTAATGGGTTCTAGATAACAATCTACAGCATAGCCTAGTGCCTGTGGAATATCACTGTGCTTATTCCCATTTCTTTCTGTATTTTCCTCTTCAAGTAATTTTTTAAATTGTTAGGGAAAATGTTGCTCATGGGGCGTCTGGGTGGCTCAGTCGGTTAAGTGTCAGACTCTTGGTTTTGGTTCAGGTCATGATCTCACAGTTTGTGAGATTGAGACCCGTGTGGGCTCTGTGCTGACAGCGTGGAGCCTGCTTGGGATTCTCTCTCTCTCCCTCTCTTTCTGCCCCCACCCCTCAAAATAAATAAATAAACTTAAGAAAATTTACCCAGAGTTACCTTAGTACACCTATAAACTGTGACCCAAGGTCCATGTTAGGTGAACATGACCCTTTGCCCATTGCTAAAACAGGTCTCTCTCCAAGCATGTCAATTCTAGAGAACATTACAGTCATGGATCCCTGAGGCACTGATCATCTCTCCCACAAAGAATCCTTCAGAAAAGCCACAGACCTCACCCATGGCTCCCACATGCTGTGCAATCTGCCCCATGACCCACGTGTGCTCTTTCCTACAGTGTAGACAGTGTCTCACTCACACTCCTCAGACCCTTCCGACCTTTTCAAGCTCCAGCTAGAAAAGCTGTGCTCATGGTATGAGCACAATTCAAGAGAACAGAAACTTATGTCTTCTGCGTTAAAATACTCCAGACTTTATCTCAAGGAAAAATTACCTTCAATTTAAAACTAACCATTCACTTATGTGAGGTACCTGGAATAGTCAAAATCAGAGAGACAGAAAGCAAATGGTGGTTGCTAGAGGCTGAAGGAGGGAGGATAATGAGGAGTTATTACTTTAATGGATATGGAGTTTTAGTTTGGGAAGATGAAGAAGTTCTGGAGATGATGGTAGTAATCGTTACACAATAGTGTCAAAGTACTTGATGACACTGAAAAGTATGCTTCAATATGGTTAGAATAGTAAATTATGTGTTACGTATATTTTACTACAATAAAAAAAAATCATAGAAGAAAGACCTCAGATGTTTCCTGGGACTCTGCTCACACTAAAGTTTGTGTCCTCCCAAAATTCATATGTTGAACCTTAATTCCCAATGTGCTGATATTTGGAGGTGGGGGCCTTTGGAAGGTGATTAGGTCATAAGAGTGGAGGCCTCATGAATGACATTCATGACGTTTTAAAAGAGACCACAGAGAGCTCCCTCACCCCCTCTACTTTGTGTGGACTCATCGAGAAGATGTCCATCTATGAACCAGCAAGTGGGCTCTCACCAGACACAGAATCTGCCAGCATCTTGATCTTGGACTTACAGGCTCCAGAACTATGAGAAACAAATGTTTGCTGTTTCAGCCTCCCAGACTGTGCTATTTTTACTTT
Organism: Lynx canadensis; assembly: GCF_007474595.2. Classification (NCBI taxonomy): domain Eukaryota; kingdom Metazoa; phylum Chordata; class Mammalia; order Carnivora; family Felidae; genus Lynx; species Lynx canadensis. The sequence continues at coordinate 161,496,123 of NC_044310.1, read as the reverse complement.
AGTAGCCTGAACGGACTGAGACAGACTCACTCCCTGGTTTCATTTTCATGACTCTAACTCTGACTCCCTAGTGCAGGGAAAAGTAGAGAAGGAAACAACGAACACAGCTCCTACTCTGAAGGAGCTTAACACCCTGTGCAGAGAGACGACTTGCTTGTAAAACAGATTCGAAACCGCTTGCAGGGAAAAGTGGGCACACATCCCTGAGTTGTGTGGTGTTTCAAGCACTGCACGTTAACCCATCATGAAGGAGGCAAAGGCAGTCTTGTGGATCTCACAGGAAAATGTTCTCTCCTTCAAAATATAAAGAGGCCCTTAGTACTTCCTTATGTTTCTGTCCAGAAGATAATACAGCGTTAATGGTTAAAGCCCTAACATCAGACTGCCTTGGGTAAAATGCCAGTTGTGTGTCCTTGAGCCATTAACTTAATCTCTGTGTCTTACTTTCCCCATCTTTGAAGGGAAAAATTGAAAGTCTCGATCTCATATGATCTTTGCATGTAGCATGTGAAGGGACTAGATCTCACTTAGCAAATTAATAGGTACACGATGAGTGTTATTGGGCATTCTTCCTGGCTATGCTCCTCTCCCCCTTTCTAAGTGAAGAGCAAAGTAAGCTGGAGGTTTAGTCTTCTATGTCTGCCTTATAAGGTTTTTTTTCTTGACTATCAAACTTTCTGCCTGAGCAGTAGTTTTGCCAGACTCACAGATCAAAAGATTTTATACTCCTTGTGGTTACTTCGAAAATTTCCTAGAAAACCTTTTTTTTTCAACCAAAGAAATTTTGACATACAAAGAGTAACATTAATATGCAAATCAGCATGCTGTAAAATTCATTTTGGTGCCTCAGAGGCAGTATTTTTTTATAAATACAGAAACATAATTATGCATCCTCTAGAGGACTAAAAATAATTATACAAATTTACAACAAAGCCCAAGGCTGTGTTTCCTTTTAACTGACTGTTTTTAATATCATTTAAATCTTGTTAGAACTTAATTACCAAATCTCTCTTGTAATAATTCAGGTGGAAGATTTAAAGTCTAAACTTGCCATTCAGAAAATAGAACCTCATCAGAGAAACAAAGACATTGAGTCACTGATTGCCCAAGTAGGACAAAAGAAGAAACTCTGTCAGGATGGAGCCATGTGGGCCCTGAGACAGGGGGGCCCATTAAGAGAAAGCATGAATATTAATATATGAGCCACATTAATTTTTTAACCTATAATTTCTTGGGAAAATTACATATTTTGATCATTATGGATTGTAATCCCAATTAACCATTTCTATCTCTTCATAAGTTTTCTTCTATACTTTTCTTGTCCTTTTCAAATTAAGGTAAATATAACTTTGGGGCAACATTTTTCTCATAATGATATGATTAGCCTTTCCTAAATCTATCCCGAATGTGGGTGTGTGCATGTGTGTGTGTATGTGTGTGTGTGTGCGTGTTATCTAAAGACTGGCTTATGTTAGTGCAGAAAAAATAAGCAAAGTCACGAAGAAGGTTCTCATTTATACTCTGTGTTAAAGGCAATTATTTATTAGTATTTAGAGAAAATGGACCCCTTATTAAGAAATAAAAGGTATAAGAAATTCAAACACATTTTCATTTGCCACTAGTTAATAATAGTTCCTAAAGCTTAGAGCTCCCTGGAAAATTAATTAGTCTGCTTATGTTATAAAGGATAATAATTTGTTTATGTGAGATATCTCTAACATAGGTTGTGATCCATTATGGCAGAAGCTGACCTATTAATTTTCCAAGGAGTTATAGCAATTCCATATATGAGATGTCTATGCAATGTTGCAATTCATTCTAGTCACTAAAAATGTCAGTCAAGTCAGTGAAAAAAATATTAATCAAAATGATTGTTTGACAGCCCTTAGATAAATCAGCCAGTTGGTTGAATCTTTCATTTCTCAACCATTTATTTTGGCTTTGTGTAGGTATATAAATGTGGATTTTTTTCTGTTTCAACAGCTTTAATCCCATGGAAAAGTATACAATACTACTAAAACATATTACATATAATATACTTGATGTGTGTAGTGTGGGGTAAAAGACTGCTCTTGATTCTTGGGTTCCTGGATTCTTTTTACTGCCCCCTTTGACTGGATCCAAGGAAAGCAGCACTTTGACAGAGAGACTTAGAATATAGGTTCCAACTGAGTGGGCAGATTCTTCTATTCTAACACCTCTTCTTTCACTGATGTGTGATCCTTTGAAAAGTTGTCCTTATTGTTCCATTTTCTCCTTGCCACATAAAATCCTGTCATTACCTGAATTCAAGCATTGTTTAAATCCATTTATTGTTTTGGAAAAATTCCAATCCTGAAGTGTTTAAATGTCCTAGCCATGCTCTTGGCTGTCATTTGCAATTGGTCCAAGTGGAATCTAGAATAAATAAATAGGGGTGCCTGGGTGGCTCAGTTGGTTAAGCGTCTGACTTTGGCTCAGATCACGATATTGCGGTTCGTGAGTTTGAGCCCTGTGTTGAGCTCCATACTGACAGCTCAGAGCCTGATGCCTGCTTTGGATTCTGTGCCTTCCTCTCTCTCTGCCCCTCCCCTGCTTGTTCGCGCGCGCTCTCTCTCTCTCTCTCAAAAATAATAAAACATGATAAAATAAAGTAAAATAAAAAGACTTGTTTAGATTGCATATCTGAAAGAAAGCCTACCCAACAATAAAATGAAGCAAAAAGATCCTATCAGTTCCCACAGCATCTCTAAAGGTGAACAGAATTGCTCAATTCAGGATGATAATTGAAGAAATCCCAGCAGACAAGTTTCCCCTGATTTCTCTGTATTAGTGATGGCAGAGTATTATTCAAAATCTTGAGACTAGATAAATTGGCTTGGCTGCTAAAAATGGAAACACCTAAAATCTCTTTCTGGAGATATTATACACAGGTGCTGTAGCCTGTGACCATCTTTCCCTTTGGCCAGTATGGGAAATCATCTGTGGTATCTGCCCACTGTACATGTCTATTGCATTTGCCAGCTAATGTTTAGTAACAAGGGCTGTTTGTTCTTCTTAATAATTTGAACTTTCTCCATTTGTGTTTACCTTCACATCCAAACTAGAATGACTCTGCTCTGAGTTAATTCCCCGATTTCATTATGGCCACATTGGGGAAGGGGGAAAGGATCTGCATCCAAACCACCAGACAGAGAACAATAGGAACAGGCAGCAGTCCAAGAGCTTTGGCATGATTTGCAGGAGGAAGCCAGCTCTGATTAATGCTATCAAAATGCTTGTCTTTCCTTTGATTGATATTCAAGACCCTTGTTACAATTACTGATGCTGGTGACAACTATCATCAAACTCTTTTACTGTTTGCTATTAGACAGTAAGGTGGCATGGACTTCACCAGAACATTTGCACACCTGCCTCAATTTAACCTAAAACCCATTATTTTGCAAACAAAATATATAAACCCAATATAGCAATCATGGATTCCCATATTCTTCTATAGAAAACTCTCTAGTTCATGGTAGGGGGTAGTCTGCTTCTGGCTCACTACAGGAATAGTGTATAAATGGCAGTGTGGAAGATAGGATGCACTTTAGAAGGTTCTTTGGGATATGAAATCTGGCAAATTAAAGACATCATTTGGAAGGGCACTCTTTGTCCTTTGATGGTGACATTACAGCAGGCTAAAAACGGGCAGGGGTAAAGTTTTCTGGGTTGCTGCTCTTCAGAAGTAAGTGATAAAACAGCCACAAGTATCTGAAGATGACCTAGTCCAGAAGAGCCTGCCCGGGATGCCACAAATGTGGCTATAAACACTCAGCACAGAGGGCACGGGGTTGTTTTTTATAAGTTTGATAGGAAGTCTGAACAGCTTCCTACTTACTCTCAGATTACTTATCCCATTATTCTGGTTAAAATAATTGCCAAACCTAATGTCTGTGCACCTTCTCATTTACTAAACAGAACTAATTTTCTTCCTATTTTCCTGCCATTGATACCTGCAGGACTATAATGTTGGGTCTTTCTGTTTCTCTGGGGCAAAACCCTAAATTAGGGGAGTCAGAAAACTATAAGAGAGAAATAAAGTATGTTTTACAAATGCTTTTCCAGAGAAACTTAGGTCACTTAAAGAAGCTGCTTTTTTTTTTTAAAGACAGACATTCTTTTTTTTAGTTTATTTATTTATTTTGAGAGAGAGGGAGAGAGAATTCCAAGCAGGCTCCTTGCTGTCAAGGTGTAGCCCCAATGCAGGGCTCAACCCCATGAACCATGAGATCATGACCTGAGCCAAAATCAAATGTCAGATGCTTAACTGAGGGGCACCTGGGTGGCTCAGGTCATGATCTTGCAGTTCCTGAGTTTGAGCCCTGCGTTGGGCTCTGTGCTGACAGCTGGGAGCCTGGAGCCTGCTTCAGATTCTATGTCTCCCTCTCTCTCTCTCTCTGTCCCTCCCCTGCTCATGCTCTGTCTCTGTCTCTCTCTCAAAAATAAACATTGAAAAAAAAATTTAATAAAAAAAAAAGTCAGATGCTTAACTGAGTGAGCTACCCAGGCTCCCCTAAAGACAGACATTCTTTAATTTTTTTTTTTAAGACAGACATTCTTAAAAATAAATCTATACATTCCAAAAGATTTATTTTCTCCAGAAGTTATTTTTTTTAAATAGCAGTTTACATTTGTACACAGTAGAAAGAGACCATATCTCCCCACTGCCACCAGCTATCTAACCAGGAACCTAGAACTGTGCCCTCATATCATAAGCACTCCACAAATATTTGTTGAATGAATGAATGAATGAATGAATGAAGAGAATAAACAAATAAGCCTTTGTGGGGTAATGTTCTATAAGAGTCATTGCCAATTTGGCTTGATCACTGTGGGCAGCCACATCTTGATGAAAATTGACAAATGAGGGTTACTTAGCCCATGTATCTGTCTGTACCAATATCACGTGTAGTTTTCTCCCAACTTTTTGGTAGGAGATTTTTTAAATCTATAAAAATTTTTGAAGAAAGTTGTAGTTCAGAGACGGTGATCATATTTGCTTTCTCTATGTGTGTGTATGACTTGAAAGTAATCTGCAGACATCCTGACATTTTGCTTCTAAATATTTCAGCATCCATCTCCTGAACATAAGGACATCCTCCTACATGATCTCACAAAGTTATTTAACTGAAAATTTTGTGGAAAAAAAATTAAAGAACAGGATATCGGGGAATAATTGATATGACTTTTAAATAAGGACTACAAATAATTAACTTTTGAGCTCAAGTGCATACACTTTTGAGGCTCAGTGAAAGGACTGTGGTCATTTTTCTCAGTTCCTCCTCACCAGGGGCAAGTGGAAACCTTTAGCATCTGTGAATACTCTTGCATGGTCCTGTCCTAAGGTCCCTAGCGAATCAGGCTCCCTTGAAGTGCTCTTCTGCATCCTGTGCTGTTCTCAGCCCCCAAGGTTTCCTTGCACTGTGGCCCTTATTAGGATTTGGAGGAAAGTCTCAGTCTCTGACTACAATAGCTTTAAGTCCAGGTAAAATAACAATCTATTTATCAACTGTACTTAAAGCTTAAGATTTGTTCTCACGCTTTGTCTTAGTCCATTTGGGCTGCAATAATAGAATCCCATACTGAGTGGCTTATAAACAATCAAGATTTATTTCTCACAATTTCAGAGACTGGGAAGTCCAAGATCAAGGTACCAGCATATTTGGGGCCCAATGAGGGCCTGGCTCACAGGTAGCTGTCTTTTCTGTGTCTTCATATGGCAGAAGGGGCAAGGGAGCTCTCTGGGACCTCCTTTCTGAGGGCACTAACTCCATTTGGGAAGTGACCTAATCACCTCCCAAAAGCCCCACTTCCAGTTACCATTATTGTAGATTCAGTTTCAACATATGCATTTTGGGTCTGTAACATGCTCTTCTTCAGACACTGTTGCCAGTTATTGCCCTAGGAAGGACTTCTTTTCCCACTGCTATGGGCTTGGAGCTTTCTTCTCTCTAACCATTCTCTCTTACAATGTGTGTGTGCTACACTTTGCCTGGATGAAGAACTTTCAGAATGAGATGTAAGCTGAAATGGATGCCCTGTGATGCTGGACAGGAGCCTTATTACCTTTCATGCAATAAGCACTTCCACCCTAACTCCCCATCTCCTGTCTCATCAGGGCAGCCAAGAGCCTTACCATTAAACCACTGCTCTCCCTCTATCAAACGAGCCACGTCCTACGGATTTATGTTCCTAAACAACACAGTTGTCAGCACAACAAAATATTGTTATATTTAGTTCAGATCACTATGTACAGTCTTAAGCTGTTGCTTGTACTTTGGCTCGGATGTTGGATAATTAAATACTAATTCCTTGAAGACATGTGTCCAAGATTATTTCCTCTTATAAGTGGAACTGGTGGAATACACATTTCATTTGCCATAGGATCCCTTGTTATCTGGAAAGTGAATGTGGGAAATAGTTGTAGCAATGCTCAGGGAGCAGGACTCCACTTCATTCTAAGAAACATTCACGGAATTGCCTACTGTGGGCCGCCAGACACTATCCTAAGGATTGAAGATACAAAGATGCACACTGGTCCCTAAGAGATCCAGAGTTAGAGGGGAAAACACTAATTTCTTAAGTTGACTCACTCCAAGACATTAAGTCATTTGTTCTATTGGAAGATATAAGAAAGTAATATGAAAAAATGTTCCTAACAATCTTACTCTGTGGCAGCCCTTGAGATAATGCATTACCTCATTCTGTCCTCAAAACAACTCTCCCATGTAATTACTAATACCAGGTTAGATATACTAGTTACAAAGGTGAGATAATTTGCCCATTATCACCCTATCTTACAGAGACCTCAGAGACCAGAATCTTGACAGCTACACTGTACATTTGTCTACTTTCTTGCGAAAGAGGTAGTTCTGCATGAAATAAACCCCATGGATTTAAGGTCATAAAGGCCATATTTATACCAACTGACTCTTTCCACTGGGGGGGGGGGGGTCTCTGAAAGGCAGTAAGATCTTTGGATTTTTCTTTCCATACCTATCAAATGAGTGTTGTGCCGCTGGTTATTTGGGCAGATTATAGTGTGGATTTCTATGCTTCAGCATGAATCACAGTGATTTGCATTCTCTTAAAAAGTTATAATAAATGACACGGGAAAGTCATTTAGATCCACATATTCCATGAAAGGGTGGATTTGGGGCAGACGAGACTTTCCTAAGCTGCGTTCACAGTAGTAATTCCCTGTGACCTTTTGGCCCCACCCACCTCTCAAATGTAAGGATGACTTGGCTGTGTCCTGAAGTTTACAGAAGGTCAACATCCTGATCACTTTCTTTTCCAGATTTCCCCAGTATCTCTTCTTTTTATCAGCAAAAGTTTGGTGTTTGTTTGTCAACATTTATTAGGATGGTCAGTGGGTTGGGTGAAAAGTAATTCATCAATTTTCAGCCTAGTTGCAGATAAACTTCCCTCAATCTCTGGCCCAGATGCTGATAAATTTCCCTCAGCTGTGATGACTACGGCATTATTATAATTAGCTATCATAGAGAGATTCACTCTACTCCCCACCACCCTACCCATCCGGGTGTGACCAGCCTCCGGCTGGCCTTCAATCATCTTGTCTTCAGGCTGCTAAAGGTGTCCAGCTTCAGGCTGGAGATCTTGCCCTGTGCTGCTCTGCACTGATCCCAAATGCCTTACAGCTGCCACCGTACCACCACCACCACCCCCTCTGCTCCCTCCTGCAACACGCACCCTAATCATACAGGTATCATCCACAAGGCAAGCCCAAACCCTTCCAAGGTGCTCTCAAGAACTCACTGTCATCAGCAAACTTACTTACAATTGTTTTCCTCTTCTAATATAGCTTCCTGCTAAGGGAAGCCAGGCTATTCCCTGAGGATACCAGTTCCAGCAGCCCTCTCAGCTGAAGACTGTGTCTTTCCTGTCCCCAAGCACCTCAAAGCCAGGGGAAGGGGTCAATGTTCACTTGGCACCCCTGCGCAACCTCTAAGAGGTCTGTCCTTCCTCATTCAAAAATCCTAGCTTTTTGGAAGTGGATCATCAAACTTTACTGCCTCTTAAGTCATCTCCCTGACTCCTGGTTAGCAGAGTCACAGCTGATGTCAACACATGGCTCCCTGTCTACCTCTCCACAACAGTTCCTATCATCAATGTTGGAGTCATCCAACATCTTGACACCCAGATCCTCATGCGTCTTAGCTCCAGTGATCTTTTCTTCCACCTCACCTCAACCATCTACTCACATCATCATACCCTAAACCTTGTCATTGCCAATAATTACAACCCTTGGCTCCCAGACACCCATTCCTCTTATCTTCCTCATACATTGCTGGACACTTCTCAGTAACCTTTGCTGGTTTTTCCTCATCTCTCTGAACTCTCAACATTGGGATGCTCCTCAGATATTCAGCCTCTTATCTCCTATATCCACGAACACTCCCTAAGAGGTCTCATACAGTCTCACAGCTTTGGATGACTTCCAAATTTTTGTTTTCAGAGTAAAATAGAACTAAACTAGAGTCCAAAACATTGCTTGTTCCACATCTCTGCTCACGAGTCTAAGAGGAATCTCAACCCTGACGTGGTCAAAATCAACACCTGATCTTCAACCAAATCTAATTCTCCCTCAGTTTTCTCCATCTGAGTAAATGTCTATTCCAACCTTCAGGTTGCTTAGGCCAAAATTCTTAAGAGTCTTCCTTGATTCCTCTCTCGATCTCACATCTCATCCAGCCCATTCACAAACCCTTTTTGTTCTACTTTTACAATGTGTCCAGATTCAGACCACTCTTCATCATCTCCAGTGCTATCACCCAGGTCCAAGCCACTACCATCTCTCACCTGGATTATTGCAGTAGCTTCCCAGCTGTTCTTCCTCCTCTGCCCTTGTCCCTCTTCTTCTGTCCTTAACCCCCTTCAGTCTCCTCTTGATATAGCAGGCATAGTGATCCCTTTAAGAATAAGTCTTGTCTCTGCTCCAAACATTTTAATGGCTTCCCATCTTACCAAAGATAAAAGCCAAATCTTTGCAATGACCTTCAAAGCCCTCCACAGTGTGATACAAGGCTCCATGTGATCTGAGCCCCATCCCACCACCACTGACCCTCTGACCTTCTCTCCTATTACTTTTCTCTTGGTCACTTTATCCTAGCCACTGGCCTCCTGGCTGCCTCTCTCAGTCATAGGCATGTTCCCACTTCAGAGTCCTTGCATCTGTTATTATTCTACCTGGATTACCCTTGGCTGAGATATCTGTCAGTTCCTTCCTTCCTTCTATCCTTTCCTCAAAAATCACCTTCATAGAAAAGCCTTTTATAACCATCCTATTTTACATTGAAATGACCTCTTCAATATTACCTGTTCTCCTTCTCTGCTTTATTTTTGTCCGCAGCATTTATTATCATCTGACACACTATATAGTTTGTCTATTGTTAGTTTTATACAATAGATTATAAGTGTCATAGATATGTTCATTCATTGTGACATCCCCTGTGCCCAGAAGAATGCCAGCTGTATAGTAGAGAAACTCAGTCTCAAGCAGAGCACTTCCTGGTCATCACATTCTGTCCTTCCAGCACCCCTCTTTAAGACTGCCCACCCACCGACCCAGCCACATGTTCACTGTCTTTCACTTCCCCCAGTCCTCACAGCTCTCACTACCCACCTTGGACTCCATGATCCATCTCATTTTCAAATATTCTTAACTACCTTGCCTCATCTATGCTCATTGTACTCACCTGGTGAACCCCCAAATCCTCTTAAACTCAACTAACTGCTTATTATATCTCCATACCCAAGCAGCTGAATGTTGCTGGAGAAAATTCCATGACCATGCTATCAGGATCCATTTCAAATTTATGACCAAAATCTTCAGTGAGCACTCAACACTATCTGACAACGAAACTTCCCTAGTAAATTCATTAACCTACTCCCAAGATGACTATTATGCATGTTCTCCTCAATCCTCAAATCTCCAACATCTCCTCCCACTCAACTCTCAGCTGAAGACCTTGTCATATATTTCACAGAGAAATATAGATGCAATCATATGAAAACCATTTCGACTTCCCGCCTTTCTTTCCACAAATTTACTGATGTCTGTAGTAATCACATGCCCTGGTAAACGTGTGCCGTGGATCCCATCTTGTGCTCTTTCCCCTGGACTCGGCTCCTAGAAGAATTTCCTTTTTTCTGTGTCATCCATTCCAAAATAGATTTCTAAACTAAATCTCTACGCACTGATTGCTCCAGGTATCTTTTGTAAATCTTCTCTCTGGCTACACTTTCTCTCTTAGTCATTTCAAAAAGTCCCACGTCTTCAAATATCATCCATATGTTGATGATGCCCAAATTTATTTTTCCTGTCCTGACTTCTTCTGTGAGGTTTAGACTTGTATACAGACTTGGATCTCTATATGGATGTTTAATATGCCTCTTAAACTAATATAGCTAAGACTTAACTATTGATTTCTCCTATCAAAAAAAAAAATCATTCCTAATAAACCTTTGTTTGCATCCCAGAAAATAGCACCACCACTTACTCAGTTGCTCAGGTCAAAACCCAAGACATTTTGTTGGATTTTTCTCTTTCTCTCAATTCCACATATCACCCCACAGCCTTGTAATCATGACCTTCAGAATGTATCTTGAATCCTGCCACTTCTCACCATCTCCACTGCTCCCACCCCACCCCAAGCCATCATCTTGGTTCCTTGGACCACTACAGAGCAACAACAACAACAACAAAATAAATTGAATACATAGAATGTTTCACAGGGATAAGAGCTAGGAAGTAGGATATGCGGTGCTGAATTAGGGACTTAAAATTTTAGATGGGGTAGCCATTGAAGGTCTCAGGCTTTGAAATGGGGGTGTGCCTACAGTGTTCAAGGAACAACAAAGAGACACATATGACTGGGGCAGAGTGAGAAAGAAAGGAGATGAAGTCAGGTCATAGGGGTAGGGGGAGGTGGCCCAGTAGTCAAATCATGCAAATCTTTGTGTATCATAATAAGGACTTTTGCTTTCACTTTGAGTAAGACAGAAAACCACTAAACAGGTCTGAACAGAGGAATGACAGGATCCGACTACATGTAACAAGATCATTCTGCTGTGGTGTTGAAAGTAGATTACAGACAGCAAAGACACAAGCGGAGATCAGTTGGAAGTAATCTATACAGTAAGTAATTCAGTAATTATAGTAATCTATTTTATGGTAATCCAGAAGAGAAATGATGTGACTTTGACCAGAATGAGGGAAGCAGAACTGGGTGTAGTGGAAAGTGGTTCAATTTTGAGATCTGTACATACGTATATCTGTGTGTATATATGAAAGATAGATGATAGATATGTAGATAGATCATAGTATCATAGTATCCTAGGAAGAGTCCAATCATAGATGCCAGACAGCCATAGGTGTCAATCAGGGCTCCATTACTAATCATAAGAACAGTTCATAAGCCTCAGTTCCCTCATCTGTAAAAATGGGGGAAATAATACTCTCTAAAGTAAGTATTCTAAAGGCTAACTAGAATGTAAAGGTATTCTAAAGACTACATGCAATATTTTATATAAAGCAAATAGCACAAAATTTACTACATAGTAGATGCTCAACAAAAGTTTGTTTTTTCCCCTTTCCTTGCTTAGCTAACAGGTGGCAGAGTTAGAGCCAAGGTGCTAATATCCAGATCTGTGGCCTTTCTATTTAATTTTTTTTTTCAACATTTATTTATTTTTTGGGACAGAGAGAGACAGAGCATGAACGGGAGAGGGGCAGAGAGAGAGGGAGACACAGAATCGGAAGCAGGCTCCAGGCTCTGAGCCATCAGCCCAGAGCCCGACGCGGGGCTCGAACTCACGGACCGCGAGATCGTGACCTGGCTGAAGTCGGACGCTTAACCGACTGCGCCACCCAGGCGCCCCTGGCCTTTCTAATACACACCCTCTATTGTTATTTTTCTCATATGGATATTTTGGGGGCAGATATCTTTCATCGGACCTCTTGTTAAAAGACCTACATTGTTCAATCAGCAGATTTTTATTTTCTCCATACACTCTTTCAAAAAAATTTTTTTAATGTTTATTTATTTTTGAGAGAGAGAGTGCAAGTGGAAGAGGGACAGAGAGAGAGAGAGAGAGAGAGAGAGAGAGAGAGAGAGAGACAGAATCTGAAGCAGACTCCAGGCTCTGAGCTGTCAGCACAGAGCCTGACGTGTGACTGGAACCCATGAGCCGTGAGATATGACCTGAGCCAAAGTCGGACATTTAACCGACTGAGCTACCCAGGTGCCCCTCTCCATACGCTCTCAACATGCTCTTTAAAGAAGTAGCTGCCAGTGTGATTGATAAATAGGCAAAACAACGGTCTTTCTTGTACTAGGAGGAGTGGAGGATGTTACCATATCACAGAATTTGTGTGTCCCCAATAACCTGCCTAGCCAGAGTCAAAGAAGTAAGCAGACCCATTAGCCAAATGACAGTCTTTGCTGTGGACACCCAGCAGGCACTTGAAACCTCAGCAAGCCATTAGTTATCCTCCTCCACGTGTGGGAGGTGGCCCCAGACCTCTCCCCTGTCGAGACTGAGCTTTAAACTTTACCTTGAGTGCTGACCTAAGTGAGTATGATGCCACACTCTCAAGGTCAGACCCCTGTGGTACTAAGTAACCAGTCAGTCATTGCAAGAACTCTGAAAGTTTCATAAACCCTTTCCCTTCTCTTAATAAAGAATTATCCTCCATGGGGCACCTGGATGGCTCAGTCAGTTAAACGTCTGACTTTGGCTCAGGTCATGATCTTGCAGTTTGTGGGTCCAAGCCTCGCATCAGACTCTGTGCTGACAGCTCAGAGCCTGGAGCCTGCTTCAGATTCTGTGTGTGTGTATGTGTATCTCTCTCTGCCCCTCCCCTACTCATATTCTGTATCTCTCACTCTCTCTGAAAAATAAACATTAAAAAAAAATTTTAGCAATAAAAAGAATTATCCTCCACACCCTAAAATCATTCTTAGGCCCACGAAGGAAACTACCTGAGAAATCCAGAGATTAATCCATAATTTTTGTGTGAGTGTTCTGAGATTAGTAACAGCATTTAATTCTATGAAGAAGGCTAAAGAAGGTACTTTGAGGACATGGGCTTTGCAAATGGCTTTTGCTTGTATGGTTATACTTTTTGCTACTAACAATCCATTCTCTTTTCAGGGACTTGTCACTTGAGGAAGTGATATCCTCTGCTCACCCGCACAGCTTCTTGGCATGCCAACCACAGAAAAACCTTCCCTGACCACTCCAGCTGAAGTACCCCTTCTCCACACCCTACTCTATCCCCTGATTTAGTTGCTATTTCATAACATCTATCACTCTCCGAAATGATCTGTGTATGTATGTATTAACTTAGTCGTTGCCTGTCTCCATTACTAAACTCTGTATGACACATAAGCAGCCCTCTCTGTCTTCTTTCCATAGCCCCCAGAGAAACCCATACTTGATGTAATCTGATGAGTGGAGAATGGATGACTGCATCATAGTTAAATTTATTGACTATTTAACAGTATTATAAATGTTTTCATTTAATCCTCAAAATAAGCTAATAAGTAGGTGCTATTATTATTCTAATTTTATAGATGAGAAAACTGAGCCCTAAAGAAGTGAAGTGACTTGCCCAAAGCCATAGAATTTGAATCCAGACACCATGCTCAATCTATAACATGGTGCCCTCAATAAATATTAACCTTCTTCCTAGCCCAGCTCTGAACAATTTGAGAAATAAAAGAACAAAAATGGAGATCAAAATATTACCTTTATTATTCACAAAGGCCAAACTGGAGGGCATTAGGCCTTTTCTTTATTTTTTTCTTCCTTCCTTCCTTTCTTCCCTCCTTTCCTTCTTTCTTTTTTCTTTCTTCCTTTTCTTTCTTCCCTCCCTCCCTTTCCTTCTCTCTTTCCTCTCTTCCCTTCCTCCCTTCTTTCTTTCTCTTCCTTCATTCCCTCCTTTTCTTTCTTTCTTTCTTTCTTTCTTTCTTTCTTTCTTTCTTTCTTTTTTCTTTCTTTCTTGAGAGTGGAGGAAGGGCAGAGAGAGAGGGAGAGACAGGATCTCAAGCAGGCTCCTCACTGTCATCATGGAGCCCCATGTGGGGCTCAATCCCAGAAACCATGAGATCACAACCTGAGATGAAATCAAGAGTTGGACACTCAACTGACGGAGCCATCCAGGTACCCCTAGGCCCTTTAGGAAAAGAGACTTGTTATAACTGAACCCTGGATTTGGCAGGCCCGCACTCTTAGCCCTAGGCAGCAGTACGGAAGATTCCTGCCAATATGGACTTACAGCAACAAAGGAACAGAGAAAAACTCATGTCCTCAGAAGGCAGGGACTCCCAAAAGCAAGAGAGGGTTGCCAAACCAAGCAGGCCAAATTATTCTTCCCAAACTTACCAATCAAATAAGTCATCCAACCTCCCCAGGGACAGGAGAAATAAAGGGGCACAAAGGGGCCAGAAATTTCAACCACTAGTTCCTTCTACGGGAAGAAAACACCAGGAATGGGGGAAACATGCCATTCTAACAAAACCTCATGCATACTGGGGCACACACTCATACAAGCACACATACACAAGTACATGACACTCCAGCACATGCACACTCCACAGAGTGCACTGGACATACTTCATGCAGATCTCAGCTCAAACAAGGATCAGGGCAATTGTTTCAGCTTTGAATGATATCACATAGCCAACTCTGGCACAGTGATTTGTTGCCTCTGATGCTCTGACAAGTGCAGATGAAGCGGGATTTAAATCAATGCCATTTTTGTAGATTTTGGAACGCTGGTTCCAAATAAGGCCGTAAAAGAGCTCTAAAAAAAAAGATAAACTAAAATAAAAATTGAAAACCATGAATATGAGCCCATTGGGGATCCCAGGTCCACTTCAGCACCCTCTAGCTGGCAGTACACAGAGAAGAGAATGAGCCATCCCTGCTGAGCCCTTACTAAATTCCTGACCCACAGAAGTATTAATAGTGAGATGTTTGCTATTTTGAGCCACTGGTTTTAGGAGTAGTTTGTTACACAGCAACGGATAACTGATATAGGAATAAATGGATGCATTATTTCATACATTTTTTTTTTATGAAACGTTTTTCCATGAGATGTTTGTATCTAATAGACTCTAGGAAATGCTGATCTAAGTAGTTAACATAGTGGGCACATTTAAATCACAGTGAGGCAGCTTTTGAAAAAGTGACTGCTATGGTCTCTGAAATCTCATCCTTAAAAGACCTAAGTTATTCTGATGTAATCTCAATAGTATATGTTTACTTTTGTTTCCCTTGCCTTAGGAGACATACCTAGAAAAATGCTGCACAGTGAAGAAAACCATCAACAAAACAAAAGCCTAACAAAACAAAAGCAAAAAGGCGACCTACTGAAGGAGAGAAGATATTTGCAAATGATATATCCAATAAGGGGTTAATATCCAAAATATATAAATAACTTATACAACTCAACATCAAAAGAGCAATCTGATTAAAAAATGGACAAAGAGGGGCGCCTGGGTGGTGCAGTCGGTTAAGCGTCCGACTTCAGCCAGGTCACTATCTTGTGGTCCATGAGTTCGAGCCCCGCATCAGGCTCTGGGCTGATGGCTCAGAGCCTGGAGCCTGTTTCCGATTCTGTGTCTCCCTCTCTCTCTGCCCCTCCCCCGTTCATGCTCTGTCTCTCTCTGTCCCAAAAATAAATAAACGTTGAAAAAAAAATTTTTTTTACTAAAAAAAAAAAAAAATGGACAAAGAACCTGAGTAGATATTTTTCAAAAGAAGACATACAGATAGCTAACAGGCACATGAAAAGGTGCTCACCATCACTAATCATCAGGGAAATACAAATCAAAGCCATAATGAGGTATCAATCTCACATCTGTCAGAATGGCGAAAATAAAAAAGACAAGAAGTAACTAGTGTTGGTGAGGATGTGGAGAAAAAGGGAACCCTGTGCACTCTTTCTGGAATGTAAATTGGTACAGCCACTGTGGAAAACAGTATGGAGATTCCTCCAAAAATTAAAAATAGAAATACCATATGATCCAGTAATTCCACTACTGGTTATTTTATCCATAGAAAATGAAAACACTAATGTGAAAAGGTATGTTTATGTTTATTGAAACATTATTTATAATAGCAAGGTTATGGAAGCAACTCAATGTCCATCAATAGATGAATAGATAAAAAAGATGTGGGGCGCCTGGGTGGCTCAGTCGGTTGAGCGTCCAACTTCAGCTCAGGTCACGATCTCACGGACTGTGAGTTCGAGCCCCGCGTCGGGCTCTGGGCTGATGGCTCAGAGCCTGGAGCCTGCTTCCAGTTCTGTATCTCCCTCTCTCTCTGCCCTTCCCCCGTTCATGCTCTGTCTCTCTCTGTCTCAAAAATAAATAAACGTTAAAAAAAATTAAAAAAAAAGATGTGGGTGTGTATGTGTAAAAATATATGTACATATGAAATTTACATATATTATATTATACATATATGTAATTTACATACATTATATATATATACATATATTATATATAATGGGCTATTTTTTTTTATTTAAATTTTTTTTTCAACGTTTATTTATTTTTGGGACAGAGAGAGACAGAGCATGAACAGGGGAGGGGCAGAGAGAGAGGGAGACACAGAATCGGAAACAGGCTCCAGGCTCTGAGCCATCAGCCCAGAGCCTGACGCGGGGCTCGAACTCACGCACCGCGAGATCGTGACCTGGCTGAAGTCGGACGCTTAACCGACTGCGCCACCCAGGCGCCCCTATAATGGGCTATTATGCAGCCATAAAAAAGCATGAGATTTTTGCCATTTATGGCAACAAGGATGGACCTATTATGCTTAGTGAAATAAGTCAAACTAAGAAAGACAAATACCATATGATTTCACTCCTATGTGGAATCTAAAAAACAAAATAAATGAATAAACCAACAAGAAGCAGAGTCAGACCTATAAACACAGAGAACATACCGAGGGTTGCTACAGGGAAGTGGGGTGGAATGATGGGCAAAATGGGAGAGGGGGAATGGGAGATACAAGCTTCTAGTTATGGAATAAACACATAAGCCGTGGGAATAAAAGGCACAGCAGAGGGAATATGGTCAAAGGTATTATAGTAGCATTGATGATGACAGATGATAGCTACTTTGTGGTTGATAAGCATAGCATAACGTAGATGCTTATTGAATTATTATGTTGTACACCTGAAACTGTGACATTGTATGCCAACTGCACCCCAATTTTAAAAAGAGAGAGAGTATATATTTTAAAAGATAAAGCCTAAATTTTACACCCAGCTTTCTCTCTCATTCTGCCCTCATGCCACCTATCCTCCTGCCATATCAAACTGTATGCCTTTCTGTGACTATCCCATACCTTTCCCTGTGCCTTCTCTCCCATTTCTAGGAATTACCCTCTTCCCCTCTATTTGAAAAACTCACGTCCATTTTTCAAGATGCAACTCACATGCCCTCCTTTGAGTAAACTGTCTACAAATGTTAGGGAAAGGATCCTTTTTGTTCTCTTTTCTCTTTTCATAGCATTTCATATTTACCTCTGTTACTGCAACATGTTCATTGTAATTACTTGTGTAAACTTGATTATCACATTCAATTTCTGAATTGAGGAGCTCTGTGAACTCCTCCTGAAACCCCTAGTGGATGAAGCACTCCATAGTTCCATGGGCTACGGTGATGGGCTCCTATGGGTCAAGACATTTTAGAGAATCACTTTTAATACTGGTGTTTCTCTCAGCCCCTTGGGCATATATATGCCTGTGGGAGTTAATAAGAAGGAAAAGCTGAACAACAGGGTCAAATCCTTCCCCTACTCCTTTCCTCCACTGTGTATTTTTTTGCCAGGAGATTCTTCTATCCCCTCATAAGTAATTACCCTAGCCCAAAGCAATTATCATCCACCAGCCTCCTACAGTTCCTCAATGCTGGAATCTATCCGGCTTAGGTCAATAGCTGAGATCTTTAGCATGCTTGCTGGTACTTCCGTTTTCCCACAGCTAGTCCCTGAAGGCCAGAACCTTGTCTTTGGTGTCCACAGATCTGTCCGAGCACTGCCATCACACCTAGCACCTATCAGGAGCTCAGTGATTGAATAAATGATTGGTGATTTACAATGTCCTTCAAAAGGTTTTAAACTGTTATTATTATACAATCAGGTTCTTTCTAGCTCCTGACTCTACGGTAAGTATAAAGGCTAGAGCGGTCTGTACATGATCTCGGGATTGCTTGGAAATACTGCACAGCATATATCTTTTCTCTAATAGGAATGAATTTAGATTATAAACATACACTTGTTATCCCCATTGTTGTGATATATACATAATTGCTCTCCTCCAAGAATACTTAATCACAGCGGGTAAGGCTTTAAATAATATTACTTAATATATTAGAAATCTAACATCCATCAGAATAACGTGGCACTGCCTTATTTATGAGGTCCTATTCTACTGCTATAGAAATGGTATCAGGTATCAACCAAAAGGGTATTATTTAACTTTTCATAGAACTCTTCCCAAAACAGGAGACTGGCCTTACTGCAGTATGTGTTATGTTTAGTATTAAACTGATAACATTTCAATAGCAGCACATATACTAGGAATCAAAGTTAAAAGTTTAGCTTGAGAAATACATACAGGTTTTGAATTCTTTTGGCCTCATCAGAATGAGATTGAAGAATCTTTTTATTCACCTTAGTTAAGTTCACTGGAATGAAATAAGTCAATCCTTTTCTTTAGAACATTATACACTACGAGGAGTATCTTAAATATATTATTTAAAATAAGGCTCTAATGTTTTCTGCACTCACTTGGATGTGATGTAGGCAATACAGAAAAATTTGCTGTTGGGTGTGGTAGAGTTTATATGATTAAATGCTTTATTCATACTCATATGTCAATCTATTAGTGTGCTGTTAATTCAAATGTTACTATGATGTATTTTATCCCCATTAGCACATTCATCACAGGTGGATGTGAAACTTAGACAAAGGTGTATGTTCTCATTAATGATGAGCAGCCTATTCATCTTACTAGAACGTAATTAATGTTAGTTACAATCCTTAATTTTTCACTGTTTGTCACGATGCATATTTAGCATTTCTCTTGTCCTTTATCAACTGGCTCCCTCTTATCACACAGTCAATTCAAAAAGTCATATATTTAACTAAATCTGGTGCTTCATTTTTCAAGTATTTTATACACACGGATGTTCCTTAATGTCTGTGGCGATTCCCACACTCTGAGACTTCATATTAGATGTTGTAACTGCAAAAACAACATTAAAGGGACTGTATGGTCCATTTTATTTTTTAATTATAACATTAATGTAATTCATTTGCTAAATCAGATTTTAAAACTTGGAGATATTCTTTTGTATTATTACTTAAAACATTTTAATGTATAAAAAAGTTTAATGCATATTAAAATTGAAACAATGTCATTGTACAATACTTGATAATATAATTCAACAATCTGAAAAGTAAAACAAACCACTTAAATCATTTTAATTTACTTTCCAAGCTTCATAATGTACAAACTCTTTTGCCCTCCAGGAGGAAGCAAAAAATCAACAGTGAATGTGGAATATTTAAATTAATACATTGTAAGATATTTGGCTAAAGGGATTTTTTTTTTAAGTAAGCTCTACACCCAGCATGAGCTTCAATTCACAACCCTGAGATCAAGTCAGACAGGTACCCTTGGCCGAAGGGCTTTTTAAAACTAAATTTCATCTGGCAATACCCTACAACTACCAGTATATCTACAGCAGACAAGAATTTAAAACAAAACAGGGGCGCCAGGGTGGCTCAGTCGGTTACGTGTCCGACTTCAGCTCAGGTCATGATCTCGCGGTCCGTGAGTTTGAGCCCCATGTCGGGCTCTGTGCTGACAGCTCAGAGCCTGGAGCCTGTTTCAGATTCTGTGTCTCCCTCTCTCTCTGACCCTCCCCCGTTCATGCTGTGTCTCTCTGTCTCAAAAATAAATAAACGTTAAAAATTAAAAAAAAAAAAAGAATTTAAAACAAAACAAATGGAATCTGATCAAATCCACAAGTAACAAAAGTTTTCATTTTATTTTTTGTGAATAAAATACCAGCCATTGTTTTATCCAATATATTAATGGTATCAACTTCAGAGGAAATTACCTGCCCAATCTGCAAAACAAGAACAGTTATTTTCTGTTGAAAGGATGCAAGCTTTGCAAACTTAGTTCTCTTCCATTTATGCCATAATTTCCAAATAAATAAATGGTTCTAGCTAACGTGTGGGCAGTCCAGTTCCCTACATGATTATGTCTTCTACAGAGTCATCAAATTGCCACCTACAAGATTCTCTAGAACACTCTATAGTTTCAAAAAGCTGCTTAAAGTCTTGAGAGTAGAGATCTGTTATTTTCGTGTCTCCATCTTTCTTAAAGAGAGATATTCTTATATTCTGCCCTACAGCATCAAGTGAATAGAATTGTTCGGTTTCAGGGGGAAAAAAGAGCATTTAAGAAACACATGCATTGTTGTGTATTACACAAATGCATAAATACACACATATCCCTAGCATTGTCTCTACTAGACCCTATAAAATGTGCTATATATATAACTCACTGACCTCTCATAACAATCCCTGTTGATATATTATTGAGGTAGGTATTATTATTATTCCTATTTTACATATGAGGAAATGAAAAGACAGAGAGGTTGAGTAACTGCTCAAAGCCACACAGTTAGTGAGCAATGGAGGGGAGATCCAAGGCCAGAATGCCTGACTTCAGAGTTTCTGCACTTAACCCTGCTACGCTGTCTCTCTTTGTAATTCCTAACACACTTGGCCAGTTAATGCATTATGCATATGTGAAGCCTAAACTAAGGTACTTAGAGTTTTGTTATATTTAAAGATCATTTTCTCATCATTTTGCTTTAATACCACTCTAATGAACACAAAGGTCTTGAGTGACTTATCCACATACTATTTGTGAAACAGCAAACTTTAAGCTCTGTAAGGTCAGGGAAAGCATTTTAAAAGACTTTATCCTCCCCATATCTGGACAAACACCTGCACACAATAAGTGTTCAATAAATATTTTAACATATAAATGACTTTTTAAAATTTAGGATTCAAAGAACAAAGAGAGAGACGTCCAGGCCTTACATAGATTACAGTGTGAAGGCCATACTAATCATGTATCTCCAAGGTTTTTGGATGAGAGTCAAGCATTTAGCTGTGTCTCCTCCACTCCCAATACTGAAGTTTAAGATTAGGTCGGGCATTTTGTATGTTTCTCAGAATACTGAAGTACGTATATTTCTTAATCCACCCGTCAGGTTTTCAAAAACTGCAACTCCTTGGTTTTCTATAACTGCACTAAATTTCTGTCTCAATAGAAACTGAAGCCTTCATTCAGCTCTCTAACAGAAAACATTTTCCAATTCGTAATCATAGCAGGGTTTGCCTAATTGATTCAGGGCAAATTGGTCAATTTAAGGCCTCCCTTTCTCCCAGAGGAGGTATGCTGTCTATGTTCCCAGGAGTGTGTAGCTTCACGGCATCTAGGGGAGGCCTCTGGTCCTCAGCCTTCATCTGTCCCCTGACTGGCATCTTCAGAAACGTATGCATCCTGGTCCCCAGCTGTCCTCATCTCTGCCTGCGGTATCTACCAGGGGGAGCATGATTCTCACCTGGCTTCCAGCCCTCCCGCCCACTCCGTGTTGTGGTTGCCTTCCCTCACACTAGCACCCCTGGGTGCGGGCTAGCTCCTGGTGCCATGGCCACACTGGGGGGCAGGGGGGCGCAGGAAAGCATGTCACTGCTCCTGCATCCTCCCAGGGCCTGTGAGGGCTTTGGGAGGCTCCCTCAGGCCAGTTGCCCACGCATTCTCAGTAGTAAAAGGGTAACCATAGGTAACCACGGTCTCTGCGCTGCTCCAGGGCAGCTTCGTGCTCCCCCAGTCTTGGGGGCCCAGAGTGCAGGAAGCTGCAGAGCTCCTCTCCTCTCAGAACCCTGACTCATCTGAGGGTCTGTCACGTGCATGCACACGCATGCACATATATGCACACACACGCACACGTGTTCACACAATTAGCAGAAGACAGGGTGGAGAAACACCTTTGGAAGGAACAATCACTAACTTCCAACTAGTTTGCTCTTCTCTAAAATTTTGTCCTTCTTCCCTCAGATCAGGAAATCTTCCTTTGGGGGACATGGAGGTCGTAACAGGGGCTGCTTCTCGCAACCATGTTTTCTTCCAAATATTTCCTGTTCCATACCCAGCCTTTGAAGTAGGTCTACAAGGCTAAAGATTTTGATCCATGCCAGCCCCCACCTTGGGTCCAAGAAAGCCTGCTATGTAATGGCTAAATGAGTGTGAGGAGATGCAGGAAGGGGGAAATGCTATTCTGTTATCCCCGTCACAGTATTCCAGAGGAAAAAAAGTAATCTGAATCATCAATTGACTATGTCATCTATCTCATTTAAACACCTATCTAACAGATAGCCTTAACATTGATTCTTAGTCCTTTCTGGTGTTTATTAGCTACTGCGGCAATGTATTGGCATCCGTCCATTTCTTTAAGATGCCTTTCCACCTTTTCTCCTTTTCTCAATTAATTTTCCAAACGGTTTTCCAATGCCAATTTTGTTTGAACATATGGACACAGTACAAACTGGATTAAAACACTGGTTCTCCCTTACACCGGGACATGCCTGCCCAAATTGGCTAAAAAGCCATTTAAAAAAGACCAAAGGAAACTTAGGGTACTTATAATGCAGATCCCAATATAGCCACTGTCATACTGTATGCATTTTAAATAAAGGGAATTATTTTAGTAAATGTCTTTACGATAATAAGGTATTTCACTGCTTTCTTGAGAGAGAGAGAGAGACAGTGCACACACACAAGTGAGCGAGGGGTAGAGAGAGAGAGGGAGAGAGATGGTGAGAAAGAGGGAGAGAGAGAGAATCACACACAGGCTCCACACTGTCAGGCGGGAGCCCGAAGCCAGGCTCGAGCTCACCTGAAGCGGAAGTGTGAGATCATAACTTGATGCTTAACAGACTGAGCCACCCAGGCGCCCTGATACAAGGTATTTCAAACCAAACTCACATTTCCCTTGTTCTCTATGTCCCCATACACCTAGTACCCCCTGTGTACAGCAAATGCAAAAGCACAAGCGTTCTCTCACACAGGAGCAGAGATGGGGCATGTCTTATCAGCCCACAAAGCCACGCAGCTCACACACATGAATATCATCACAGGTTACCGTGAGCTCATGAGATGAATCAAAGGCCACCAGAGAAAGTTGCCAGCCATCGGTTTTGTGTAGACCTCGCTTTTTTTTCTCTAATTACATTCAAAGGAAACTTCTTGCTCACTGGAAGATTATTCACAACAAATCAAGAAAGGCAATAGGTGTCTAGGTGCTTTTTTTTTTTTTGAAACACCATCCTGTTCACACCTGAGAGACTGGAAAGTAGGAAATATGTTCATTTCTATTTTAAGTAGAGAAAAAGGGGAGGCATCTATTAGTTAAATCACCTTTCCAACCTCAGGTCAGGAAACTGTCAAGGTTAAGACAGAACCCAGTACAAGAGCATGCCTTTGAACACACACTGCAAAGTGATGAGCCAGCCTCTCTCTCTCTCTCTCTCTCTCTCTCTCTCTCCCTCTCTCTCCCTCTCTCCCTCTCTCCCTCTCTCTCTACCAATCTGCAAACCAGCCCCGAGGTGCTATGTCACCTATTTTTATTTAATCCACCCCCACCTGGTGGTTAACTAGACTGATGGCAGTCGGTCGCAGGAGACCCTGCATGCAGCTGACCACAACCTCTGGCCAGCAGCTCCCTGAAAGGAAGCGGTGGTCCTTCCCCTGGTTTCCCATCGCCCCCCGTGTGAGCCATCTGCAGTGGTGGTGGTCTGCCCATGCTGCTGCCAGGCAGATTTAGGCGAATCAATCTCTCTGCGTGGAGCTTCAAACCCGTGTATGTCAGCTACACACCAAACCCCGTCTTTCCCCATCCCAGAAGAGGCTTCCCTGTTGGAACGAAGCTCTAAGCTTTGTACAATCAAAAGCCTTTGATTAAATCGGACCCAGTCCTTCTACTTGCCATGGCATTGTGTGACCTGGGAGAGCAGCAGGGCTACAAAACAGCCCGATTTGTCGCTAGGTGGGCTGACAAAGCAGGGCTAAACACACGGTTGATTTCAAGCTATGTTACATCTCCAAGTTGCAAAGCCAGCGATAAAGCCAGCCAGAAAAGCATCCCTGTAGGTGAATATTTCTCACAGACAGAGGCCACTCTGCCTCTGAGAGGGCTGTTGTCCTTCCCACTGGGAGTTTTTAAGCCACTTAGGGACAGCGACCGTTTGAACAGAAAATTGTTCCTGTTTCTAAATGATTTTTTAAAAAAGAGAGAAAGAAAGAAAAGAAAAGGGTCCCAGGAAAGATGCTGCTTTTCTGACATCTAACCCACAAAACACACACATGGCCATACAAAAAGAGACCAGTTTGTAAGAATTAACTCAAACAGAGATTTGCTTACTCTGCTGCTCACCTGCTGTCTGCTTCATCCTCAAGCTTTGTTTCTGCCTAATGGTGCTGTGTGTTCTCTCACAGCCTCTAAGCCCTCAAGACAGAACTCGGGAGACCTCCAGCTTACACCTTTCTTTCCTGGCATCCCACCTAACAGCCTCCTCAGAGCCAGAATGAGACCTGTGGGTGCCCTGGGTAATCACCGGGGGCCACTTTCCATCAATGTCCTTTAACGAATCTTCAGCATTCATCTAGTGGAACAAGATGAGCAGCAAACGGCAGAAGAGGGTAAGAGGACACAGGTGACAGCCCTCTTCATAAAACCAAAGCCCCGAATGGAGCTGGTCCTCCCCTTCTTAGCTGGCACTTCGGTTACTATTGTTGCTCAAGCATGCTCCTTGCTTGTTTGGAGAGGGGGGCTCTCCAAACCTTTTGCCCACCCTGAGGGGGTAGAGCAATAGATCTCTTTCAACTATGTGCATGATCCTCTCTGAAATGCATCTTAGATGCAAGATTCTCTAGCCCTTTACATCTCGATTATGTTTACAAAGCCCTTATAAGCTGGTCCCTTCAGTACCCCCTACCTGACTCAAGCCGACTGCAACTCTAACGGTCTCCCCTGCCTTCTCTCTGAGGAGGGCTGAGCACTAACCCAAGCAGTGGATCCAATGATGGCGAAGGACCAAGGGATCTGAGCAGCTACTGAAGAACAGATGACCAGTCAATTAGGGTCTGAGGCAAGGGGGTTAACAGGGTGAGGAGCCCTCATCTACCCTGTCATTCTCTGAAGGCTGGCATCAGCTTTGCAGTCACTGGAGGGGCCCAAGGTGACCCAGCGCTCAGAGGCCTGGTAACCATCTCTGCCACATGGATGGGCCCACTCCCTACCCTCAAGGCCCACCCACCCACATCACTATATGAGGCTGGGCTTTGAAACAGATGTAGGGACCTACACTCGGTGGAGTCCAAGTCTCATCATTTCTTCAACAGACTGGCACCAGAGCTCCATTAAAAGAAATTGACATTGTATATTGGTGTGTATTCTTTTTTTTTTTATTTTTTTTATTGGTGTGTATTCTTGAGGGCTATAAAATCAAGGATAACAGGGCATCGTTACTGATGTGGGGTGTGTCTGAGGGCGCATTTGCAGTGAAAATGAGTTTCCAACACATTCCCATGTAGGGGCTGCTCAGCGTCACCAACCACTGGTTAATTCATTAATATTATTCAGTGAAAAACATTTCTTCCATTTCATTTGTTAATAAAGCTATTTTCATTCTCATGGAAATCAGCCCCTTTCAAGTTAGTTAAGAGGAATATTTCATAACTTCCAGGATGGGAAGTATTTTTATTTAAACATTTGCAACAACTAAATGGAGGACTTCTACTTTTCATCTTTAAGGATATTTTCCTTGTGGTTCTTGAATGCTTTGTGGTTGGGAAAGACTGTAAAACTATGAAACATGACACAGAAAATTAAATAGAAAGGAAACTGATTTCAGTAATGTTGGCTTTGTTGGTATCATTAGCTGTAAATCAGTTAAATAGTAGGAATTTATTTTTAAGTTTAAAAAATTTGTAAGGGTACCATCTGCCTGGTAAAAAGAGAAGTGTGTCTGAAATAGGAGCATACGTAGGAGAATGTTTGTTGCAAAATTTTTAATTCTGTGCAAACATCGTTGAATTTTTCTTAGGAAAAATAAAAAGGCCCAAAAAAGGTGGATTCTATAGTATGAAACACTTCTAAGAGAAGTATTTGATGGCGTGCTTCTGTGGCATCCCACTGCTTCTGTAATGCTGTGTCTGGGAACCACGGGTACCATGGAATTGTGTCATTACCACTTTGTACTTTTCGTTCATTTTAAAACCCAACGGAAGAGGCAACATTTGTGTATGCCCGAGACCTGAAGTGGTTAAGCCTTTGTTTTATTTTTTAAAAAGGAAGAAGCAGTATTTCCAACCCCCCCTCTAGTTCTAATGTCCTTTTGATGTATTGTAGTAAATGATTTCATCATCACCTTTGTGCTCATTTAGCATCTACTCAAAGTAGATCAGAAAAGAAAAAGAAATAGTACCCTACAACCAGCAAGAGGCTTTGCACACTGGCAGCCTGCAGTGGCTGAGGTAAGGGGGTGTGCAGGAAGCTGATCCCCACGTTAGAACCAAGCCTTAGTGGAGCCAGAACAGGGATCACCTCCAGAATGCCTTGGCACTAGTCAACCTGGCTTCTAGAAATATTTGTACATAATAATGAGGAAATGTTAATAATGATTATTTTCAGTAGCATAGGACAAGCCAAGCCCTCAAAAAGAGAAAGTTTTCATTGGTACGGCATTTCATTTAAACACTGAAATGTGCTGTAATGTGAAGTAGGAAATAAGTTTTGAAAGGAAGCTGATGATTAAGAAGAAATGCAGTGGGCATTTAATAAGTGGAGGAACTGCAAGATAATTAACTGGCATGCATAAAGATTCATGCTTTATACCAAAATTTTAATTTTGCACATAAATGTGCCTGATGTAGGCAGCATTTAATCACCTAGCTGACAGGAGTAACTACTTTCATTTAACCTTGACTGAAGATCATGAATTCTAACAGGTTTAATTGGATACATCATTTAACAGAATGAACAGAGCAAATTTTTCTCAATTCATAGGTTCTGATTGACATGCACCAGCAATAAGGCGTTGCACGATTACAGCTGCTCAGCATTCCTGCCCTGGGCAGCAATTGCCATAGTGATGTGACACCACTGGATCACTGGGGCACGGGAACTATGCTGAATCTCCCCTTGTTTTGAAAAGGGCAGCGCTTAAAAAAAGAAAGAAGGAAGGAAGGAAGGGAAAAAAGAGAGGGAGAGACTGAAAAAGAAAGGGACTCGGATGCTTACATTTTTTCCCCCATATTCATCACATTGATATGCACTGGAAGAGAAGGGGTAGGTCTTGTTATCCACCACACGGAAAGATGGGGGGATAATGATGTTGTCTTTTATCGGTTTAGCACTTCTTTTCAGAATGTCAGAAACAACTACAGTCAAACAAAACAGACTCGGAAAAGAGAACCTAAAAGAAAACCATGACGACTTAAGGTCTCCAATCCTTGTACATGCAGCGTGATATGAGCTCTTGGTGCCACTGTCTTGGTGCACAGAGAGCATGGGCATCTCACTTTGAATCTCCAGGGTCCGACACGCACTGGAGAGATACAGGCCTGGCTTTGAGCGAGTGGTTTGTTGCTTCGGTCACGAAAACCCAAACGAATCCAGGAGAAAAGAAGGAAGTCCCCAACGTAAATTATAAACCTTCTCCTCCTGATTAAGCGATCAATATCAAACTGAAAGACACTGCTCAGGTGGTTGAATCCTATATTCCCTGGGCAACCTCAAATACCTCCATCAGTTTTGTACAATATGCTGAAGAGGACCAGAAGGTCTATACCTCAAGAAACACTGCCGGTCCCGCCAGTTTCAGATGTAAAAATAAAAACTGAAAGCACTGAATTTTAAAGACTTTCCTTTACAAATTAAACATCAGTAGCCCCCTTCCTTTGTTTCCTTGCTTTCCACTCATTATTCTTGTTCAGCAGACCCACTGGATTGTCAGAATGCCTCCACTCCTGCAGACTTGGTGAGTCACGCCCTCTGCCCCTCCCCCACGGTACCGCGTGGTAAACACGGACTTGCTCATTGGTTGTCCTTTTACCGATTACCTTCTCTTTGCATCCCTCCCCCCAACACCACCTAAACTGGGGGCTTCTTGAGGACAGATCCTATGTGTTTCATTTCCATATCCACGGTTCCCAGAGTAGTGCCTAGTGGCTAGCTCTGTAATGCCATAATGAACTAGTGAACTGAAGTGAGTGGGGAGGTGAAGGGGGGGGGGGGGGGAGGGGCGGTTCTTAAGAGTCGTGAAGAATCACAATGCTTCTGCTTTTTCTCTCCTGTCTTTTCCTTCCCTTCACCTAGTCTTTCTGCCTCTCTCTCTTGCTTTTTCCTGTCTTCCCTTCTCTTTCCTAAGCCTTACCAATATGCATTCATTTGGCAGAGGCTTACTGTGCAAGCTACATGCCAGGCCATGTGCTGAAGGCTGGGACCTCCAAGGTGAGTAAAACAAAGCTCTCCTACAATAGCTCACAGTCTGGAGGGAGAGACGGATGAGACATATATAATTATAATATAATATTATTTGTATTGTACTATGATGAGCAACAAGGCTGTGGGAACTGAGAGAAGGGTAGATGTGGGACTATTCTTGCCTGGCGTTCAGAGAAAGCTTTTGCGAAGGAGGTGACGTATTCGAATGAGGAGCAAGCGTGGAAGCCTGAAAGATTCTGCAGAGAAAACAGCATTTACAAGGTTCTAGGGTGTGAAACAGCATGACTTCTTCTAGGAATGGAAAGAAATTCTGTGAAACAGGGATGGAGGTAGGGGCCGGGGAGGTCTGAGAGGCAGGCAAAAGCCAGGCCATAGAGGCTCCTGTGTGACATACCAAGGAGTCTGGACTTTATTCTAGAGATGATGAGGAACAGTAACAAAATTTTTTATTGGGGGGGAGGGGGGTCAGTCTGTGCTTTGGAGACGTAACTCTGACAAGGGGTGTGAGGGACAGATTTGAGCAAGAAAAGAATAAAAGCCCAGGGTCTGGCTTCTGTTGCCCTCACAGAAATCCCTTGTCCTCCCTCCCCCTCCTCCATGGGGCTTCCTGCACTTCCAACGAATTTCTTTTCTGTCCTTTCCCTACTTTCCTGCTCCTACCTTTTTTTCTTTCCCTCCAGAATGAACTCAAATGCTCTTCCAAAGAATTGTTGAACCATAAATTTTTGAAATTTGGTAACAGTCCGTAAAGGATCCAACTCTCAACAAGATTGTAGGGTGGTTCCCATAGGCAGTTCGCTGTTCTCCACTTTCACTGAGGAGAAGGGAGAGGGAGGCAGTGGATGGCCTCCAGCAGGAAGAACTTTCATTAGGGAATGGGGAAGACATCTGAAGAGACCTCCTGGGCCTACTTTTCTCCAGAGGCTGTGAAGCTGAGGAGAGCTGAGGGGACCCCTCCCCCCGTCCCAGCACTGGGTCTCCATGGGTTCCTAAAGCACCTGGGCTGAAGACAAAACTCCCACCCTATAGGTGCCAGCCCTCAGTGTTCCCCTTTCCTCCCGATCCCAAACATCAAGTGCTCTGCCCTCCGACCCACCTTAGTCACAGAACCAGAGGATCACCTGCCACCTGACGGTGAGGAGATGAGAATCCATGCCCCTGCTAGGCTCACCCCTGGCAGGGCACCCACATCAACATGTGGGGGACATACTCCCCTCAGGCCCACGAATAAAGGAGGAATTTAAGTAGAGGCCTGGGTCACTGCCCTCTTTCGTCCCCTCTCCAGAAACAAATGACTTGGGTTTCTCAGCCCCTCAGGCTCACTGTGGCTGCACTTAACTATAAATTCTTTTTTTTTTAGTTTGCCCTCATTTGCACAGCAACCTATCTCTCTACTGAATTGTGAGTATATGAGTTCAGGGACCATACACCTTACCCATCTTTGTACCATCCTTCCCCTTTAACTTCATAGTCCAGTGTCTGGCAGCTGGCAGCTGTTGAATTGTGCACCCCCCAAAATTCTTTTTTTTTTTAAGTTTATTTATTATTCATTTTGAGAAAGACAGTACATGCACATGTGAGTGGAGGAAAGGCAGAGAGAGAGGGAGAGAGCTGTCAGCTCAGAGCCCGATGGGGGCTTGAACTCATGAACCTTGACATCATGACCTGAGCTAAAACCAAGAGTCGGAAGCTTAACCAACTGAGCTGCCCAGGCACCCCTGTGCACCCCCAAAACTCTTATGCTGAGGTGCTAACCCCTAGTGACTGTATTTGAAGATAGAATCTTTATAGGGTTAATCAAGTTATAATGAGGTCATTACAGTAGGTCCAATCCAATGTTACCGGTGTCCTTATAAAAATGGGAAATTTGAGGGGCGCCTGGGTGGTTCAGTCGGTTAAGCGGCCGACTTCGGCTCAGGTCATGATCTCGCAGTCTGTGAGTTCGAGCCCCGCATCAGGCTCTGTGCTGACAGCTCAGAGCCTGGAGCTTGCTTCTGTTTCTGTGTCTCTCCCTCTCTCTCTGCACTCCCCCCCCCCCAATTCGTGCTCTGTCTCTCTCTTCCTTTCAAAAATGAATAAATGTTAAAAATATATATATGGGAAATTTGAAGACATTCATACAGGGAGAATGCCATGTGAAGATAAAGGAAGAGATCAGAGTGAACAAGGAACACCAAAGACTGCCAGCAGAGCATCAGGAAGAAGCATGGAACTATTCCCCATCACGGCCCTCAGAAGGAACCAACCTTGCCAACACCTTGGTCTTGGACTTCTAGCCTCTAGAACTTGGAGACAATAAATACCTATTGTTTAGGCCACCCAGTTTGTTACGGCACTTTGTTACGTAACTTTGTTATGGCAGCCTTAGCAGCCGTCTGTCTAATAGAATCAGAGGGTTCTAGAAAGCAAGGGATAATTGTTCTACCTGATGAAAGGTTGTCCACTTTATCATCTGTGTTATCATCAATGCAGGCTGATAATATAAGATATTGGATAGACTTTGCAATGTCTGGTCTTTTCTCCTAATTCAGTTTAATGATCTACAATGGTTTTGTAGGCATATAACCATGATCCAGCTGTTAGGAAAGAAAGGAGGGATCAGAAGGTTGGAGGGGGATGTCGCTTAACTGGCCTGAGGAGTTTTAAGTAGTAGTTAGATCAGGGCCAGGCTAAAAGAATAATTCCACAGGCCCAAGAAACACTGACTGAGTTCCTTCCCTCAGGTTCTATAAACAATTCTTTCCTACTTCCAGTTAGGCTCCTGGCCTCCGTTTCCCTAATAATAAAACAGACTGATAATGGCTCAGCAGCCCTTGTGTAAACAGGTAGTCATACCAAAGGAACTTTGAGATTCTCATATGTTACATATCTGAAGAGAGTTTTTCTGGTTCTTACTAATCATTCCAGTGTTAATGTATTTTTTCATAAAAATATCATGAGCAAAATACTCTGCACAATGCCATACCTACAAATGCCTTCCCAATATACTGGTGAGAACATAAACAGTTTCCCTGCCTTCGTGGAAGTTCTTTAAAACATTAAATGAGCAGATGATTTGTCGAAAGAGAGCAGCCAATCAGAAACACACATCCACAAATGGTTCTTTTACTACTTGAACACAACTTGGACAATGATTCTTCTTGAATGTTGCCTTTTCTTTTCCAAATCTCCCTTTCCTCACCTTCCCTCTCCCTCAAAGAAACAGCCAAGTCTCTTGAATGCACGTACATGCGCAGCCTTCATTTTCCTAACCATTCTTTCCACTTATCCTCAGTGAGCTCCATTGTCATTGCAGCATGCTCAATGGGACCCCCAATCTCCCTGGCTCCCTTTCTCCATTACATCCCCAGCTGGAAGTCGTGCTCTCACTGGCACCACCCCAGCTCCCAGCCCGGTTCCCTCCCTCTGAGCCGTTGATTCATCACAGCTCTTCAAATCTCACCTTAAAAGCTTCCCCTGGGCTTTATCTTGCAGGCAGCACTCAATGCAAAATGTTTGGAGACATTTCGTATTAAGTGTGTTATTGGCACTAATGGCACACACAAATCAATTGTATTAAATCTTCATGACTTCAGGTAATTTGTCTGCGAAAATGACATTCTCCATTTCCCACTAGGATTTTGAATTTGTGTGTATGTTCTTTTTTTGTCCTCGGTGCCGTTCTGAACAAACAACAAAAATTACATAAACTGCCGAACGTCCTTTTCTTCCATTTCCCCTACTGCACCTTCTCATTGTGCGAATTGGCACAGTCTCCCGAACGCAGTTGTGTTTACTTCTGGGGCACACTGTGTAATTTAACTTTCTGCAATATGAAATAAGTCAGTGGCGATATTTTTACTTGTTCTGACAATGTCCAAAGTTGTCTCTCACTGTTTTTATTTAAAGGAACTAGACACAAACCTGGCTGCCTTCGCCACGGCCTCTGGGAGGGCTACAGCTGAGAAAATCCGCAGTCAGGACGAAGTGAATAGAACTAACAAGACTATTGAGCTGGCCAACAGATTAGTGAAAGGTCTGGAGGTGAGGTCCTACAGGGCAGACTAATGAAGCAGGCTGCAGAAAGCACTTCTTTGTTATACACTACTGATCTGGCAATAACAGCAGCACTTAGCAAAGAGCCTGATGAGCTGAAAAAATTATGTCATTAGCATTCATTTTTTTCATAATAGAAACATGTTTTTGACCTTTACATTTTCTTACATTTTACCATGCTGCGGCCTGTGTTAACTGTAAGAGTACCTAGTGACTAGCATATTCACAAAGCCCAACAGGAAAGGAAACAGTCACTCTTTCTTGAGTATTGACAAATAAAGTTGATGCAATTAAAAAGGCAAAGACTTTATTCGGAACAATTAGACAATGCTAATGATAGAGCCCTAGGTTGGTTTACCACGAAGCACAGTGCAATTTGTCCGACTTAGTTAAGGAATATGATAATGCCCTAATTATCTGTCTAAGATGGGCCCTGGATATTACAGAGGAGACAAAGAATAAAGAGTGGCAAACCATGAATTATCCGAAATAATCCATATTGTTAAAGGTTGGCTCCTGAGAAAGTCTGGTCACTGGCAGCTTTCTCATTTGCCATTCATCTATTGTTAATTTAATCTTTTGTATATATTCAAATTTTTTTTCCCTGGGTTAACATTTGTTGGGAGAATGTCTCTTCTTGTTCCCCGCCATTGTCGGAGGCATGTTTTTTCCAACCAGCGGCTCTCCATGCCTTTCTTTTATTCTGGTAACTGGACTTGCAGTGGGCCAAGAAAGCATTGGCCCACTGCTAATTAAACAGATTTATCCAACTGGATATTATTAGGAGAATTTAAAATATAAATTGATGAGTGCTTGTTTAGTGCCATTTGAAGTACAAACTGAAAGGATTTATCGGCTATGAAGAAAAAGTCTCAGTGTCTCCGATGAAAGCTGGAAAATCTAATGAATTTAAATGTATCCCACCAGGGTAGCCATATTTCTTCTCACTGTGAGACACTGATGTCTCTCAAATTAATGGAAGTAAATTACTATCTTAATCCGACAAATCTATCACTGTTTTATCAAATCAATTTGCCAGCTCCCAAATAGATGAGGGGAAATAGTAGAGGAGTAGCAATGGATTTCTTTTTTTTCCAAGGAGTAGTGTGAATCCCCGTACTCTGAAAGAGCACCCGTACTTGAACTTTACTTAGTTTCACTCCACCTGATGAAGCTCTTTGTGCAAAAAAATACCTGTTGGAACGAGTTCAGGGCAATGACCGTGATCTAAGCCCAGAGAGTGTTGGATCTCTTCCAGTGTCTTCTGCTCTACCCTTTCTGACATAATGAATCTGTGGCCTCCAAAGAACATTCTCTCGGGACTGTGAACACAGGACATCTGCCGGAAGACTTGCCTTCCCTCAGCGGCTTTGGCTTTGTGCTGGCTCCTTTGCCGGCCAGACCCCCATTCGGCTTGTTGAGAATTCATGCCAGCACAACTCACCCATCAGCAAATAAACTCTACCACACCATGATGGAGATGCTTGGTGTGTCTACTCCCAAATCTTGTGCCGTTTATTTTGATGGAATACTTGTGCCGTTTATTTTGAGGTGCTTCATAACAAATGAAAGCATTGGAGACTGTGTGGCAGTGCAGAAATCCACACACATCTGTACGTGCATGATGAGAGGGCCCAACCATACAACAATCACAAAAACACTGCCATTTCTGCTTCTCTGGCAATTTGGGCAATTAAGGCTCAGTTTCTGCAAGCATGTCTCTCTTAAGCTACATATCCCTTATACTCAAAAATGTTTTGGGGGCACCTGGGTGGCTCAGTCAGTAAAGCATCCAACTTTGGCTCAGGTCGTGATCTCACGGTTCACCAGTTTGAGCCCTGTGTCGGACTCTTTGCTGACAGCTCAGAGCCTGGAGCCTGCTTCGGATCCTGTGTCTCCCTCTCTTTCTGCTCCTCCCCCACTCACACTCTGTCTCTCTCTCAAAAATAAACATTAAAAAATGTTTTGATATTTAGCCCGTTAAATATTACCATCCCAGAGATGGAGTTTGCTTAAAAATATCTTCTCTTGGGGCGCCTGGGTGGCTCAGTCGGTTAAGCGGCCGACTTCGGCTCAGGTCATGATCTCGCGGTCCGTGAGTTCGAGCCCCGCGTCGGGCTCTGTGCTGACAGCTCGGAGCCCGGAGCCTGTTTCAGATTCTGTGTCTCCCTCTCTCTGACCCTCCCCCATTCATGCTCTGTCTCTCTCTGTCTCAAAAATAAATAAATGTTAAAAAAAAATTAAAAAAAAAATTTCTCTTTTTTGCCTGTGTTCTACTTTCGTGCTCCTTAATTTTTTCCTTCCTCATTTTCTTTTCTTCATTACTCTCTCCTTCCTGCCTTTTTATTTTTATTTCAGCTTCACAGAGGTATAATTGACAAATAAAATTATAAGATATTTAAAGTGAACATCATGGCGATTTGATATATCTATACACTGTGAAAGGACACCCCCCATTGAATTAATTAACACACCCATCATCTCACATACTTATCTTTGGGGGGGGTGAGAACATTTAAATTCTACTCTCTTAGCAAGTTTCAATTAAACAATACAGTCGTTATCAAGGATAGTCACCATGTTTTGCATTGCCTCCTCAGAGCTCACCTGTTTGACAGTTGCAAGTCTGTGCCCTTTTACCCATCTTTCCCTATCCCCCTCCCCACCTCAGTCCCTGGTAGCAGTTTCTATTCCCCATTTCTATGAATTTATCTCTTTTTTCTTAGAGTCCACATAAAAGTGATATTATGCAGTATTTGTCTTTCTCTGTCTGGCTTATTTCACTTAGTATGGTGCCATCAAGATGCATCCATGTTGTCGCAACCTGCAGGACTTCTTTCTCATGGCTGAATGATATTCCAGCGTGTGTGTGTGTAGATATAAATACACATATACATACACATACACACATGCCTATATGTACATATGTCCATATGCGTATATATGTACATGTGTGTCTGTATCTCATATATCTCATGTTCCTTTACCCATTCATCTGCTGATAGAGACTTAGGTTGTTTCCGTTCTTTGGCTATAGTAAATAAGGCTGCAATGAACACACAAGTACAGATATCTTTTTGAAATTCTGTTTACGTTTCCTTTGGGATGAAGTGGGATTGCTGGGTCATATGGTATAGTTCTATTTAATTTTTTGAAGTATAGTTCTATTTAATACTGTTTTCCATAGCACCCTCCCTGTAATTTTTTTTAACCTTTTGACTTCTTGTTCTCTTTTTTTCCCTCTTTTTTTCTCTTTCTTCCTTTCTTCCCTCCTTCTTCATCCCATGTCTTTTTTCCTTCTAGGTATTTTTTTTTCCACTGTATTTTTCCATGTAGAAGAGTAGAAATCTAATTATCACTGATTTTTTTTTTATAAAGGCAACCCTTTTGGAACAGATTATTACATTTTTGTCTCTTCCTTTGTAAAATACTAAAATGGTTCATTACAATAAGTTCTGTGTTTACAGTTTGAAATTTATGTTTGGAATAATCAGAGTCTTCATTTGTAAGTTCTGAGCATTTCTCCCTCTTTGGTACTGTACTAATAGCCACTTCATTATCATTTAAAATAGTTCTTTGGTATCACTCATTATTAAATGTTGTTATAAGAACTGTTTTCACCTGGACTATTTCATTACCATCATAAAATTCATTTAATTAGCAGGGTTTTTTTTAAATTAGAACACAGTAAAAAATGAAGTGCAGAAATTTTACTAAGACCTGTTGCTTTCAAACATGCTGTTACCTTCTGAAGGAAAATTTCAGAGCATTGAGTATATAGACTTTGACCCAGGAATCTCACTGCTAGGACTTTATCCTTAGGAAATAAGAATATGGCAAGAATATGTTAGACATAACATCAATGTGGCCACACTGGGAACTGGCTACACAATTTATGGGTCATCCATAATATGGAATATTATATACCCATTAAAAATAATGTGGTAAAAGAATATTTTTATCACATGGAAAAATGTTCTTAGTATATTTTGAAGTAAATAAAGCAAGTTCCAAAACAAGACATATGCTGTGATCTCAGTTTGGCAACATATTGCCTCTCAGCTCCAAATCTAACTTGATTACCTCTTCTGCCTTAACAGGCCGGGCTCTTTACTCATTTTTCCTTGGCAGCAAGCATGATGTTAGGTTGGCCAGTAGAGGGAAGAAGAGAGAAAATGCAGGAGGAAGCAGCTTCCTCTCCTGATTCCAGAACTTTTCTTTCATTTTTCTTCTTCCTTCAATACCACTACCAGATGCTTTTGCCCCAGATGCACACCCAGAGCATGCTGTCCCTCAGCAGACACTCGGCCCCACCTCAGCCAGCGACCACCTTGCTGCAGTCTTCCCAACAGGGACACCATCATCCCAGGCTCCATTCATCTTGCTAGCAAGCTGACTCTTGGGAACCCAACTGCCTCTGAGCACCTGCCCTGCAGAGGTATGTTCCCTGATTGCCTGGTCTCTGTGGACCAGTGTTGGCTCAGGCAACCCAAGAATGTCACCATCCAGTGGGGCTGTCATCCTCTCCAGGAAGGCCTGTGTCTGCTTTGGGAAGGAGGCCCCTCCTTTAAAGTCGTTCCTCCCTTGGATGTTCTTTCTCAGCCTTAAGGTATTCTTTTGAGTTTTGTTTTCACCTTCCTAATTACACCTATGTTATAGTTAATAGTTCTTTACAATAAATTTTCTGTGTCCAAATTGCTGTGTGATTTCTGTCTCCTGATTGGACCCTAACACACATGTTTACATATAGGAAGAGAGAAAAAACACTGAGACAGAATGGCAAAAGCTTAACAGAGGTTGCCTCTGGGTAGTGCGATAATAGGTCTTTTCCATGTTGGTCTTTGTGGATTACACTACTTTCCAAAATATTTTGTGAGAAGCCTTTTATTTATTTTCATTTCTATTTCTAAGATTCATTACTGTGCCAGCAAAAGTTAAACCTTTATATGAGTTTATCTTTTTGCTACATAATTCAGATTCAAAACCAAAATGGTCATTATTAGGTGTCTATTCAATCAGCAGATTGGATGGGGATGTGGGGTCACACAAAGTCCCCCAACGCTGACTTTCGTTTTAAAGTCACCCTATTGATGCAAAGCTGTTAAGAACTGCTGTTGTAAATAGAAGACATTTTTTAAAAATACTGTAGCAATCTTGAACAATTTATCATGCAATTTTATTGCAGTCTTCTGCTATTTAGAGATCTGTGTCTATACATATAGCAAATTGGCTTCTTACCATTTCAGCAAAAGTACCGCTAATGAAGGAGGACCCTGTGGTAGGATGAATTCTAAGATAGTCCTTCAAGATTCACAACCCTTAAGGTATAAACTCCTTCTCTCAGTTATTCAATCAAACACCGCAATGAAAGGATTGTACAGATGTCATTAAGCTTCCAAACCAGCTGAGCTCAAGATAGGGAAATTATCTCTATCATATATTAGGCCTGAACTAGTCCTATGAGCTCTTTAAAAGCAGAGGGTTTTCTCTGGCTGGTTGCAGAAAAGGAGAAAATCCAAGATCGGGAAGCACAACAGGGATTCAACATGGAAAAGTTCTCCACTGCTGCCTGAAAACGAAGGGACCAAGTAAGTGGCCAGAAATATGAGCTGAAAACAGCTCCTGCTCATAGCCTGAAGGGACAAAGGACCTGAGTTCTACAGCCACAGGAACTTAATTCTGCCAACAACCTGAACACGCCTAGAAGCATATTCTTCCCTAGAGCCTCCAAAAGAGAACAGAGAACTAGAAGGCAGATAGGTTGGATCTCACCGGCCACTCCTATCCTTAAGGATTTAACAATGGACACCGACTTTAAAACTCCTGGAGGCAACTAGAGATTCCTTGGAAAACTGAGCCTTGACCTTCTCGCATCCATGTGGCTATCCCTGGTGTCCCTGGTGTCCCTGGGAAAAGGCATCTTGGGCACTACCAACACACACACATCAGGATGAGGCATTCAGGTTCTGGATTACAGAGTGCACGCATTCACTCATTATCGGACACACTAGGACTACGTTTCTTTATTCACATTCCTTGAGGTTTTGATTTTAAAGACTGACTCCATGGTGAGCAAAGACTTGGGAAATGACCACTACTTTTTATGTTTTGGTTACAACTTTGCAATTGAGTAACCTCTTAGTAACAGCCTTCTGTTCCAACACTTCTTTCTACTCCTCCCATTAACCCTCTCCCTTACTCATTGTCCTTCTTGCTCTTATTTTCCTAACATGATCTGATTTGTTTACTTTTTGCTTTTGCTTTTAGTTTTCTGGATGGCCACTTTTTCTCCACTCTGCTTCTTATTTTTGGTCAGTTGCCCAGGGTGGGAAATAAGAGGTATACATTTTGGCCTATCAGCTTTCGAATCTTGAATGAAAATTTGAAATCTGGTTTCAGACCACTTTAAATAATTTCTGCCAGTTATCAGAGAAGGAGAAGCTAAACTCTTAATAGAGGAGAATGAATCTGGAAAATCCTAAAAATAACAGGTTTGCCTGTGTCACTTTGAACTTAGATGATGTCGCCAGAGGGAAGAAATCGCCACCCTTGGATGGGAGCTGCAGGATTTCCTCTGCCCTCCAAGTGAGTTTGTTTTTTCCCCGGTTTCCTGATAGATATTAATCCTGGTCCACTAATTCTGAATGCTCCCTCTGCAAATGGTTATTTCTCTAGTCTCCTACAGCCACTTCAAGAATAGGGCAAAACAACGCTTTATTTCCCTTTTGAAGTCGACTGGGAATTGAATGACAGAAGCCATAAAATCACAGCAAAAGCTCTTGAGATGATCAAGTTGGAAGGGCAGTGATGCATGTTTCCTCTGTTGACAAGACTGACATTAGAGGTTTGAAAAGTCTTTATTGATGTTTCAGGCAGCACTCACAAAGACAGAAGATGATTTCGAAATCGAGTTGAAAATTCAGCTATCAGAGGAGTCCCTCACCTGCCTTCCCTCTGCACAGAGTAATTTCCTTGGGGACACTTCCCCATTGCAGAAGCTAGAAACACCCCAATACAGCAGCAGGGGCCGGAATAAAAGTTAAATATACAGGAAACAGACTTGATGAGTGTTACATGTTGAATGGTGTCCCCCCACAAATGCTTATGTGGAAGTCCTAACCCCCAGTACCTCACAAGGTGATCTTTGGAAATAGGGTCATTGCAGAGGAAATCAGATAAGTTAAAATGAACTCAAACTGGAATAGGGTGAGCCCCTAACCACTATGAGTAGTGGTCCTTCTAAAAAGGGAAAATTTGGGGCTGCCTGGGTGGCTCAGTTGACTGAGTGTCTGACTCTTGATTTTGGATCAGGTCACCATTTCACGGTTTGTGAGTTTGAGCCCTGCGTCATGCTCTGCGCTGACAGTGTGGAGCCTGCTTGGGATACTTTCTTTCCTTCTCTTTCTCTGCCTCTCTCTCTCTCTCAAAATAAATAAATAAACTTAAAAAAAAAAGAAAAGAAAATCTGGACACAGGGACCCCCACAGAGAAAGAAGGGCATGTGAGGATTGAAGGTTATGTAACCACAGGCCAAAGGATTACCAGAAGCCAGGAGAAAGGCCTGGAACAGACCCTTCTAGCACCTTCAGAGCATGTGTGATCCTGCTGACACCTTGATTTGGAACTTTTGGCCTCCAAAACTGTGAGACAGTAAATTCTGTTGCTCTAAACCACCCAGTTTGTGGCACTTTGTTACAAGAGTCCTAAGAAACGAATGCAATGAAGATAGTGACTGTCCCCTCTTGGCTTTTGAGTGCCTCGGGGCAAACAATACATCATCATTGCCCTTAAACCCACTGCCCAAATTAGAAAACTTTGAACAGGAGGAACAGGCAGGACTGCAAAGGTCTTTGACCTAGGAGCAAACCAGAGATCCCTGGGAGCTGCCCAGTAGACCGCGGCCCAGTCCAGAAATGAATGCTCACGATATCCCTCGGCACCAGCATTTCTCTGTGATGACTGCGCCCAAGAGCTGCTACCTCATGCTTACGATCCAACGAATTTCCGCTGAAAGTGGATGGGAGCAGTAGTTGTCTAGAGATCATTAGTTCATTCAAATATGTGTGTGTGTGCGCCTTTCAAAAAAATGCTTATTTATTTAGAGAGAGGGAGTGCATGCACACACAGGAGGGGCAAAGAGACAGGGGGAGAGAGAATCCCAAGCAGGCTCTTTACTGTTAGCGCAGAGCCTGTTGCAGGGCTCCATCTCACGAGCCACGAGATCATGACCTGAGCTTGAAGTCAGGAGTCAGACGCTTAACTGACTGAGCTACCCAGGCGCTCCTGTCTGCCTCTTTTTAAATAACAAAACTGCTCACTAGAAAGTTAAGTTCTTTAAATTCAGTGTAACAACTTTTTCCAGTATAAAATATTTAAAAAGTAGGTACTCTAACACTATTTTTCAAATTTATCTGTTGCTCACAGTTACCTAAATAGAACTTTTGGACACTTTACTTCTCTTGCTCATTTTGGGAAAATCAATATTGTTTTAGCAACTCACCATTTTAAATAACTACTGTCAACTTAGCCTGACTTGTTTTTCTTTCTGTGTCAAGGTGTTTTGTGATGATAAAATCAAATTGACTCATTTAAAAAATCTCCTGCACATTTCATAATTTTTTTCCTGATATTGAAGCTTGCACATGTTGCAGCTGACAGCAGTATTGCTGCGTTTCACTTAATATTAGCATGTAGTTTAAGTAAATATATACAAGTGCATGCAGGTTATGCCCCATTTTTTAAAAAAAAATTTTAATGTTTATTCATTTTTGAGAGACAGAGAGAGACAGAGCATGAGTGGGGGAGGGGCAGAGAGAGGGAGACACAGAACCCGAAGCAGGCTCCAGGCTCCAAGCTGTCAGCACAGAGCCCAACGCAAGGCCTGAACTCACAAACTGTGAGATCATGACCTGAGCCGAAGTTGGACACTCAACCGACTGAGCCACCCAGGCGCCCCAGGTTATGCCCCATTTTAACCATAGGGATCCCACCCTTATATTCTAAGATACAGGAAGCATGTTCTTTAGAAGGCACAGGTAGGAGTGGAACTTTCCTCCTCTTCATTAACATCAGATTTATGGGTGCTTTTAGCATCAGATTTAAAGATGGATACAGGGGCGCCTGGGTGGCTCAGCTGGTTGAGCGTCC
Organism: Lynx canadensis; assembly: GCF_007474595.2. Classification (NCBI taxonomy): domain Eukaryota; kingdom Metazoa; phylum Chordata; class Mammalia; order Carnivora; family Felidae; genus Lynx; species Lynx canadensis. Next base: position 161,454,280 of record NC_044310.1, on the reverse strand, counting down.
AACTCTTGATTTCGGCTCAGGTCATGATCCCAGGGTCGTGGGATCAAACCCCGTGTCAGGCTCTCTCTCTCCCTCTCTGCCACTCCCCCCACCCCACACTCATGCTCTCTCTCTCTAAAATTAAAAAAAAACAAAACAAAACAGAAAGATGGATACAAATCAGTGTGTGTTATTCTGCCCTTAGCTTTGCTCGTCCCATTCTCTGTAATGTAAACCTGCAAGGGGAAGAATGGCTGGCTAGGGAGGGCAGGGGTCTTAGGCTTGTTTTGATGTCTCAGGTTTCTCAGACTCCTGCCTAAATTTATTTCACCTCATTCTCCAGGTTCCAGGATGAAGGAGTCACAAATGCAGAAGTAAAACAAAGTACCTTCATCAAAATGCAAAAGAGACTCTTCATAGTAACAAAAGAGAAAACTCTAATTTGATAAAGGAGGAGGGTGGATTTAAAATGCATGATAATGTCTCAGACTTGGATGAGGAAAGAAGCTAAAGATTGTTTTTGAAACATGATTTGGCAGTTTCTCACCAACCCCAGTTTCTTCTGGATTTTTCGTCCTTGTACATTCTGTTACTTTTCAAGAGCCACCCAAGCTTCCATGGCAGGAAGCTGTCCAAGGAGTCCCAGTGTCGTTTTGTGATTTTGTGTCCCCCCCCTCCCTGCTCCATATTCACCAGGCATGTCCAGTATTTCCACAGTTGGCATCTTTTTGGTAAGCATTTTCACCACAGAACTAATTGGCTATAGGGCAATTTTGCCATAAAAGAAAAAAATCACACAAAAATAAAAGAGACATTCATTGGAAAGGACATGTGGAGCATGAAAAATAAATAACAAAGTCAAAAATATTTCATTGTGAAATACAAAATATTTGAATACATTTAAAATGGGTGTAGATGCGTGGCAATACTGTGCAAATGTGGACTGTACCTAAGCACATCTTCAGAGTCTTTCTTCCATAGCATTATATATACATATATAGTTTTTCTTACTGATGCATCTCCTGTGCATGACACTTTTTCTATTCTTTCTGAAATTTCGTCCTTCACTGAGAGGTGTCGGTTTACAAATACCAAGATGCGTATTTGTAACTGAGCTTGTACTGCACTGTGAAAGCCTTCCTCACTGTTGTTTGTTTTTGGCCTATTGTCCCGTGCCTGTTGATAGACTTTCCAAAATTCTATGGGAAATGCGGGTTAAAAGCTCTGTGCCACCGTATAGACCACTATACACACACACACACACACACACACACACACACGTATTACAGAAATGGGTGTAACTGTATCAATGGAGAAATGAAACCAAACTGTCAACTACTTGATGGAACCAACAAATTGTCAAACCGACTGTCAACCAGCTTTTTTTTAATGTCTTACTGTACAATTGCCTTATGCCAGTTAGCTATGTGGCAAAAATGTGTGCCACAAAGATGCTTATAGGGAAACTACCAAGAAACTTCATTAGAGCCACCCTCAGGGTCAAGGACAACATAAAGAGAGTATGTGAACACATCAGAGAAACACTTTTCTCCATTGCAGCAAAACCGACTCAAAGAGCATACCCTCCTGGTAGAGGGTCACAAGCATCATCTTTTTAGATGACAGACAGTACATTATACTTTCACAACTATCTCAGCTATCTCTGGCCAGAATACCTGAGTTTGTCACGCAAACACAAAATGTGATCTGTGGGAAATAGGAGTAATCTTGCAAAATGTTAAGATTCTCTTCTTGACTCAAATCTTGGCTAAAAATATTTCACTGGGAAGGAGTTTTCTTACCAGCTGGATGTGGTTGATTAAGGAATTTGTCTGGAACAGATTGGCTAGTCTCACCTATGTGTGATTTTACTTTGTCACTCAGGATTTTCTGAATATACAAAGGCCCCTAGAGACTCAAGCGGTGGGTACAAATGTGCATGCAAAAATCCAGAAAAAACACTCTGCTACATTTTTCCTTGCTTTATGATTCATCAAGGCAGATTGAAATCGTTAATGCCACCCTAAAAGAGAATAATTTACTCTGGTCTCACAAGTAGGATCAGGGCCAATAAACTGTAACAAAGTATTATATTTAGGACACACATACAACTCCACACGATGATAACATAATCTACACATGATTCATAGAGTTAGTTCCAATCAATTCTCCTCCTGTGAATACATGGGGCTAATAGGTCTACTGTGGCTTTTGCATTTCCATCCACATTTTGATGCATTCGTTCACTAGCAAGCACAAATTATTAATCAGAGTAGCCTTTTTCATGCTTCTGCTATTTGTACCCAGAGCCATCTGGAATGCAAACCAAGAAGAATAAAATTCAGAGGTCAAATCACACCCAGTTTGCCATGTAAAATTAAGGGTTAAGATGGGAAGTTTTAAAAAAGCAACATATTGTTGGGATGAGCACCGGGTGTTGTATGTAAGCAATGAACCATGGGAAGCTACCCCAAAAACCAAGAGCACACTTTACACACTTGTGTGTTAGCCAATTTGACAATAAATTATATTATATTGAATAAATAAATAAATAAATAAATAAATCAACAAACAAAAAACTTCCCTCTATCCACTTCTAGGACTCTGTTCTGGTTTCAACTTTATGGCTGCGTGCTGCTAGCATGTCATGTGAAATTAGCTATCAGGCATTTGAAGGTGAAGAGCTGATTTTACAGCTCATTGACGTCTAAGGGATGTACTGCATTTAATTAAGATAGTTCTTTATATAGGGTTTAAAAATATTTATAATGCTTCCCAGACTGTCAACAGATGAAGTTAACCAAATAAGTGGGAAAAAAATTTTGCCTCCAGATAATAATGAACCAGCCCAAAATTTACATACTGTTCATGCACGCACACATAAAAATTCTACTTAAAAAAAGTGATAGGGTGGAGAGAAAAGTTACATAGATAAAGAAGAGTAGTATTTTTAAAACACAGCAAGTATTCAATTATAGCTGATTTAAATGTACCATCAGGGGTGCCTGAGTGGCTCAGTTGGTTAAGCCCCTGACTCCTGATTTTGACTCAGGTCATGATCTCAGGGTTTGGGAGGATCAAACCCCACATCAGGCTCTGTGCTCATGGCACGGAGCCTGCTTGGGAGTCTCTCTCCCCCATCTCCCTCTGCCCCTCCCCCCCCACTCTCTCTCTCTCAAAATAAATAAACTTTAGAATAAATAAAATGTACCATCAAATGGATTTAATCACAGAGAAGAAATTACCAACTAGGAATAAAGGCTGTGTTCTCTAGGAGATAGAATGTGGGAGTGAAGGTCACATGACTTTTTGGCTTACCTGTATACCTCTACTACTACTAGGTGACCTTCTGTCTACATGCTTTGGGTTCTAGTTCATCCATAGTGGGAAAGCACCCACCTGACAATCTAGAACAATAATATTTCCCATATACCTCTTAGCTTTAATACTGAAGAATTTTGAGACTATACCATAAGTGAAAATATAAATAGAAACATTTACTGTGAGTCTCCACCAAGTAAGGGAAAAAAAAGTAGTGGCTGTGGCTTTAGAAACGGTTGAGAGAAGTCCCACTTAATGATAGAGAAATAATAATGACACCGTGACATAGCGATTTACAGTCTCTTACCGGAACTCCTTTGCAGTGGATGTGTTTCAGAATTTAGAAATGTTAGGAATTTAAAACTGTAACAGTACATATGTCATACATTATATAATATCTGCATTATAGTACGGGCAGTATTCCATAATTAAACACACTCATATTTCTGTAGCTAACTGTAAGTTTGTACTAAATGAAGTAAAATAAAAATTATCAATAGCCTCATAGCAGGTCATGCCATGTTTTGTCACCAAGGGAATTATAAAATAACTTCCAGTTTTCAGAAAAAGTTTTTAGAGTGTGGCTAAGGGCTTATACACCTATATTATCCTTTTCAATGCAGCATCACCCACAAATTTCATGAGCACCTGTCAAAGAAGCACTAAAGTTGGTAAAATAGGTAATAACATCCCTGTATGATAATGTGGATCTGAGGGTTTAAAGGTGAAATAATTTGGCCCAAGATCTTATACCTGGTTCTTGGGAAAGTGGGAACCAAGCATTAGTTTACAGAAATGCTCAAATGGTGGGAATGCACAATGAAATATCGCCCCAGCACTGTCCTCAAAGTCCACACTCTTGAAGGAAGAGGTAATGACCTCATTCCCTGGTTCACTGCCACTTCCATTAATAACTACCCTCATGGGGGGGGGGGTGCCTGGGTAGTTCAAATAGTTAAGCGTCTGACTCTTGATCTCAGCCCAGGTCATGATCTCACGCTTTCATGAGCCTCACGTCAGGCTCTGAGCTGACACCATGGAGCCTGCTTGAAATTCTCTTTCTCTCCCTCTCTCTCTGCCCCTCCCCAGCTCGCTTGCGTGCTCTCTCTCTCTCTCTCTCACACACACACACACACACACACACACACACACACACTTTCTTTCTCTCTCTCTAAATAAAAAATAAATAAACAAACATTGGGAAAAAATTAAGGGGTACTTGGGTGGCTCAGTTCATTAAGCATCCAACTTTGGCTCAGGTCATGATCTCACGGTTTGTGAGTTTGATCCCCGCATCAGGCTCTCTGCTGTCAGCACAGAGCCCACTTCAGATTCTCTGTCCCTCTCTCTCTTTTTCTCTCCCTCTCTGCTCCTCTCCCACTCACACTCTCTCTCTTTCTCTATTTCTCTCTCTCAAAAATAAACATTAAAAAAAAATTTTTAATGAAAAAAATACCTTCCTGGTGATCCAATCTCCAGCCTTATAGTAAATTGCATGTATCCTATTTCATGTGCTGAGAGAGTTTTTTACATACTTCTCTAAAAAGGAACTTCTCTAAATAAAAACTATTTCTATTACCTTCTACTAGCACAAAAAAAGGTTTTTCTTTGCTTTTTTTTATAACTTCTTCGTAGAAGAGCATAGAAGGCAGGTTTCTCTTATTTGTGCATGGAGTTCCAGGCTCTTGCTGAGAGGAAGGAAAAGGATATATAAAATGACAAGAATGAGACAAAACCTAGGAGAATGATTATCAAAAGAGCACTCCTTCCCAAAGAGTGCAGTATGCAAAGAAGAGGTAAGGGTACCATTTCTATGGAGAAATCCGACAAATATTTCCTCAGCCAGTGATCAAGGTGATGGCATGGGGATACAATATGCCCTTGATACGATAAGAAGGGCACTTTTCCTCTGTGTCTTCCCCTCAAAACCCCATAATCCCAGTTTAATCATGAGAAAGACATCAAAGAAACCCAAATTGAGCATTCTACAAAATACCTGACCAGTACTTCTCAAGACTGTCAAGGCCATCAAAAACAAAGTCTAAGAAACTATCATAGTCTAGAGGAACTTAAGGGGATGTGATCACTAAGTATGATGCGGTGTCCTGGATGGGATCCCAGGAGAGAAAAAGGACATTAAGTAAAAAGGAAATCTGAAGAGAATATAGACTTTGGTTAACAGTCATGTATCAGCATTCATTCATTAGTTGTTACAGGTGTACCATACTAATGTAAGATGTTAACAATAGGGGAAATTGGTGTTATATGGGCAACCGCTGTACTAGGTTTGCAACTATTTTACAAATCTAAAACTATTATAAAATGAAAAATTTATTTTAATTTTTTAAATGTTTTATTTATTTTTGAGAGAAAGAGAGAGAGAGGTGGCACGAGCAGGGGAGGGACAGAGAGAGAGAGAGAGAGACACAGAATCTGAAGCAGACTCCAGGCGCTGAGCTGTCAGCACAGAGCCCGACACGGGGCTTGAACTCACGAACCGTGAGATCATGACTTGAGCTGAAATCGGATGCTTATTAACTAACTGAGCCACCCAGGCACCCCAGTAAAAAATTTATTTTAAAAATATTCTTCACAATATGCCAAATATATCTAATTAAAAACAGTAAAATGGAAAGAAATACGTAGGATAAGAAATAGCTTAACTTATAATACTCTTATAATAATGTTCTTCATTGTCTGATATATAAAGCTGGATTTCTAGAAATGTTCATTTATTCTTATCCTAAGTTTTCCTATTTAAAATCGGGAAAACAGATCTGTAGAATTTGGAACTGTGTAGGAATTTGTTCACCCTTTTGTATCACGTTTGCAAATGTAACTCATGCATAACTCAATTGTGCAAAGAGAGGATATAGTTCTATTCTTTTGTGTCCTAATCTTCCTTTTGACTTCTTACTTTCTGGCGGGAAGAATAACTTCTTGTTTTATGTCATTCATAACTGAACCTGTTTCTACCATTTTAAAAATCCCTTTAGGGGCGCCTGAGTGGCTCAGTCAATTAAGTGTCTGACTTCCGCTCAGGTCACAATCTTGCAGTTCAAGAGTTTAAGCCCTACATGGGGCTCTGCACGGGTGGTACAGAGCCTGCTTGGGATTCTCTCTCCTTCTTTCTCTCTGTCCCTTCCCCATTTGTGCTCTCTATCTCAAAATAAATAAATAGACTTTAAAAAATCACTTTATATATATTTTTTCTGGTGTGTTCATCATTTATTTTTTAAGTTTTTATTTAAATTCCAGTTAGTTAACATACAGTGTTATATTAGTTTAAGATGTATAATACAGTGATTCAACACTTCCATACATCACCCAGTGCTCATCACAAGTGCACTCTGTAACCCTCATCATCTATTTAATCCATCCCTCCACCCACCTCCCCTGTGGTAATCACCAATTTGTTCTCTAAGTTAAGACTCTGTTTTAGTTTGCCTCTCTTTTTTCCCCCTTTGCTCATTTGTTTTGTTTCTTAAATTCCACATATGAGTGAAATCATATGGTATTTGTCCTTCTCTGACTGATTTATTTTGCTTAGCATAATATTCTCCAGTTCTATCCATGTCATTGCAAATGACAAGATTTCATTCTTTTTGATGGCTGAGTAATAGTCTGTTTAGTGTGTGTGTGTGTGTGTGTGTGTGTGTGTGTACATATTCCGTTTAGTGTGTGTTAGTGTGTGTGTGTATACATATACCACATCTTCTCTATCCATTCATCAATCAATGGACACTTGGGCTGTTTCCATAACTTGGCTATTGTAGATAATGCTGTTATAAACACCAGCGTGCATGGATCCCTTTGAATGAGTATTTTTGTATTCTTCGGGTAAGTATCTAGCAGTGTGATTGCTGATTCATAGGGTAGTTCTATTTTTAACTAAAAAATACCTTTAAATATTATGCACTCTCTTAAGAAAGAACTATTTTCAGGCACTCAGTTTGCTCAATCTTCTTTCTGATTCCCTTATTAACTGAATTCTCTAGATGGTGACCAGACGCACTAAGGAAAAACATGACCCCTTGCAAAAATGTAGTGGAAGGAAAAGTTGGTGCCTCTGGATTATATGGTCTCCATGGAAATCTCCTGCCCACCAGGTTGCCAGGCATCTACAGCCTCTGATGCTAAGGACCATTGCTGATAAACTTAGCATACTTTCTTCTAGCTCAGAGAAAACATGTCTGAGTTTCAGCAACATCCTACCAGGTTACAGCATCCAATATTTACTCCAGTCCAAGACATTCCTCCCCAAACCACATTTAATTTTCCTTTCTGAGAGATCAAGACTATTTTTTAAGCTGTAGCTTAAAAGATATTGTATATCTTTAGGTCAGAATAAAACCGTCAGAGTTAATCTCTTCCTATACCCTCAGATACATCCTAAAACTGAAGATCCTTCTTCCTCCTCAGTAGGGGATTTTCATTAGTCAGACCCAAAATAGAGTTGTGTAGAGTTGGATTATGTCACTTGGTTTCTCTAAGGTCAGATGTCATAACCCCATGCTTTCTAAAGGGCTTGCTGTGTACTTGCTCAGCAACTAATTCAGAAAAGGGCTGGTACAACCCAGTGCTTCTGAAGCAGTGTGTACTCAGACTCCTAACTGCTATTGACAGAAGGATTAGGTTTATAAAGAAGACCAACCAGGTCTTTTATGGATTAGCACTTGGGGGAACTTGGAAGTCTTCCTTGTCTGGAACTGTTTGGACTTGTCTAATATGCAGACAGACGCTGGGCCCCTTCCTACTCTGAAGCTCCCCCGTGAATATAATGGGGGACCTCAGGCCTTCCCCTTTCTTGTGAGCAGTAGAGCTTGCAGCTGGAAAGCTTTTTGTGCGCCTTGTCATGCCAATAAAGTTACTGAAGTGAGGGTGACAGGTTAGAAATGCATCAGGAACAATGAGGGGAACACTGTCCCCTCCCTTCTGATTCTCTGAAGGTTTGATCTTTCTGTGCCAAATGGCGAACTTTAACTCTCCTGTCTCTTAGTTTGGCAGGACAAAAGAAAGGTTGAAGAGATTGCAACTTTAATAGAAGACATTTTTTGTTCAAAGAGGAGATTCCAAGGTAGATTCGGCCTTCCTCTGCATCCACTACTCATTGCCTCACACTCCTTGAACGAATGGCACAATTAGCCAATACAGAGACCTGGGAAAAGGCTGTCTTCCATAGGGAAATAAAGACTCCAAGCACCCCATGATCACTGCAACTAGGTCAGAGACTCCTGAGTCCCTCACCACCTCTCTTCCATCTTCAAACCTTCTATGCTCTATGGAATCCCACTTATCCCCCAACGGCCTACTGTAATATCCTCTCTTCTAGGACATCTTCATTTATCTCAATCTATATCCCTCTCTCTCTCCTTGGAAATTTGTAACTCTTTCTGGGATTCTGTCCACTCCTAACATCACCTTAATTCATCGTATCACACCGCATTACAATTCACTGTTTGCACTGTTTTCATTTCTAGAATATTGGGAACTCCTTGTCTTATGCATCTCTCTTTCCCCAGTACCTTGCTTAGATCTAGTACAGAGCACGTGCTCAATAATTCTTTGTTGGATAAATGAATGAATACTAGGAGCAACAACTGCAGATAAAATCCAGGAATTATAATTGTCACATGTTCTCAGGGAAGAACAGTCCTTCCCCTAGCCTCAGAAGATTAATTATGACTGGTGGAAGGCTGTAATCTTCTAACCACTCTTTACCAGTGATTGAACTAGCAGGGGGCATGGATCTATGACTTGCCCATGAAACAGTAGCCTCTGGAAGGCTCCTAGGGAGACGTCTGTTTTCCTGAAAGAAAGGATGAAAACGTACAATATTCTCCTTTCTACTCTTTGTCTTCTCTTGTCTTTCTATTCACAGTGCCCACTTTAGTATTGGCACATGGCAGGTTCTCAGTAAAATATGTGTTGAATGAATGAATGGATACTAGAAGCAACAATTGCACTACCTTGTCCAGGCACTACCTTGAATGTGGATGTGGTGGCTGGTGCTGCAGGAGACATCTTGCCACCATGAAGGAAAGGTTGAGCATCCTAGATCTATACTGGGCTGCTGAACTGACACCCAGTATTTGTCGATCCCCAGACTTCCCTATGTGAGAAAAGCAAACCCCTACTGACTTAAATCACCATTAGTCAGGATGTTTTGTTACTTGCAGCCAAAAACATCTTAACCAATACAGGAATCATATTCTTTTCACTGGTGCCTCCTTACCACCTACTGTGTTCCACTACACCTCTTCTGTGGGTGCCTCTCCATAGTATTGAGAGCCTTCACAGTTCCGTGGAAGAGAAAGCTTGAGATTTTTCTAGGTCTATAAATTTCTACATTAAATCTTTTGATATGGCCTAGTTGTTCACAAATCTATTTGAGGACGGCAAATAAGAGATTTTAATGCAGTGTTATGTGCTACACTGGAGGTTTTGATAAACTGTTCTGGGAGCATCACACACATACAAAAATAATTACTACTAATACTGAGCAATCTCAAATGTGTTACCCTATTTTCAGCAACAAGAAATCCCCACCCCCTTGATCTCCTGCCACTTTCTGTTTCCTTCTGGCAGTGAAGAATAAACCCTCCTGTTTTCACTAGGTCTCTGTCGCTGGCAAGTCTTAGAAATAATGTTACTGGGGAAATAACAAATAAGTAAAATAAAGTCTTTACTGTTCTATTTCCTCATAGATGAGCTTTATAAACTTAGGACCAAAAAGATAATATATTAGTTCTTATTCCAGTTGACTCTACAAAGGTAGATCAACGTGTCTGTGTGAAAAGCTCATTTCCTCTTTGGGAAATTTATTTACTGACTTTCCTACAACTTTTCTCTCTCTTTCGTCCCCACAACAGTTCTCCCTCCTTAATCCCACCAGAAAACAATACTGTACATGGGACTCTTCAATATTGTGACAGAGATCAATAGCCTGATTGATGAGTCAACCATTTCACGTTCATTGTTGTCCATTGTGGCCTACTGAGACAAATACATCCACTCAGTAGGTATCTTGTTTTCCAACTTCTTTAAATGAAATACTTGTGATGAGCGTATGTGCATACTGTGACCACATGCATTAAAGTAAACTGTGGTGCTACTCCCCAACTTTTTTATTAGCACAGATAGGTTCCTTCACATTACTCTTTTATTTACATTTCTTGAGGACAGGTAGGGCATTTTACAGGCCTCCAAGAGGTTGAAGTAAATGTAAATGTAATGATTTACATCTTTTTACATTTACATTTACAGCTTAGTACCACAAGCCTTCTTGACATGGAATTAACTTGACCTATATGATAAATGTTTGCTTTTTACTGAGGAAGAGTTTATGGTCACTACACAGATTCATCATCTAAAGATGAAGGATGGTAGAGGAAATCTTTTTTTTTAAATTTTTAATGTTTATTTTTGAGGGGGGGAGGGGCAGAGAGAGAGAGGAAGACACAGAATCCGAAGTAGGCTCCAGGCTCTGAGCTGTCAGCACAGAGCCTGACATGGGGCTCGAACTCATGAACCATGAGAGCATGACCTGTGCTGAAGTTGGAGGCTTAACTGACTGAGCCACCCATGTGTCCCAGGATGGTAGAGGAAATCTTGAAACAAGCATTATACATTCACATTTATAGTATCACAATGTTTACATTTTTATTTTACATGAATAATTGACTACTGATAAACTACTGTGTGTGACTATTACCAGAAACTAAACATTACATGATCATTGCCTCACCAAAAAATTAAAATCTTCTCAAGTCTGATAAGTAGTGGCAGATTTGTTCCTCAAAAACCTTCTAGGAAATATTTTTTTAATACAATGACCTATCCGGAAGGGTTCTAAAATGATGAGAGAGAAAAAATTCTCACAGTGTACATGCCTAAACCTTTCAGGATGAGGAAAGAAAGGAGAGAACAAGAGAAAAAGGTAGGAAACCAGAGATTCTGGATGCTTGGGTCTGCCATGCCATATGGGCTCCCTGGACAAAAGCCATCTGGAGTGGAACAGATTGTTTCACGATGTTAAAGCTGCCAGATCACAGGATTTCTGGGATTTCTCTCTATTCCCTGGGGCAGGCTAGAAATTTAATTCTAAGCATATCCTAGTAATGGGATGTAAACTGTGTGTCCTTAACCAAGGAAGACAGAGGGTCTCATCTTTATCCATCCAATCTTTATTAGAACTCTAGAAATGTAATTCTTTGTGAGTGGGGGACAGGGGGTGGGAATTTAAGGGTCAGAAGTTTAAGAAACATGTTATACCATCCCTGGAAGAGGCATAATGGACAGAGCAAATGAAAAGTCTTGAGACATATTTGATCTGAAAAAAAATCTTGTATTTCTCATACTTATTTGATTTATAGAAACTTTTTTGGTTTGCATTTGGGGAAAAAATTGCTGTAGAATGATGGACAATAAAATCTCTTTTCTAGTACTGCCTCTACATGCTTCTAGACACATCACTCAGGTATGTGCAAATGTAAAACAAATACTCTTGTTGTTCTTGGGGAAGACCAGAATGCATACATTCTGACTGGGAAGTTCAGTGTCTTTTTCAATAATGTCAGTTAGATGTGGTTTTTGATGGGACCTATACTTCTGCAAATTAAGTTTCCTTCAGGAAAAATGTGGCCTTATTAATGTGGATTTAGGCAACATAGACTCCAATAGGCCATAGGAAGTGCCCTCATGTCAGAAGACTGGAAATGCCAAAGCCCAACACTGACCCCTCTGCAAAAGCCCCAAACCTACGTCATCAAATTCTGGGACATGTATTGACATCAAACTAGTGAATTTTCAAGTCTTTTATAAATCAAAGGGCAAGGTCATGGGGATGGAGTTGCCCCTAAAAGAAGTAAACAAATTCAAATATCAATAATCTTGGGAATGAACAATTCTTACCCAAATTCCTACACAAAGTTAAAGAACAATCTTTTCCTTTTTCTCGATCTGTAAGATGTTGGGTCTGGACTCCAGTAAGGGAAACATAAACATGCTACCTGTGGCAAGGGGCAATTGTCTCCCATTTAAAGAAGATAAGTAGGTCCTGCAAAGTGGTTGTTGACAGGGTCTAGGAAGAAAGGTGTCCAGGTGGGTATCCCTGTGATGGATGGGGTGACTGATGTTGTAAGCAATCCTGTCTGCAGTCCTCACCTCTGGGATTTAATTCATTTCCCACAGTCCCAACCCTCAAAAGTTATAGCTTGGTCTCAACTTCCACTGGGGGATTGCAGGAAGGGTCTGTGTCCACTGTCAGGATAAAGTAGGATAGAGAAAACAAGAGAACAGAAAACTGGTCACAAAATGGGGAGAGCGCAGAGCAATGGTGGGGAGGCAGAAAACCGGATTAGACAAGATACAGCCAGAAGAGATACGTGGAAATTACAAGACTGTTAAACAGAATGGGGCCTCAGATGAATGTGACAGAAATTCCAGAGTGATGAATCGGGAACATTTGGGATACACATTCAATATAAGACATTGCTCATATATTTCTCTGACAAATAAGGAAACAGCAATGGTTCTAAAGAAAATATCTTCATAGAAATGTCTAGTATTATTCCTCACAGCCAAGGACGACAATATGAATGGTAGTAGGTATTTCTGAGTGTGCTGTGGGAATTCCAAAGAAGGGACTAATGGTAAGAAAAAATATGAATGTGTAATATGAGAGTATTTTAACTCCACATACATCTGGAAATAACTGCCTTTGTTATTTAGTGTTGATAAAGTAAGTATCAGGACCTTGTTTTTCAGAGTCACTTTTTTTCTTAATGTTTATTTATTTTGAGAGACAGAGAGAGACAGCACAGGCACAAGCAGGTGAGGGGCATAGAGAGAGAGGGAGGGAGGGAGAGAATCCCAAGCAGGCCCTGTGCTGTCAGCCTGTCAGTGTAGGGACTGAAACAGGGCTGGAACTCACACACTGTGAGATCATAACCTGACCCGAAATCAAGAGTCAGACGCTTAACTGACTGAGCCACCCAGGTGCCCTCAGAGTTACTTTTCAGTGAATAGTATGCTACACATTTTGTTATCAATCCTCTCAACTTTGGTTGTCCTCTATGCCTTCTCATTAACAGAATATTAAATAAGCAAGCATTTTTTAAAAACCAAAATGAAAGAACCATTCTCCAATAATTTCAGAGATTTGTTTACTCTTCTTTACTAAAGAAGGCATTCCAGAACATAAGGCCCAGAAGATCCTCACCTCTGGCAGAAAAGCATTCTCTTGTACAAACACAAACGTACTATGGATTCTCTGCTTTTAAAAGTAACATTATAATTTAACTGTCCTATGTGAAGAATAGTAGTGAAAGAGCTGACCAAGTTTAGCTGGATATTCTGACTCACACACACAAAAAAGCAAGTAACTCTGTAAATACAATTTAAACTTAGCTGGAGCCAAGGCAAACCAAGCTGCTTTGACAGTAATGTTAACATTTAGGACACCATGAATATTAACTCTGAGCTTGCTACTCACTGGGGAGTTCTGTGGACCAATTTGCTTAAACTCAGAGGCTAAAACACCTTTTTAAAATGTCAAACATGTGTAGAATATAAAGGAAAAGAGCAAGGTAAATGCAATTAGCAAAAATAGAAAATTGGGGAAAGTGAAATTTTGGCATCTGTATTTTGACTTCACATAGAGATAAGTAGTGGCTGTGAGTCAACTGAGCATAGGACTTTGGGTCCAAGTCTTGCCTTACCTAGTTGTGCTCTAGAAGCTTCCATGAGAGGCACAGGCGTGTCAGCTTTTGACTGTACTGGCTGCCTCAGGCCTGCTGGTGAACAGCAATGGTGTTCCATATTTCAAAACTGTACATTGGGCATTACTTTTGAAGCCTTCTAGCCATAGAGTTACTATTTTTGAAGCCTTCTGACCATACAGTTTTTAACCTAGAATGAGTTGTTTACATCTTAAGTAGTAATATGTGGCATTTCAAAATAGCATTTTAAAGCTATATAATGAGTATACTCAAAATAATATGTAAGAGACATAATGATCAACCTCCATTTATCCTATGACATGCCTGTGAAGCTCTCTATAGGTTTTTCTACTTTTCCTGACTTTTAAAATAGTTCTTGTGTCTCTGTACCCCAATAATTTCAGGGTGGTCCTTAAACAACAAAACAGGTCACTCTGAGGAAAAATTGTGGTAAAAAGCTAGAATTAATTTGGGGACTTGGGAGAGACTTTGAGAAGGTCTGGGGAAAATAGGGTTCCCTTGGCACTACGTTGGAGTCACCAAAGGGTGACGAGGAGTTGGTTCAATGGCTACAAGGAAAGCTATAAAAGCAACTCAAACCAAAGGCTCTGGGGAAGGGCATTTGTAAGTATGTCTCAAAAGATTTTAAAATGTACATTCCACTCTAGGAGCTTACCATCATAAATAAACAATGATGGATTATGAAAAGGTGTAACAAGGAGGTTCACTGCAGTTCTGTTAATAATCATGAATATTGGGAGCAACCAAAAGTCCCAGCAATAGGGGATTGAGAAAATACATTAGAGTACATTCAGACAATAGAATAATCTGCCAGCCATTAAAGATAATGTTAGATAAATGTCTCTATCACCAACAAAGAGGTGTTTATAATATATTGTTAAGAGGCAATGCAGGTTACACAACAGAACATATAGCATGATGCTATTTTTATTTATACACATGTGGATTGAAAAGTGGAATTATATGCATCAAGGTGGTAAAGTGGCTAACTTTATTTATTTATTTTTTTTTTTATATGAAGTTTATTGACAAATTGGTTTCCATACAACACCCAGTGCTCATCCCAAAAGGTGCCCTCCTCAATACCCATCACCCACCCGCCCCTCCCTCCCACCCCCCATCAACCCTCAGTTTGTTCTCAGTTTTTAACAGTCTCTTATGCTTTGGCTCTCTCCCACTCTAACGTCCTTTTTTTTTTTTTTTTTTTTCCTTCCCCTCCCCCATGGGTTCCTGTTAAGTTTCTCAGGATCCACATAAGAGTGAAACCATATGGTATCTGTCTTTCTCTGTATGGCTTATTTCACTTAGCATCACACTCTCCAGTTCCATCCACGTTGCTACAAAAGGCCATATTTCATTTTTTCTCATTGCCACGTAGTATTCCATTGTGTATATAAACCACAATTTCTTTATCCATTCATCAGTTGATGGACATTTAGGCTCTTTCCATAATTTGGCTATTGTTGAGAGTGCTGCTATGAACATTGGGGTACAAGTGCCCCTATGCATCAGTACTCCTGTATCCCTTGGGTAGATTCCTAGCAGTGCTATTGCTGGGTCATAGGGTAGGTCTATTTTTAATTTTCTGAGGAACCTCCACACTGCTTTCCAGAGCGGCTGCACCAATTTGCATTCCCACCAACAGTGCAAGAGGGTTCCCGTTTCTCCACATCCTCTCCAGCATCTATAGTCTCCTGATTTGTTCATTTTGGAAAGTGGCTAACTTTAAAAGGAATTAACTATCCCGGCATTTTTGATTTGCCACAACGATGGAGGGACCTGCTGGCATTTGGAAGGATGGGTCAATATGCTAGACAGTCCACACCAGGAAGAAGTGTCCCACCAGTTGATGTTTCTTGAGGAGTATCCTGCCACATGGAGTAGTTATACATACACTGGACGTAATACTGTGGTATTGTGCATAGATCCCTTTGTCTTTTCACAATATTCATTAATGCTATTACATATAAAATTTATCTGAAAATGAAGAAGCCAATGACTTGCCATACAAACCTCTTCGGAGAAACCTGTGTAAATGATCTGAACTAGATAAACCCAAATTGCAAATGCTTTACCCAAAAAATATTTAACTCCATTTCCTCTAGGCATGGTGCTGGGTGCCCTAGAAGGTGCAAAAATGAATAAAATATGACTCTTGCTCTTAAAAAGTACATGATCTCTATGCAAAAGACCAAAAAAAATCAGAAAGAAGTGAATGCCATAAATGATATGTGTGTGTGTGTGAAAAAGAGAGAGAGAGAGGCAGAGGCAGAGGGAGAAGGAGAGTGAGGGAGGGAGGGAGGAAAAAAGGGAGAGAGTGAAGGAGAGAGGGAGGGAGAGATAGAGAGAGGGGGAGACAGAGAGGGAACAGGGGAAAGGGAGGGGGAGGGGGAGGGAAAGAGATCTCAAAATCTCTCCAATATCTCAGAATTAATTCAATGCCCAGAGAATCTCTGGATTTTGAAATCTTCACTAAAGGACCAGCATATAGAGGCACCTGCTGAATGATGCTGGTACTTATCTATCTGTCCATTCATGTATTCATTACAATCAACAAACAAACATATACTAAGCACCTATGTGCCAACTGTGGGAATACAAACAAGAAGAAGACCAATCTCTACCCTCTAAGTGGGAATAGATGGGTAAACCAGTAAGTACACTATGGATTATAAGCCCCGCAAAGACAAGAGATGAGAATGAAGAAATGGGAGAGCTGTGTGGGCACAAAGGAGGAAGGAAGAGTCGATTCTACTTGGGACAGTCGGAGAAAGCTTCATGGAAGAAGTAATCCTCCAAAGAAGGTAGGGAGAAGATGTAGGGAAGCTATCCTGAACTCTCTGGGTTCTTCCAAGTATGGCGGTCATGATTCTGTTGATTCCAAGTGACAGACCCAACCCGACCCCGCTAAGGAGAAAATGGGAAGGTACTCACTCAAGGACCTAAAGGGCAGGAGTGTGGCTAGAGACACCTGGAGCCAGGGATTCAGGCTAGTCACACTCTCATCTCTTCCTCTCTCTGAAGACTGGCTTCTTTCTCTCCTACCACAGTCCAGTTTTCTTCACAGAACAGAGGCATGGCTGCTGCAGCTATGGACTCACACCTCCCAGCTTCTCCTCAAGAGAAAAAAGTTCTCTACCACCCAGGTTTAGTTATTGAAACCCTAGGGGAGTTTGATTGCTTTCTTGAGTCACCCACTCGGGACAGGTCACTGTGGCCAGAGCAGTGACTTCCATGATTAGTCCTGCTTGGCCATGGGCCTACCTTTTGACTAAACACTATGTACAGGCAAGTGGGATCATGTAAAAGTATAAATTCCCCATTTGATCCATATAGGGTAGAGAAAACAGCTCCCCCCAAGAAAGGGGGGCTATTGCCAGAAGGCAGGAGGAACACAAACTGAGAAATATCCACCATGCCAGGACTCCCCCAATCCATTCCTAATTTCCAACTGCTGACAGAATCTCTCGTTCCGGGGTTCATATTACAGCAGCAAAGATGAAACTACAAATGTAGCTGCATGAGCTGACCTCTAACTGGATTTAGGTGGTACAAGTCCCTTCAGAGCTGACTGAGTCACAGCCAGCTAGACCAGCACTGGGGTCTGGCAAAGAGCAAGCCTGCAGACAGAGAAGGAATGCTGACCTTCTGCCAGGGGTAAACACCTAGAATGCTCATATCTTCAAGGCCACAGTCAAGGCCACCTACTATAGTTGCCCCTGAAAAGGATGGACTAGAAGGCTGCAAGGCTGCAGTACACGCTCATGTTGCAGAGCAGTAAGAATCTGGGAGAGAGGGAATGTCAGAGGGGATGCGAATTGGAATGGGTAGCACAGTTCCACTGGCAGATATGAACTCCCCAGTCCCCTTGTACTCAAGTGGTGGGAGGCTTTCTCCATGTGAAAGCACCATCCCTCACAATCCCTCATTTGCCCTTCCCCACTTTATGGTTTCTCTTGCTCACTCCTAACGACCCTTCCCACTTTATATTTTCCTTATTTCCCTTGTTTATTCTCTGTGTCCCCCACTAGACTGTAACCTCCACAAGGACAGGGATTTTTGCCTGTTGTTCACATCTGGGTTCCCTAAACAGTGCCTGTCACATGGTAGGTATTAATGATATTTGAAAATTATCTGTTAAAGGACTAAATTTCCAAGAATTCAAAAGGGAGATTGTCACCTATTGAGTAGAGAACTGTTTCTCCACCCCATAGGTAGGAAGCTACCTAGCATAACATTCCTGGGCTCACCTCTCAATTCCTTCCTCCCCGGGGAAGATGAAGTGATGTACTCATGGATGCATTTGAGACAAAGGGCAAAGCCTCAGTCATCCTCTGGAAAGGCCTGCCTTCCTCCTCTGTGCCCACCTGTGCGCGTTCTGTGGGGCTGGCTTTGGTCCAGCACCGCTGTGGCTGATAACAGAAGTGTTTCCATCTAATTTGTGCAGATATAGGTCCTATTCCTGGAATCAGCTTTCTTGGTAATAAAGGTGATGTTTTGATCCCATACTTGCCTAACTTGTCTGTCTTAATTCTCTATTGGTTCAAAACTATTTATTGGTCCCTGTGGAGATCTAGCATCACCTAAAAATGGAGTAGTTACACATACACTGGACATAATACTGTGGCATAATCAGGGGGCTCCTGGCTGGCTTGGTCAGCAGAGCAGATCCTGAACCTTGATCTCAGGATCTCTGGAGTCCAAGTGCCACGTTGGGGGGTGAAGATTGCATTAAATTTTTTTTAATTAAAAAAAATAATAATAAAATACATTAAAAAATAAAAATGGTATAATCAATAAAAATGATCTTGTTACAAAGCAGCATATGGTAGCACCTAAATTATGCCCCGTCACAGATCAGATTCCCTGGAAACAGACCATAAGACTCTGAGATTTGCATGCAAGAAGTTTTGTGGGGGCACAGTTCTCAGCAGCAGCCACCTGTGAGGGAGAGAAAGGAGAAGGACTGGCAGGCGGAAGGACTGAACTGTGATATGGTGGCAGGTGGCCAAGGCTGGTGACCCTATTTCCCTCTTCCTTTCTTTGGCCAGTCACTGCATGCAGGCAGCGTCAGGCCAAGGGCATAACCCTGGCCCAGGGCAATTCCCTGGGAAAGACTGGCAGGAGTCATAAGAAGCACATTCCAGGTCCTTGCAGCAGAATCTGTGAGCACCGTGGAGTTAATCTACCTACCATTCCCCTGTAGCAGATTAGCTATAATGCAGAGTAGGAAGCGAAGTTGGTAAGAGAATGTTTTGAGCTTAGGCCTGGAAAGATGAGTGAGTGACAGAGAAGAAAACATCCAAGGGACATCACGTGCACTCAAATTCAAGTGGGTCAAGGGGAATGCTTGTCGGAGAGACTGGGGCTTAAGGAGAAAGGAGAAGTCTGGAGTACCTCTGTGAGGTGTCATCCAAAGAGAAAGAGCAGATGCTTTGTTTGTGGACATGAGCAGCAGAAATTCATACTCCCACTTGCAATACTCTCCAGTATAGGATGGATGCAGTGAACAGTGGGTTCTGTTTTTCCAAACTTCTGGAAAAGTAAAAGAAATCTGTAGGTGTGTAAGGGACCCCAAGAGGTGATTCTGGGCTTGCATAACACCCTGGGTGTGCCTCTATCACTGTATTTACACTCTGAGCTGATAAAGACAAAAGACTTTAAAGGGACACATCTGATCCCCTCCTGTGTTTATTTTTTTTTCAATGTTTACATATTTGAGAGAGAGACAGAGACAGAGAGATCACACACATGAGCAGGGTAGGAGTAGAGAGAGAGGGAGACACAGAATCTGAAACAGGCTCCAGGCTCTGAGCTGTCAGCACAGAGCCTGACGTGGGGCTTGAACCCATGAACTTTGACATCATGACTTGAACTAAAGTCAGACACTTAATCAACTGAGCCACCCAGGTGCCCCTCCCCTCCTGTGTTTAAGCACTGGAACCCTTGGCCAGAATGGTTGAAAAATACCTCTGCTTCCTTGCTCAATAGGGACACTGTGACAGGTCTTCTCCCCCCCCCCCCCCCCAACTCATTAGCTCTACACAGTCCTATCTCAGGCATGAACACTAGCATGGATTCGGAACTCAAAAGAAATTAGAGCAGATCCAAGAAAAGTCAAGTTGGGGAAAATAGAAGATTTAATGAAAATTCACAATCTTGCCCAGAGACTACCTTCTGTCTAATAACTGGGAGCTATTAGATTAATTATAATAAGCTTTACATTGGAATGGTCAAGGTCATTCTGTGAGAAGTTACAGGGTTTTATGCTTATCAGTAGATTGTCAGAGCATGGACTTGTGCCAACAGGACACATAGGAATGAGACTCAGTGAGACAGCAGCATATTTGTGATTAAGCCTGGCCACTGTGATACGTCACTAAAGTTGTCCTGTGCACATATTTTATATGCAGAAAATTTTGGGTGAAAAATAAAAGCTCCTTTCAAACAAAAGAATGCCTATGCTCAAGTGTAATGAAAGATAAATTATTAAGCAAGAAGTGTACATTATTAGCACAAGGCAATTAGATGTATTCACCGAAGAAAAAGTTCGAGTACCACAAGTAGTTCAACTTAAAATAACTCTTGGAATCCACATGGCAATTTCAACTTAAAATGGACATCCTGAGATTTTTCTGCTCCACTAATCTAATTTAAATTTTTAAAACACAGTAAAAATCTCCAAGGAAATATGAAATAGGATAAAAAATTATAACAGAGTTAAATTTAGCTGTTTAAAAAAATCAGTATATAATTATTAATCCGTGACATTTAGAGCTTAAAATTTCACAATTCTTTATTGCACTTCTATAATTTGATGTCTAGTCAATTTATGGTGTGTACAGAATGTATTATAATATGCCAGAATAGTACATTTAAGTTTTAAGTAAGTATCCAATCTACTCACTCATATTCTCTAGCAAAGTGTTTAAGTGTTCACTGAATTTTTTATTTTAATTAAGTTTATTTATTTTGAGAGAGAGCACAAGCGAGGAAGTGGCAGAGAGGGGGGGGGGAAAGAGAATCCCAAGCAGACTCCGTGCTATCAGCACAGAGCCCAATGCGGGGCTCAAACTCACAAATGGTAAGATCATGACCTGAATTAACATCAAGAGCCGATGCTCAACCGACTGAGCCACCCAGGCACCCCTAAATGTTCACTGAATTTCTAAGAAAAATAAGGAATAATTTTAATGGCAATTTATATTCCTAGATCTTAAGGATATTTCAGGGAAATAAACATTAAATTTTGTTTGACAGCTAAAAACTAGTTAAGTGATTACCAAGGTTATTCAATAAAGTTTGGGTGAAAGTATATAAATGCAATGATGCATCAGTGGTCCCGACTTTCATATCCTTACTCAAAATAGTAAGCTTTTCTTCAATAGTAGAGTTTGAAAATTAAATTCAAAATATCGCTTATTTGAAAGGGAGACACTTTTGCATGGCTGGTGGGAATGCAAACTGGTGCAGCCATTCTGGAAAATAGTATGGAGATTCCTCAAAAAATTAAAAACCGAACTACCCTAGGATCCAGCAATCGCACTACTAGGTATTTATCCAAAGGATACAAAAATGCTGATTTGAAGAGACACATGCACCCCAATGTTTATAGCAGCGCTATCAGCAATAGCCAAATTATGGAAAGAGTCCAAGTGTTCACTGACTAATGAAGGGATAAACAAGATGTGGTGTATATATACAATGGAATATTGCTCAGTGATCAAAAAGAATGAAATAACGTGGCTAGAACGTGGATAAAGTACATTATGCTAAGCAAAATAAGTCAGTCAGAGAAAAACAAATGTATGATTTCACTTATGTGGAATTTAAGAAACAAAACAGATGAACATAGAGGAAGGGAAGGAAAAATAAAATAAGATAAAAAGAGAGAGGGAAGCAAACCATAAGAGACCCTTAAATACAGAGAACAAGCTGAAGGTTGCTGGAGGATGCTGGGTGAGGGGATGGGCTAAATGGGTGATGGGCATTAAGGAGGGCACTTGCTGGAATGAGCCAGGGGTATTGTATTTAAGTGATGAATCACTGAATTCTACTCCTGAAACCAATACTATGCTATATGTTAACTTGAATTTAAATTAAAAAAACAAAAATGAAATCACTCATTTGATTTTATACTTCCACTTCCTATAATACAGCCTAAGAAAATAATTCTAAAAATAGAAAAAGCTCCATGCTCAAAGATTTGACGCAGCATTATGCATAACTGAAAATTGTAAAATAACTAAAATGTCCAATGATATTTGAGGATGTAATCTTGAGTATATCAGCTGTATGGAATTGTATGTGGGCCTTTTTGCATGTCAGAGTCACATAACTGGGACATACTCTGACCCAGTGTGAAGATCACTGTACCTGGATCATTTCTTCAGGGATGCCTAAAAATGTACAGTATATCTTTTCTATTTTGAGGTAGCAAAAAGTGGTATTTTGACATCTATAACCACTTCTCTCTCCTGTAACTTATTCTCACGTTAGTTCTGAAAGTATGATCAAATAAGTCTACATATTTAAAAGAATGCCTGGAAATTTTGCCAAGTGTCAACATATTATAAAGTCAATTGTGTGGTTGACCAGAGAAAAGGGCATACAGCAAACAAACAGACAGAAAATTCCCTGTTCTCAAATTGTTTATGCTCTTGTGAAGCTAGCACGCTAGAAAAAATTTTGAAAACCTCATTGAAGCCTACTTTAAGATATAGTATAAATCAAGTGCATAAACCCTGAGGGGTTTTAGCATAAAAGGGGCTAAACCAAGTCAGGTGGTGCTAATCAAGGTCAGCACACCGGAGCCGGGAACAGGTCAGGACCCACACAGAGCCTGCTGCAGTGTTTCTGCAAAGTTTTAAGGGGCATGAACAATGTACAGTCACTGATCCAGTTGGTGGCATATTTGCTCCCTTCATAATCTGCTTCCTATATAAGCTGTTACTGAGGAAAACAAATGCAGACACATCGAGTCTGTGAACAGATGGTGCTTCTGTATGATGAAGAAAAAATGAGGGTGAGAGGGACAGCAAGTTTAGAAAAGATGGCTGTCTCCCCTGCACCCCCCACCATTGTCTGCTGGTTTCCTCGTGGCCCTCCTCCTGCTAGCCCCAGCTCTCTCTTCAGCTCCTCCCACCTTTGTTAGGATGAAAGAGGTTACAGGTTAGAGAGACAGAAGATGATGCTTAATCCTAAATCCCCTTTGTGCATTTTAGTTGAGCCCTTGTCTTCCAAAGTAAAATAAAAAGGCTAAGGCAGCTGTAAAATGGCAGCGAGGCCGTGCACAAAGAGCACGGGGCATATGGTGACCTTCCTTTTTCCGAGACGGGTTGAGCCTCCGTTGTCATGCTAGGGGGTTGTTCTTAAATGTCATTTGGAGGCTATTGTTTGTCTGAGGCCCAGAAGAATGTGACCGTCTTGCTGAGCTGGAGGGAAAAAGAATCCAAAAAGGGTTTATGGAAATGCCTGGAAATTTTGCCAAAATGTCAGTGTACTAATTGTCTGCCGTATTACATCTAAGGCAGCTCCATCTCTGTGTATGGGTTTGAAAGTGTATGTGTACTTTGTTATTGTCCTTTGGTTCTTTTTGCCTTGTTTTGGATCAAGATTCTATAGTATTACAGCAAAGGTGGTGTGGTGTGTGTTACAACGAAGTGTTACACTATAGTGACAGTGACCACCCCAATCAGATTTTCCAGAGTTGTTCTTATTTCTATGTGTCTATTTAGTACTCTCCTACTTGTCAGATCACGTTTGTCCATGTGTTTAATTCCAAAAATAAATTACTATTGGTCCCCTGTTTATTATGAAACATGTACACGATAGGCATGAATAAATACGGAAGGAAGGAAGGAAGGAAGGAAGGAAGGAAGGAAGGAAGGAAGGAAGGAAGATAATGAATAAATGAATGAATGAAAGTGCTATACTAGGAGGTGTCCAGAAACTTAGACTTCAGTTCTTTTTTTTTTTTAAGTTTGTTGATTTATTTTGAGAGAGAGAGAGAGAGCGAGAGAGAGAGAGCGAGCGAGCCAGGGAGGGACAGAGAGAGAGGGTGAGAAAGAGAATCCCAAGCAGGCCTGGGGCTGTCAGCACAGAGTCCAATGTGGGTCTCAAACCAATGAGCCGTGAGATCATGACCTGAGCCAAGATAAAGAGTTGGACAATTGTGACCTGAGCTGAGATCAAGAGTTGGACACTTAACTGACTGAGCCACCCAGGTGCCCCACTTAGACTTCAGTTCTAACGTCACTACTATTTGTGTGGCACTTGACCAGGAAAAGTAACCTCCTAGGTCTTTGGTTTCTTCATCTAGCAAACGTCCAGACACATCTCATTTATTTCTGAGATCCATCCAGACCCCAAGAACCTATATTCTAATAAAAGATGGCTTCATCCTTCATTTTTAAGCCCTTTTTCTTGGTTCCTGGTCTGATGACTTAATTGCGACTAATCAGATTTACTGGTCCTCGACCAAACATGGGCAATGACATTTAAAGTTTCTCTATCCTAAGGTAGGTGGAGAGCCCAGGACTGGTAGTCACTAAAAGAACAACCTATCATGGGGGGAATATACACAGAAACAAGATCATTTAGGCCTACTGTATTTCTTTAAGGAGAAAATGAGTATAAGCTTTAGGGCAGAGGGGATATCAAAGTGTAGAGGCAAAAATTAAAGGAAACTTAGTCAAGAATTTTAATAGATGATTTAAGAATAATCGGGGCGCCTGGGTGGCGCAGTCGGTTAAGCGTCCGACTTCAGCCAGGTCACGATCTCGCGGTCCGTGAGTTCGAGCCCCGCGTCAGGCTCTGGGCTGATGGCTCAGAGCCTGGAGCCTGTTTCCGATTCTGTGTCTCCCTCTCTCTCTGCCCCTCCCCCGTTCATGCTCTGTCTCTCTCTGTCCCAAAAATAAATAAACGTTGAAAAAAAAATTAAAAAAAAAAAAAAAAGAATAATATACTAAGTGAACTGAAAGACGTAAAAGTGAAATATGAGCAATTTGGGGCTTGTGTGGGGCTGTTCCATAATGAAGACAAGACATCTGAACATACAGCCAAAGAAAGAATGCCTTGGACTTAGCTGCACGCACTCAAAATGTGGTCCAAGTTATAAGAGAAGACATGAGGGGTATTTTTGAAAATCATTTTTATTCTGATATTTAATGTTGCTACAAAGAATGTTGTAATCTAATGCAGTAGCTAAGTGAAAGCTGATAAAAATATAAGAAATGCATCCCTTCAGAGCCCAGGGTCTCTAAGGGGCCCTCCAAGCTGGAGTAAGGTGAGAAATCCTAAGCAAAAGAGCTAGCAACTTCTCCTTCAACACCCCTACCCCTCAGCAGGCTGGAGGAGGAGGAGGGGGAGGGGGAGGGGGAAAAGTGGGGAAGAACTCTGTGTCTGTGCATGTTTGGGGGTTCATCTCCCAGGGAGACCCCACAGTACTACCATACATACTGCAGAACACCACCACAGAACAAGCAGCGTGTGCTGTTCGCTACATTAGCAGTAGAATTAATGTTTTAGTTAACTGATTCCATTTTTACCCGATGCTTTTTACTGATCGAACAGGGAGATAAAGGGATCTGTTTTTAGAACTGATAATTTTTTAAAAGAAAGAGAATGAGCAGCTGAGTGCCAGTGTCACAGAACTACCCAATCAGTGGGAGATGGCAGAGGTAGAGGAGACACTGAAGCCACTTCAGAGAAAGAAAGGAGTACAGGGAATCATGGTGGTGAGGACAGGCCTTCCCATCAAGAGCACCATGGACAATCCCACCACCGCACAGTATGCCAACTTCATGCACAACCTCACCTAAATGCCCGGAGCACCATGCATGAAATTGACCCCCAGAATGACCTCAACTTCCTCTGAATTTGCCCCAAGAAAAATGAAATTATGGTTATACTAGATTAAGACGATTTCCTGAGTGTGATTCAGAATCCAACTGAATCCACGCTCTTGGCTTCCTGCATCATTCCTTAATTGAATAGCCTCCAAGAATTATAATATTAATCATGTCAACAAACTCACAGGTGAAAATCACCTTTAGAGCCTACTTCAACAAATCCAGTGACCAAAGTCATCAAAGTCATCCCTCTGCTGGCCAATCACCCTGAGTTCTTGGGAGGGCCTTCTTTCTTCGCCTCCAGATCCTGAAGCAAGAGCTCTGAGCAGCCCACACCGTGCTTCCTTCTGTTCAATTTGTCACCCTTGGAAAAGGCTGTTTTTCTTTAACTAAAAATAACTGAAATGCTAAAAAGGATAGAAAAAATGATAAAGAAAGAAAAGAAGAAAGGAAAACGGGGAGGAAAGAAGAGGTGAGGGAGGAAAGGAAGAAAATGTGCAGCAACGCTTCTGTACCCAAAGTCAAAGATCTTGCTGCTGTCCAAGTCGAGGCTCAGAGTGTCGTTTCTTGCTAAAATCCTAGCCTTTGGTCCTGGCCAGGAATGTAAACTGCTGGTCAACAGGATAAAACTCTGAACTTGTCTCCAGTATCTACCGAAGTTCCCAGCAGCATCCAGAGACAAAAAACAAAACAACTGAAGTTTTTGCATGGCCCTGAAGCAAGGAGAAGAAACTGTCAGCTGCTCTCCACTCCCTACTGCCTGTGTCCTGTGAGCCCCCTCCTTGCTTAGGAACACTCAATTGAGAGTGAAAATGTTTTTCTAAACATAGGCTATCCACATTAGATTTTGCACAATTTTACTAGCTTTGCCATCGATCAAAGTACCTATTCCGTCTAAAATAATAATAATGATAATGATAATGATAATAATATCTATCATATATTGAGCACTTATCATGTGCTAGGTTGTGTTCCAAGCACTTTTCATGTATTAACTTATTTAATCCTCACAGGAACCCCACTGGGAAGTTACAAAATATTAGTCCCATTTGCAGATGAAGAAATTGAGGCAGATGAGGTAAAGATGTTTACTGAGGTCATGTGACCAGGATCAACCACAGGCATTCTGGCTGCAGTGTCCATTTTCCTAATCCTGATACTGTGTGATATTAAAAGCTTTTTTGTGGGAATTAAGCCTCCTTATTTTCACTTAACTTCCTCCTTGTTAAACCATACGTAATGCTTTAGCTTTCGTTTCTTCAATGAAATCTGGAATCAGAATCAAGTAAAAAATACATATATAATATAGATCTACACATATATGTATGTATATGTATATTGAAACAGAGTAGTTCAAAGAGATTCAAGTCTGAGAAAGCTTTGGAAGCATATTTGTTCATTTTAGAAGATTTTCAGCAAAAATGCCAGTGCTTTTAATCTCTGCTCCCATATGTTTAAAATAAAAAGCTTTCATTAGAGCAAGTCATTGAACTAAGATGTAATTTTAAAAAGAAAGAAAGAAAAGAAAAGGGAAAGGAAAAGGAAAAGGAAAGGAAAGGAAAGGAAAGGAAAGGAAAGGAAAGGAAAGAAAGAAAGAAAGAAAGAAAGAAAGAAAGAAAGAAAGAAAGAAAGAAAAAGAAAAAAGAAAGAAAAGAAAGGGAAAGGAAAGAAGAAAAAAGAAAGAAGCAAAGGAAGGAAGGAAGGAAGGAAAGAGTCCTGAAAATGACCCAGAGTCACTGTCTTCCAAGAAAATGATAAATAGGACCACAGATATAAACAGTTTTAAAAATCTAAAAAAAAAAATGTGTTTGGGTTTAGTTTGGATATTTTTTACATGTACCTCTAATCAACAAGGATGGCCACTGTTACCATTTTGGAGCACTTCCTCCAATAAGCATTAATATTTCTAACCACAATCAATGCTTACATCATTTAACTCTTATATGGGGGTTTGGGGGGAATTTTTGTGCCTTAGAAAGGGCCCACATAGCCTTGGGGAAAGAAATGGTATTAATGTGTTAAAAGAAAGTACTCATGGCACCAAAAAACCCACAAAAAAATTCCATGAAGAGGTTAGTTCTGCTTTAAATAAAAGTTTATGTTTAATACTGTTGAGCGTTTACTACTTCTCATCCACAGAATGGACTCTTGCAGCATCAGAACAACTTGCCAGGTGAATAGCTAGATTCTAGTTATTAAAACAAAGATCCAGGGCTGGCTCAGTTGGTAGAGCATGCAACTCTGAATCGCAGGATCATGAGTTCAAGTCTCATATGGAGCATGGAGTCTACTAAAAAACAACGACACAGATCCAATCAAATAAGAGTTTTGAGATTATGAAAATGAATAAAAGAAATTAATGACTGGAAATGTCTACGTTTTAAACTTTAACCCAATTTTTTACCCTGTTGTCAAAGACATAGTTTCATTTGACCATTTCCTTTCTTGAGTTCCTTGGATAGGTTTGGTACAATACAACCACTACCAGAACACAGCTCAATGACCTTTAAAACATTAAGATGTGGGGCGCCTGGGTGGCTCAGTCGGTTGGGTGGCCAACTTCGGCTCAGGTCATGATCTTGCGGTCTGTGAGTTCGAGCCCCGCGTCGGTCTCTGTGCTGACTGAGCCACCCAAGAGCCTGGAGCCTGTTTCGGATTCTGTGTCTCCCTCTCTCTGACCCTCACCCGTTCATGCTCTGTCTCTGTCTCAAAAATAAATAAATGTTAAAAAAAAAATTAAAAAAAAAATAAAATAAAACATTAAGATGCTTGCTGAATTGGAAAAAAAATAAAGAGAGGCCAGATTTTGAACTGTAGTCCAAAATCTCCCTGTGGAATGTCTAATGCATGAGGAGTTTATAGAAAAGATTGATAATTGTGTTCAAGGGCATCCACATTTTCTTATCTGTCCCCCAACACAGATTGTGTGATACTTGTCAGTTGTGACCTTATGTAGCTCAGGTAAACGTATGTAACTTATAGTGGAGTTGTAATTTTGTGGGCAGTATGGTGTGACCCAGTGGTTCTTAACCCTAGCTGCTTAGTAGAATCACTGGGTGAGTTTCTTGAAAACGCTAATGCCCTGGCCTTAGCCCAGACCAATTTCATGAGTATCTCTAGGTGTAGAATAGGGGCACTGGTGTATTTTCAACTCCCAGAGAATAGTATTATGCAGCAAGGCTTGAAGCATACTGGTACAGAGAAACCACATGGGCTTTGGAGTCAGCTAACACTGAGCTCAGAGACTGGCATTGTCCCTGATTGATTGTGCAAATTTGAATCTTGTTTCATTGTCTGGAAAAGGGAGATGATAATCCCTGCTTCCATAAAGCCACTGTAACTATTAGATGAGAAAGTATGTGGAACATGCTTGGTAAACAGTAAATACCTATTAGTGCCAAGTTATTTTCCTATGTATCTTCAATTTTTTTAAAAAATTATTTAAATTTTTAAAATTTATTTTAAAATTACTTATTTCAGCAATCTCTACACTCAATGTGGGGCTCAAACTCACTACCCAAAGATCAAGTGCATGCTCTTCTGACTGGGCCAGCCAGGTACCCCTATCTTCGATTGTTTTATTACTCTAAAATGTAATTTTGCTAAATTATTTCCAGAAAGTAGCTCAAATATCCAATGTCTTTTCATTCTGTCTCAAGGAATTGCCTTTGTGAAGCTATGGAGTCCCTGGCTAAGGAGCTTGTCTGCTGGGACTGTGCAAGAACAAGCCAAGTGTGAATGCCACGTTTTGAGCAACAAGTCCATATCCATTGCCTCGACATCGGAAGAACAGAAAGGTCTTCCTGTTATCTGTATCTGATCAGATCTAACATGTAGATTCTTCTCCCTTTAGGAAATGACTCAAAGCAGTCCAGAGTGTGCCTGCAAATGCTCCCTGTTCAATGACTTGCTGAATAATAAGGGTTCTGGTATCCCTTCCCAGTGATACCCTACGAATGTGGGCTGCAAGGGGAATCTAACCCTAGGAACTTTCTTTAAAATAAGATAGACAAGGTGGCATTAAGACCACAAGAGATCTCATATATGACCTTGAGATGCCCCATGAGCTAGCTTTGTGACGAGGCACAGAGCAAGTAGATATTGTTGGATACATCAGAGGTCGTCGTTACATGTGGACCTTGCAAGGACAGCAGCTGTGCTTTCCTGACAGTCTGACCCCAGCATGGGGTGGGTGGGGGAGAAGTAGCTAGCTTTCTTTCCCGGCAGTGCCCTTTTCCCATCTCCAATTCAAGCCTTAAACAGTTGAGACTTCCCACCCCACTCAACATTCTGGAAAGGACCAGGAATTTTGTTGACTTCTGTGTTCACTTCAGAAAGAGAGAATTATTTATATTTTTGTTATCATATTTCAATGACCTAAGTTAAACCCTATCCTCTCTTCCTTAGTATTATTTTGCCATGAAGCAATATATGCATTTCGGGGTTCAAGTTTGGATTCTCACCAGTTAGAAAAAGCTCATAATGTATTCGTTGAGTCAAAGACCGGAAACTTTAGTACCAACAGCCATGGCAACTGCATCAAAAGAAGGCCACTGGAATCTATCTACTTCAAATACGTCCACATTTCTTGTCACATCTGCGGTGCATTGCAGGGCTGAAATCTGTAGCTTTTCAACATAATATGTGTCTAGATCAAACAATATTAAATAATCATTAAAATCTGCTTTGTCCTTCTTGAAGAGCTGCTCATAGCTTCCCATTGTGCTATGTGTATTAAGAGAACGCTGGATGTTATATAAAATGTGAATTGCAACTGTCTTGTGTGGTAGACAGTTTACTAAAGTATTATCCAGAACACATGCTATCTGATTTACTAACTTATTATCCATTAAAAAAATCCTTGGGTAAATAAATGTGTAACTAAAAGAATTGTTACTCTGTATAATCAGATGAATGGATACAAACAGGGAAGATTGCTGTCATTATGCTGTATATTGTGCTAAACAGATGCACATGATTTTTTTCAGATAGTGTGCTATATCAAACTGCTTCCTTCCGTCTAGGCTTTGCTTTTATCAATAAGATGTTTCGTATTTCAAATCAATCGTTGCTCTCTGAGAAGTCCATTCCTGTCCCCATCTCCTTCTCCCACCCTGCTGCCTTTCCACCATGCGCCAGATCGTTCAGTCACTGGGGTTGGCACAGAAGAGAAATGGCTAGAAACACTGGGTCTCTAATGTGTTGTTAGCACTGAGTCTGCCCTTACCCCAAGGAGTATATCATACCACAGGACATGTCGGAAACTCAAGTCACAGTGAGTGGAAACAGATTCTTTGGAAGTTTGTTAGTTGCCCCACACAACTGTTCCAATAGTTAACAGGCTAAACCACATTAACGTCATTTGTGTTTTGGATTCTTTAGTAGGTCACAATGGTGGAGCTGTACTGATCTACCTATTTTTCATTCATTCTCCCACTGGCACACCTATTTCAGGGAACTGGTAAGATTTCTTTTTTTTATATTAAAGTTTATTTATTTTTCAGAGAGAGAGGATGCATGCACACGGAGAGGGGCAGAGGGAGGGAGAGAGAGAGACAGAGAAAGAAAGAGAGAGAGAGAGAGAGAGAGAGAGAGAGAGAGAGAGAGAGAATCCCAAGCAGGCTCTGTGCTGTCAGAGCAGAGCCCGATGCAGGGCTCGAACTCACAAACCGTGAGATTATGTATGACCTGAGCCAAAATCAAGTCAGACACTTAACCAACTGAGCCACCCAGGCACCCTGGGAATTGGTAAGATATTTAAAAGCAGGCAGTAGTCATGGGTATAGACAATGGTCTTTCCCTTTCATTCATCCCTTCATCCCATCCCATCCACCCATCCCATCCACATAAGAAAACTCCGTGGATACCTAAAGCATCAGGTAGGATGCTAGGAATGAAAGGCCCTCAGAGACTTGCTAACAAGGCCCCAATTATAATATGGAATAATAAATGAGATGTTCATGCATGAGCTGCCATTGGAGCACAGAGGATGGGCACCTGACCCAACTACTGCACTCATTGGTGCTGGCACCAGGGAAGCAGGTGACGATTAAACTGAAAGAGTGGGGACACCAGGATAAATTTCAGAGTTTGGATTTGGCAAAGTGGGTAAAATGTGGAAGCACTTATTAAGATAAACAAATAAAGAGGATATGGTATCTGCCTAGTCCTTGGCCATTTGCCCTACCAAACACTCTTATTTTAAAGCAGTTTTATTCTGATATAATTCACTTACCATTCAATTCATCCATTTAAAGTGTTCACTTCAGGGGCGCCCGGGTGGCTCAGCTGACTGAGTGTCCAACTCTTCGTTTCAGCTCAGGTCATGACCCCAGGGTCATGAGACTGAGCCCCACATCGGGCTCTGCGCTTGGCCTGATGAGAAAGAGTCTCTTTCTCTCCCTCTCTCTGCCCTTCCCCTGCTCATGGTCTCTTTCTCAAAATAACAATAAACATTCAAAAAAGAAAAAGAAGGGGCGCCTGGGTGGCGCAGTCGGTTAAGCGTCCGACTTCAGCCAGGTCACGATCTCGCGGTGCGTGAGTTCGAGCCCCGCTTCGGGCTCTGGGCTGATGGCTCGGAGCCTGGAGCCTGCTTCCGATTCTGTGTCTCCCTCTCTCTCTGCCCCTCCCCCGTTCATGCTCTGTCTCTCTCTGTTCCAAAAAAAATAAATAAACGTTGAAAAAAAATTAAAAAAAAAAAAACAAAAACAAAAAAGAAAAAGAAGAATTAAAAAAATAAAGCATGGGGGCGCCTGGGTGGCTCAGTCGGTTAAGCGTCCGACTTCAGCTCAGGTCACGATCTCGCGGTCCGCGAGTTCGAGCCCCGCGTCGGGCTCTGGGCTGATGGCTCAGAGCCTGGATCCTGCTTCCGATTCTGTGTTTCCCTCTCTCTCTGCCCCTCCCCCGTTCATGCTGTGTCTCTCTCTGTTTCAAAAATAAATAAATGTTAAAAAATAAATAAATAAATAAATAAAGCATAGACTTCAATGTCTTTTGCTATATCCATGGAATTTTGCAACCATTACCACAATCAATTTTAGAACATTTTCATCACCCCAACACCACACCCCTTAGCTGTCATCCTCTAATTCCATGCGCTTACCACCCAGCCTTAGGCAGCTACTAATGTCCTGTTTCTATAGATTTGCCTATTCTGGACATTTCACATAAATGAAATCACCCAATATGAAATCCTTTACAACTTTCTCATTTAGCATAGAACATTTGGGTTGTGCAAACACATCTGAGGGAAGGCAGCCCAGGGGTCCCACCCTTGGCCACAGCCGACTGGATTGGATCTGATCCAATGACAGGCAATCCATATGCTGGTCAACAAATAGGAAGGTGGCCTGGCAAGAAAAGATGTGCCCGAGAGTCATATTCTCTCAAGTTTGAACTGCAAAAATACTGAGAGAATGATTCAGTGGGATTCAGTGGGAGCATTCAGTGGGAGCTAAAGCTGGCAGAATGCACAGAGCCCCCATGAGCTGGAGTTGGGCTTTGAAGGGTCAAGGCAAGCCAGGGTTATGCAGGAGACACTGTGGGAAAGATGAGGAAGAGGGAAGTTAATAGAGGTTATGAGGTTAAAAAAAAAAAAAAAAAAAGACACACAGCCTGTAGGGTGGACCAGCCACACAGTTGCAAGTACAAAGTAGGGCAGAGTGTGGAGGATAGGTGAGTGAGGTTAGCAATGGTAAGCAGGCAGAAAGCATGCTGGGTCCTGTTAACGTTAATGTTCTAAGAGCTGCTCTGGGGTCCCACTTTTCCTGATCGACTATGGTTTCTTTTCCCTTGAGGCCTGGCTTTGTTTTTTGTTTTTCCAGCCTTAACAGGTTTTCTCACATGTGTATCCTTACAACAAAACCACCGTTACTTGAAATGATTAAAATGAAAAGCAACTAAGCAGGATGAGGGAATAACGAATTCAATCCAGGACACGCTATGTATGAGGTGTGGTGTTCCAAGCTGAGTAGGTGTTGATATAAATGCACCTGCAGGAAGGAGATCAGGGCTGTGAAAGGGATTTGTGAGTTATCGGTGCAGACAGAACCCTCAGATACAGTAAGATGAGGGTGAACACAGAAAGAGAAGCCTACAAAGGGGAATAAGAAGGGACAGCCACAGAGATGGGCAAAGAACCAGGAGAAGTGATTGGGGACCAAAGCCATAACTCTGGTGTCACCGTGTTCCAGCAGAAGTACCAGCAACCTCTATAGGGTGACTACTTCATTTATTTCCTCCACATTCTTAGGAAAGCAAACGGATTCCTCACTCTCAACTCTGATTTCCAATTAACTCAATGAACATTTACTGAGAACTGACTTATGTAAAGCACTATACTGCAGGAAATATCTACATGGCAGGGCTGGCGGGACATGATTAAGTCCCTAGCCTCAAGGGAAAAGGCAGAAAGACCTAGTGCTTATTGTGAGCTCACGGTGGGTAGTGAGGCACCATGCTCAACCCTTGTTTATCTTGTTTAAACCTCTCGACAACCAATGAAGAAACTGAACAATCACGAGCCAAAAACAGACAAAACATGGCTTTTAATCCAAGCAGCACCAGTTAGTGATGGTGAAACCTTGTTCTAAGACTCCATTGCAGAACAGGGTAAAGTACATGCCTCTGGGTCTGTTATGAGTATTACATGAGTGCCATAGATTGAATGATTGAATGTCTGTGTCCCGCGAGCCCCCCCCCCCGCCCCCCGCCACCAAATTCACATGTTAAAACCTACCCCCACCCCAGTGTGATGGTTTTTGGAGGTGGGGTCTTTGGGAGGTGATTGGGAGCCTCCATGAAATGGATTGTGTCCTTATAAAAGAAACCCCAGAGGGCTCCCTCACCCCTTCTACCATGTGAGAACACAGAGAGAAGGTGGCCATCTGTGAACAGGAAATAAGGTCTCACCAGAACTGAAATCTGCTAATACCTTGATCTCAGACTTCCCAGCCTCCAGAGCTGTGAGAAATAAATGTCTGCTGTTTATAAAGCACTTAGTCTCTGGTATTTGTGACCCGAATGGATTAAGACAATGAGATAATATGTGTGTGCAAATCCTCACACCTAGAAAGTACTGAATACAGGGGAGCCGTTCCTGTCATTGTCACCATGTCCACTTGCTTGTGAGAGGAAGACCTACTTTTAGTCCCAGGTGTTTAGAATGAATACCTGTCCACTACCGCCCATGACAGGCTATGAGGATGAGGGATGGATCTGCCAAGAATCCCACGATTCAAGGCAAAACACAGGCGGGGGGAGGGAGGGTCAGAAAAACTTGGTTCTGGCCCTGCCACTCTTCTGCACCCTGTACAGGTCACCTGTCCTCGGCTTCTCCACCACCTCCCCGACTTCATCTGCTTGTTTTACAGCTCGACTGACACTGTGCATGAAAACATTTTGTTGACTTTAAAAATGCTATGCAAAGGTTACTGGGAAAGACCAGTCAAGTCAGGCTTGGTGAAGGACTTTTGGATGTCTGAGATCCCTTTTTCAGGCAAGCGCACACTTGGGAAGGGTCCACTGTGAGCACTTATCAGTCCCCACCTTACTTAGGCAGTGACCTTGAAGTAGGGAACACCTAAGTTTTAAGGCTCCAGTATAGGCAGAGGAAGAGGCTCCAGGAGACACGAGGATGCCAGGAAGAGAGGTGTGAGGGGGAAAGAGACACACAACCACAACCACATCACTAATTTCCCTGCAGGTCTCTCTGAAGGAGCCCAGATGCCATGGCCCCACAAATCCTCTTTTGGGCCACCTGGGGTGTTGGTGCCATCTGTGGCTACATTGATCTGACTGAAACCCTCATAATTAGCCATAAACTAGTAAAACAGAAAGCTAGGGGAAAGACCACATCAGTGGAAGTTGCCTTTGGAGATGAATTCAGACCACCCAGAAAGGCACTTACTTCTGTGAAGTTTAACAAATCCTAGTGCACAACATTATCAATAACAAATAGATGTAAACTCCAAATCAGACCCTCTAATTCTGAAACCAACAACTGAAACAGACAGCAGACATGACAGACAGTTATGAGCACGTGCTGCACAACAGACACCATTGGTTTAAAAACAGATTTTACTACTCTGAGGTGCAGAGAACTGTCATCAGAAGGATTCTCCAGATTCTGTTGTGATTCGCTATTATTTGGTGAACTGCATTTAGGGCAGCTCCCTGGGCAAGGAAAAGAGTGTTAGGATGTAGCCCCTGCTCTCATGAAGCTTACTTCCTAGTTAGGGATTCATAGGAAACCAGAGCAACAAGGCAGGATATAATGAGTGCTCAATTGTGTGACCCCAACCGTAACAGTTTGGCATTTGGCAGGTATCAGTGAAAGCTGGAAATATCAGAAAAATCTGCAGAGAGGTGCCAGAATTTGGGCCAGAGCTCAGAAGGGAAGACTTTTCACTTAATGGGAATAAGCACCTGGCACATAGAAGGTGCTTAACCAGTATTTGCTGGATTTGTTCAACGCTGTTGAACAAGCACATGCAGACGGGCATGAGCAAGGTGGATGTCCAGTAATGTCATACTGCAAAACTTCATTTCCCTTCTTCCTTCTGATGCACCTGGATCAATATCCCCCAGGGAAGGTATTCAAGGTCATATGATACCATTTCCACTCCCAAGTAAAGGAGAGGCAAGGGTTTGGGGAATGAGCAGAAAGGTCCTTTTAGCACAGAGGACCCAAACATTCCAATCACCGCCTCTTACAGCTCCTTAGAAATAAACCTTCAGGTGTACGCTTTCCAACTTGAACCACTTCATTAATGTCGGTCCCTAACTCCCACGGGCAGGTGCTCTGGTTCATGCTGCTGTTCAGAGAACCCAAAAATCCTTGCACTTCCTGGAATCCCTGTTAAAATTCTGGATAAATGTCCTGGAAAATTAAAATCCACTCATAACATGAGTGAAAACAAAACAAGACCCTTGCAGTCTTATACAGGTGAAACAAAAAGAATGATGCATACAGCAATTCCACAGGTTCAACAACGTGGACAGATAAAGACACAGAAGTAGCGATAGCACTGGCATGGTTCAGAAGCCAAATACAAAGAAAGAGGAATATTGCCTTTTCTTGTCATATGATTTTGTCTGTAGACAAAAGTCTACAACTTGCTTTCAGCATAAATGTGCGATCCATTTCCATGTTCAGAAGCACAAGTTTTAGGAACTCTGAATGCATTGGAATATCTGGCATTCCCCTCCAGCAGAGAGCCACATAGATTTGTAGAACTGGAGGAACTGTCACTCTACAGAAGAGAAAACTGAGGACCAGAGAGGCTAGGTGACTTGTCAAAAATCATAGCAATAGAAGCGCCCGGGTGGTGCAGTTGGTTAAATGTCTGACTTCAGCTCAGGTCATGATCTCACAGCCTGTGAGTTCGAGCCCCACGTTGGGCTCTGTGCTGACAGCTCAGAGCCTGGAGCCTGCTTCAGATTCTGTGTGTGTGTGTGTGTGTGTGTGTGTGTGTGTGTGTGTGTGTGTGTCTCCCTCTCTGCCCCTCCCCTGCTCGTGCTCTTTCTCTCTCCCTCAAAAATAAACAAAAAAAAGTTTTTAATTAAAAAAAATTATAGCAACAGTTAGACTCAGCCAATCTGCAGAATGTACATGTTTTTTCACCCCTAGAATTTTGCTTCTAATCTATACTCAGCATTTCTCAAAGTGTGCTCCACAGAACACAAGTGCCTAGAGTATAGGCACTCTCTGGAGAGAAAAAGATATTTCATGGTCAGATGAATCATGGAAAGGCTGGATTAAAGAAAATTAAGTGGGTTTTTTCATTTATTCATTTGAACTGTAGAAGTCCTAGGACTTCTAAAAGTTTCCGTGGGGGAGGGGGAACGGCTGTTCTGAACCAGGCAGCTTCTCAGATATTTCATGGGCTGGAATGGTTTTTAATAATCTGTGTCTGAGTTTTGTAAGGCTTTCTTCCTCTCTCTGCAGAACCTTCTGCACCAAGCACAGAAGACATAAGAGGTAGAATCTCTTGGCCCTGATACAGTTACAGCTTAAGGGTTTTGTTTCTCCTTCCTAAAAACCCAAAGTGAAAGCGGAGGAAACCCAGCAGTGACCCAGAGCTGATTGATGGCATGGAGAAATCTGGTTCACTCCAACCACACGCAGCTTATACAAGCTGGGGTGACCCCCCTCCTGTTAAATGGATCATCTAAGTATCAGATCCAACCGAAGTCCCTGGCAGAGAGAGAGTTGTGCCTGGGGGCAGAGGAAGGGAAAAATGCAGAAAGAAGGGGCTTTTTCTCAGCTGTCTTTGGAAGACTCTGGTCAGCAGCTCCTAAAATGCCTCTCTCACCCTGCCAGGGAGTCAGCTCTGTTTCTATAAAGGTGTTAACTATTTTCCTCCTCCAGAGACCATGGGAAGGGAGATCTGTTTCTGGTTCAGTGACATTGCCTGTGGGTCTTGTTCCTGACTTCTATGACCGGAGTCACAGGAATGGTGAACAAACAGTATGTGGAAAGGTCTAGACCTGGTAAGTACTTTTCGTGACCACTGACAGGTTTCCAGAGTTAGAGCTCCCCCTGCTGGCATCCAAAGCACTTGGTAAACCCTGCCCGGAATTCTTTTATTCCTGCAAGAGTGTGTGAAACCCTGATTAAGCTTTCAGTCAGCCACTTTATTCTCTTATTGTGGCTTTTTCCAAGGACTTGAGCTGACAGAAATGTTCAGCCTTTGTGATTCTTACTTTCTCTTGGCCATGTCTCCTTCACTGAAAGACAGTCCAGTTTGTCCAGTTCATATAGCACTGGACTCCTCTAGGCTGGGATTTAGGTTTGGGACATTTCCCAAATTTAAAATCTGGATGTCCTCGTAGGACAGGTTTCTCATTAATAAAGTTACATTTCTCAAATATCAGATGCTTTTTCTTCTCCATCCAGATGGATAAAAAGAAAGAAAGAAAGAAAGAAAGAAAGAAAGAAAGAAAGAAAGAAAGAAAGAAAGAAAGAAAGAAAGAAAGAACGAACCCTGTTTTTCTATCACGGGAAAAAGACATGTCTTAAAAACAGTTTCCTTTAATTGGGATCCAGTAGATGCAGGGTAGAAAAATACCTCAAGAAAGTTTCCCTTTGGAGTAAAGTCTATAACACAAATGTTGGGAATCTGGTCTCACCCTGCTCTGATTGCTAAGCCTTTCCTTGCTATAGGACCCTGTGGCTTCTGCCGAGTTGAATGAACAATAAACCTTCCCTCATTTCTAACTTCATCTTCAGAGACCAGACCCTCCAGTATCCCTGGTGGTTGCATAATTTCATGACCCTCGATTTGGGGAATTCCTGCTAGATAAAGCTTTAACAGACACCATCTTATTTTAAATTGAGAAAGAACGCTGTGAATCTTTTTATTTTCTAAAAGGGAACATGAAGGGAAAGAAGGAAGGAATAGAACCAAGACAGTCTGAAATGGATATCTGGCTTTATGGAGCAAGATAGAAGCAAGGTTTTCTGCAGGTTTATTTTTTCGATCAGACGATGACTCATCATGATCCACTGGCACAGAATTTGGAGGCTCCTTAAGACCTCAGAATCAGAAAGTATGTTTGCTATGTTTCCTTTTCTCTAAAAAGTAGAATGTGTGCCCATTTGGGAGCTCATGGAAAATAAGAAATGGAAAGGCACCAAATGCAAAAACCTAAATAAAGGCATACCTCCTTCAACCCAATGAATAATTATTCAGATTTACAAAAATGAATAATAAGGGAGCAAATCTTCATTTTACAGAAGGATGCACCATGGGATTCCTTTACATTCCAAGTTCCCCTGATGCATAAAACATATGATTAGATTTAGAAAAACTTGATTTACACTTTTTTTTTTTTTAAGGAAAACATCTTTGCAGAAAGATTAGGTATGATTAGATGCAAGAGCTCTTCTCTCCGGAGGGAAAACAAATGAGCTTAGCTAACAGGAGACGGTAGAGTTAATAACCAAAAACTCTTCATGCCATTTGGGAGAGTTGATTTCAGTTTTGTAAGAGTTCTTAGAAGATTTCTTAGGCAACTCCAAATGAATGCTTACAGGGATGGAAACAGAACTCCTCTAATAGATTGCCTCACACACTGGGTGGAGGTCAACCTTTCCTGAACTTGTGAGTTCTAGAAAAGTGCAAACACGGCAGCTGGGAAATGGTGGAACATGGCCCCATGTGAGGCAAAGGGAATCTGCATATTATCCCTGACAGCTAACACACTCCCTTCTCCTTCTGAACTGTTTGTTGTCCCTCCGTTGCTCTGAGGCAAACACTGTCAGATGAGAGACAGACAGACAGACCTGTGTGGCATTGAGACAGCATGGCTGAGGCTAAAGGAAGAAATCTGTTATTCCAAATTAATCCGTTTGTTCCAGGGAGGTCTAAGAAGACCTCAGAGCTTGCAGAACAGAGCTAGTTTTTCTAGTTGTAATTTCCAGTATTTCCACAGACACGTCTTCCCACAAAGTCCTGCCACAGAAGGGGCAAACAATACAGTCAAAGAGACGATACGTAAGCTGATCTCTCATCTAGCTGCCTGAATGGTCACAATCCACTTCATTTTTAAATTTAGATTCAAATGGTAATTTGAATATGTAATTTGGTAATGGTAATCATTCTAATCATAAAGGAAAAAAACAAAACCTCAGTTTACACACTATCTTTTCTAATAAAGAAACACTACCCCGATCCATTCTGAAATGTCTAAAAATCTCTGTCACATTATGGCCCAATCCCTGATCTACTTGTAGCTTCTTGATTTGAAAAGCAGCTATGAAAATCTCTACCCAGGTTCTGTTCTCACCCTTTTTTTCTCCCTACAGCAGCACTCACTCCTCTCTTTCTTACACTTAAACTCACAATAACGTTAAAAACCAATGCAGATGTCCACTTCTGTTAGCTTCTATCCCTCTTCACGCTACAGTATTTGTTTATGATTTTGCACCCGTTTTGGTGATGCAGCACATTCAGAGCTCATGAATATTTGATACTGAATTAAACCGTTTGACATTCTGTTCCATAAAGAACACCATTTAGTTCAGAGCAAACCATTTGAATGAGAACTCATTATTATGATACCACGATTTTATTTTATTTTATTGGAGTGTTTTGATTGTCAAATAGACAATACATGTCTTTCTTATTCTCTCTGTTTTAATTTTTTTTTTTGTCTCAAAGATGAAACCCTGCCTTTTACTTTGCAAACTACATTGATTGTTTTCATTTAAATAAGGGAAAGTATTTTTCTAAAATATTAAATTGTTTAATTTGGGACAAATGGAATAATAGTGTTTTGCAATGAGATAGCGCTTCAAAAATGAGAGAAAATGTGTCCCCTCTGAAAAAAAGGGGGCCATGTTTGTATTTAATAACAAGTCAGCTAAAAGACGGTTCAGAGAACTAGCAGCAGCCCAAGTGGGAATGTGTGTCAATGAAAAGTCCATAATTGTGTTCTGTGCATGTCGTTTTAATGATATAGACTCACTTAGGCTTGCACAGACACATTATAAATGTTGGATCTTATCAACATGATTGCTCCAACAGATCACTGGCTTGTGCATCTATCTGATCAGGGCAGTGTTGAACATAACTGGGGTTTCACTGGGCAAACTGGATGAGGCAGTGGTTTCTCGCCCTCCCCACCCTATTGTGTGGTGGCTTCTTCAAGGGATTTCCAGAGCTCATGTGTAGGAATGAAAGAGTGCCCCATGAGGGCATGACCCTGTGTGTCCTGTACCCTAAGGTAGAGACTGACCTCCCGACAGGGATGTTTGGTAGCCTGATCGACAGCCTCATCACTGGTGAGGGGACATCACTGGCAGTTGCTAAATACACAGAGATGCTCAGAGAGAAAGACTTGCAAACACACAGGGATAGGAAATAGTTCACAAAAGTGATAAAGCATGTGTGTTCTTCAGTACGGTCATCGATTTCATTTAACATAGCTATTTTCTTGTTTGATTTTTCTTTTCCCTTTAATTTGACAAAAGCAAAGCAGGAATTGGCTTTACAGCTTAAAAAAAATAGCCAATAAAACAAATCAAACTACATAAACCACTCTTTGAAATCATAAAGATTTTTCCTTTATTTTCAATAACGTATAAGACTTGGGCATGTAAGAAATTTTGTTTAAGTTAGAGAACCAGTTCTCAATATGCCATTATCAGTTGTAACTTGCTTAAATATTTTCATTTCTTCCTTTTCCTTCCTATAAGAAGTTTTTTCTTCCAAGAGTCAAATTGCTTTATAAAAGTCCGAGGTGATATTCTGCGTGCTTAGTACTTGCTGATTCATATTCTAATACTGAACATGGCTTTTTTTTTTTTTTTTTTTTGCCATCCAAATGCTTCATTTGGTGCATAATTTAAATGAAACCATATTCATACATAACTAGGACAAACAGACCCCTGTATTCTAATTCACTATATAAAACACCAAAAATATTTAGAATTTCTCCATTTTCTCTTACATTTGATGACTCTCCTGCATAACATTATTTAAAAACTACCAGAAGCACATGGTCTATATCTGACATTACTCCCAGAATAACAGATAGCTCTCTGTAACTTGCCAGAATATAAACCAATGCTGGACAAATTTTTCTCTCTCCAATAATCTATTATACTTCAACAGGTACTGCATATATGTTTGTGATGATTAACGTTATACAGTAATCTCCTGTGTGCATCTAAATTGATCAAATATAATACCCAGATCATTACAATTTACATTTTTGTTATTAGTTGCCCCTTATTTACCAAAAGGTAGCTTTTATATTTTAAAGTTAATAGCCACAAAAGCTGTAGTCATTGAGTTGGTTAAAAGGAAGTGCTATGTCTGCAGTCCTGGATTGTATTTGTTTTTTGGCTGGTCGGTTGGTCGGTTTTGCTAATTTGAGGACCCAGTGTCCTCAAGCTGTAAAATGAGCACGTCAAATCCAATTACATGATTTCTAGGTTTCTTACAATTCTGTTTTAATCTGAGGGCTGGTTTATAAAACAAAGTTTGGTTTACTATCATAAAATAATTTAGGCTAATTCCTCTGTGTGGCCTCATCAGCCACCTGGTGTCACTGTCCGATCACCTGGTGGGTGTTCCTAATCTGAGGAAATTTGGGGAAGACTCTGGGAGTTGATGTTATTGTTGTTTGAGTTTAGTTTTTGCCAATTTTGTTTTGTTTTATTTTTCACTCAAGTAATTTGATTTCTCTTTGGCCTTCTTATTGTCCTCTCTCTCTCTCTCTCTCTCTCTCTCTCTCTCTCTCTCCGCCCTCTTCCTCCCCCCTCCAGTATCCCTGATTCCTCTTTGAAGCTTGTTTGTTTGCCTCCTTTCTTCTCCCCATCCTTGCAAGAGTTTCCTTCTCGGACTTTCTGCTTATTCACCATTTCCTTCAATTACTTGTTTTTAAATCACTTTAAATTTAGACCCTCATGAAAACTTGCTGGTTTGCCTCAGTACTCTAGGGATTAGAGGGTCTCACAACCTGTAACGGAATCAGGAGGCTACCCGGGGTAGAAAAGGTAGAGTTGGGTTTTATTTGCAGAATGTGGTTTTTCATGGTCATGAAGACAAAGATCAAGAGAAGACAAGAAGGTATAATTGTGATGTGGCTTCTCTAGGGGCTC
This sequence comes from Lynx canadensis, assembly GCF_007474595.2. NCBI lineage: Eukaryota > Metazoa > Chordata > Mammalia > Carnivora > Felidae > Lynx > Lynx canadensis. Next base: position 161,410,775 of record NC_044310.1, on the reverse strand, counting down.
AGACAGGTCCAAGAAGGCTTCAGTATATAAAGACTGGCCCCAGGGAAAAGGAGTCCATTTCTCTCCCAGAGGTCACCTAAATGTGGAAAGACCCAGATCTGTGTTTGGCCTCCTCTGTGAGCAGGGTGAGGGCTTCCCAGGGACTTTGAAGTCACCAAATTAGTGGCTGGCACAACCTGATCATGTCATTCCCACTGACCAGCAAAAACACACTAATGGAGCTTGACTTATTGTTCACTGTAGCCCTCCCAGCACCATGAGTAAAAGGCTCACCACAACCTCCCATCCAGTCGTCTTTAACAGAACAGCTTTAAGTGAAATGTAAGCCACCCAGGGCTTACACACACCAAGATTAATCACACCAAGATTAAACCAATTTAAGTCTCAGGAGAAAGTATGGCATTTAAGAAATATAGTGAAGTAGGTCATCGAATAGGATGTAATAGTAGAGGCCAGCACCCACAGAGCAGGAAGAAACAGTTTCTCAGAAATCAGAAAACCACTTTCCCCCCATTGCTATCATTGGCATTTGATGCTGACCATATTTTCTACCAAGAAATTGTGAGCATAAAGTTATTCCCCACCTAGTCGGTGCTTACATTACTGACATTACACAAAGGTCACAAGACTCTTCTCCACTCTGAGAGTTGCATATATAAGAACTGTCTTGATTCACTAGGTAGTCTCCACCTTAAACTCCAAAAGCCAAAGTTAGTTTGTGCATGTGGGAAGGAGTGGCAGAGATCCTTGGATCTCTGGGGCAGAGAATGAGACACAGCTCAGTCAGAAGCCTATCTTGAGATCCATGCTAAATAAAGCACTCCAGAGCCCTCAGCTCCTCTGAATCAGCCAAGTTCAGGAAGCATTTCTTGGGGACCCACTTCAAGCCTAGACCCCAAGGACACTGAGTGGAAACAGCCTGACCCACGGCCGAGCTCCTGCAGCAGGTGGTTGAGATCCAGAACCACCTCTGCCCAGGCTGGAGGAGCCCTACCGCCTGCTAGACATGGTCCAATTTGCCATGGGCAAGAGAACCTCCAGCAGCACTGTGGGAGCTGGGAATGCAGGCTCAGCAAGGAGAAAAACAGCTGCTCCAGGTGCTATGTGGACTTGAGCCATCTGTCAAAGCATTCTCACCTCCAAACGCAACCTCCGCACATCAACTCCCACACGTTCTGGAAGCGAGCCTTCCAAGATGACCTGAAAATGCTTGAGATTGGTGCCATCTCTATAATCTTCGAGGGGACAATTTCTTACATGGATACACTCAAGTTCATCCAGTTTGTTTCAGAATCACAATAAACACGCTCTTTGAATCCAACATACAAACTCCTGCTGCTGGGGCTGGGCCAGACCCAGACCCCAGTGGTTTTGCCCAATTCCTTCTTGCTCCATGGTACACAGTGTCTTCTTGCGCAAGCTATCAGTGGTCATACTAAAGCAATTGGGGGAAGAGATACGAAGAGGGGAAGGCACGTAGTATTTAAGATTTCTCTTGAAGCTGTGGGCAACACTGGTATGAGAACTTAGGCTATCATCTGAGATATCTGCAGGCTCTTTCACGGTTCAGATCAGCTCGGCTTCTTAAAATAAACAAGCCTCATCAATTGTGCGAGCTGAGGTTTCTTTGCACTTCGCGACTTAGCTACCTTATGTGTTTTTATGGCAACCTCCCTCCCACCCCACCCCACCATTTATCACGTCATCTTATCACAGTCTCTTTTGGAGACGCAAATAGCACACTAATGTTTCCTTTTGTTAGGGTGAGTTGTCAATCTCTTCAGAAATGGAACAACTACAGACAGCTCTTTCTTTTGATCATCTTTCTGACACTTGCCTGAGCCTGGCTGATCCATCACAGAGAGCCTGGCTCAGGGGAGAGGCACATGCCGACAGTCAATCAGTATGGATGTCACTTTGTGTCCATCAAGAAAATATGGGATGTGAACTATCGTGTATTTTGTTCTCATAAATAGCCTTCCTATTTCCTAAATCTTGTCTGTTTTTCATGGGCTGACAGTATAACTACAACACACAGAACTCTGCCATTTTAACGTGCAAGTGTGAAGACTGACCTCTTTGTACCATTTTCCTCTAGCTTACTGACAACGAAGGAAGGGGAACAGAAACACAGGATTCGAAATGCCATACCTTTGGCTTAAGAACACCTTGTTAGAATTAGAAATGCTTAGTTCAATTAGTTCAAGCTCCAAACTTTCTCTTGGAACCTTTTCTTGCCATCTGATGGGTGGGGGGAAAGGGAAAGGCAAGTGTGAGGAAGAAACTGGGGAGGCTGGGATGGAAGAAGGAAGGAGATTTTGTATTTACAATTTTGTACTGGGTAGGCGGGCCAAGAATTGGTTGTAGATTGCCTCATTCCTTTCTTTCTGGGAACAGAAATGGATAAAAACAAACAAACAACAACAACAAAAACCCAAAAACAAAAACAAAAAAATATAAACTGCCAATTGTGACTATCCCTGAGCCTGCCTATGACCTGTGGCTAGAACTGTAATTGGCCCTGTGAGACATTTAGAATCATTACCTAGGCTTTTAAATAGAAAAATCAGTAGAAAATCTAAACGCCCACTAATAGAAAATGATTAATTATAGGGGTTCATACTATGGAATTCTCTGATACCATTCAAGAACAAGGTAGATCTTGCTGCTCTGATACAGGAGTGGAATTTTTTTTGCCCCTTCTTCCCTTCTAGGTTCTTTGGTTGGTCCAGTACTTAAGTTGACATAAGACAGATTAATAGGAGAAAAGCTTAATTTTGTACATACAGGAGCCCCAAAGATGTGAGACTTATGGGCAAGTCAGGAAACTGAGGCTAATATATGCCGTCCTCAGCTAAGGAATGAGCCAGGGGCCTGGGGCTTCAAAGAGGGGAAGGCAATTCACAGGAAGATAACAAGAGCAGATGTTTGGTAGTTAGAAGCCTGCCCTGCCACGCAGATAGGTCTTTCAGATAAAAAGTTATCTCTGGTAATAGCTCTCTTTCTGCACCAGCCCTCCTATCTAAATTCTTTTAGGCAGTTATGGGAAGGGTAAAAGTTGTTCCTGAGTCTACTGGGTCTTGATGATGTTTAGCTGAATATAATCCACATGTCAAAGTGGCATATTTTGGGGTGACATATTCTATTCCCCTTCACTGCCACAGAACAGTATCCAACATAGTGTGGAATGAAAACTGCTTTTTGTGTCATGATATGAATAGTGCAATCTCCTATTTTATTTCTAATGCAGGATACAAACACTGGCTCTTAATAATGATTAACCCTGAGTGAGGTAACAGGACCATGGGAGACCAAATTTTATTTTTTTACTTTTCAGCTGTTTGTTTGAATTGTTTAAAACAAGTATTTATTTGCTTGGCTGTTTCCTTTAAGCCAACAAGAAAATTTTACTTTCCTTCTTTCATTCATACATAATCTCCTGGGACAAGAAGGGTTTTAGGAGAGAAAATTCTATGTTTTCGTTGCTTTGGAGAAGAGGGTCGGTCAGTGGATCTATCTATCTATATCTCTGGGCCAAAAGAAAAAAAAAATAGGATAAAAAAAAAATCCATGTTTAAAAAACTCCCAGGCAGACTTTGCTCTCCTTGGCTGAGAAAATTAAGATTTTCCTGTGCTCTGCCAATGCAAGTGAATTGAATTGGATTTGTTTAAATGGAAGAGAAACTGATTCTTCTAGGCCTCCCACAAAGATCTAGGGATTCCAAGACAAAGAAATAATAATCCCTGTGGCTTCTACACTAAAAAAGAATTCTGTAGAGTCAATATAAACAAACATCCTAATAAAAACCCTTTTACTTTAAACACATATCTCTGAGAATTATTTTTACTTGTCTTTTTGACTGAAAATAAAAGATGTCTTTAAAAAATAAAAAAAATTTTAAATGAACCCCTCATTTTAAAATTCAGCAAATGTGCCAAGCCACAGCACTGGAGTTTTGTATGAGAGACTCTAACTCCCAACAAAAAACAAGAAGTATTGTACCAAAAGCCTGGGGGCTGGGGTTGAGAAACAGGGCAGTGATATTCAAGGATTAAAGTAGGAAAAAAAAAAAAATGTACCGTGTGTATTCATGGAGGTGCTTTCCAGTCAAGTGGAAGGGGTGACATTACAACAACTTGACTGCACAGAGGACTTGAACCAGATACTTTTTTTTTGCTCCTGTGAATTGAAAGACCCAGAATGATCTGTGAAAAAACGAAATGCAACCTGATGAGAATTTGTAAATGAATTTTAAAGCCTCCTGACATGGATGGCGTGTGGACCCAAACATACTTCCCGTCTCCTGCTCCAAGACTGGCCTGGATTGGGACTGCGGAATAACAGCGAAACAGAACACGCGCGCGCGCACAACCACACGCTGTCCTTTAGCCGCGCTATGAGGTGACTGCTTGCTAGGGAGAGAACAAAAGAGATGCACAACACAGAAATGTAGAAGTATTTCAGAATCGTCCTACTTAGTAACAGGAAAATAGGATTACAAAGCTTTTGGAATAAGTTTGCTCACAGATGTTGCCCGAATGGCAATTTTTAAATATAATCACAAGAGAATGGTGCCAAATGTCTAACCGTGGGGAAGTAGTTTACAAATGACGGCATACCTAAGAATGGGATGCAGCCTTTACAAATGATGTTTTATGTTTAGTGACATAGAAAGACACCACAGAAAGCAATAATTATATAAATCATATATTTGCACATAATGCATATGGGAGATTTCATTGATATTATATATGGTAATATTATATATTTTATCATATAAATACTACATAATTTAAAATTCACATTATACTAAAGTAAGATCTGATTGCAATATTCCATAAAGAACTTGATCCGTTTTTGTAACAATGTCTGATATACATAAAACAAGGTGCAAATGGTATAATCTAGAGAGAACCAAGTATAAAGATGTGATTTGTATATTATACATGTTGGAAGAGAGACCACGGGGATGGTATTAACTAGGAGAGGGCACCATAGGGTTTGTTATGGTACAAGATATGTTTCGATCTAGATGTTGGTGATGTGGATATGCACTATTTTTAAAGATCTTTTAAATGTTCAGAGGTGCACTTAGGATTTGTGCACTTTTCTACGTATATTTTATATCTCAACGTTAAAAAAAAGAAAAGCGTAGGACCAAGATAGTAATGATAACATTTTCGGAAAATATGGCTGATTTTTACCTTTCACAGTCTCTTTCTCTATTAAATTTTTTTACAAGAACCACATGTTTCTTTTACAATCTGAAAAAGTAAGAAGAAAGCAGCTACTTTAGAAAACAAACACGGTCCTAAAGACCAGGATTGCGGCGATGTTTCAGAATCAAGACAGAACGTCCCACTGCCAGACCCGTTTCTCAACTTGTGGTAGATGCATATTATTTACCCACAGCATTTTTTCTAGACATTGTGAAAATTTTCCCCAATCCCAACTAAATCAACAGTTTTCACTTCGTGGCTAAAAGGTGTAAGTAACATGGAGACCTAATCCTCCTGCCTCATTAGGAAAATATCCAACCAAAAGAGGTCATAAACCAGAGCAGTGTCCAGCCCGGGAGGGAAGTGAATGAGAGAGGAGATGAAGGAAACCCTGTCTCGGATTCCTGCAGCTCTGGCCTACAAGTTGAAGGGCTCCGTTGAGGTGTGTTGCTGTGTACGTGCCAGGTTATGTTTATTTCATGTTCTGAATGATTCCTTTTTAACCTACCAAGTATTTATAGCCCATAGAAACTCAGAGATGAAAGTTTTTTCCAATGTGCAAAAGCCACAAATGACAAAATCTTGTTAGAGTGGCCGAAGCCAGGAGGGCTCTCAAGCCTGTGTGTGCGTCTGTCCGTCTGAAGCCCCGTTCATTACGACTGAGCTTTTCTGGGCTGGTCCTCAGCAGAGAATGGGTGACCCTAGGAATCCAGTGCGACCACTGTGTTATGAGCTGAAGGAGAGCCATTGAACACAACAAAAAGAATGCTTCAAGGACGCATTGCAACACAATCAGAACCATGCCACGGGCTCTGATGGCTAGGAGGTGACAGCAGGAGTGACACAATTAGGGACAGGAGTGGTTCAATTTAGGGGGAAAAAACCAACAGAAGTATGCTGTTTGTGGGACAAAGAGGCCGAGTTCTAAAGTACCCCCAATAAGCAGCTTCCACAAAAAGCTGACCATGTGCACGTGGCAGGCTCTGAAGACGGCTCTTTCAGCCACACTCGGACCTGGCACTCTAAAAAGAGTCAGGGGCAGCGGGCTTGCAGGCAAGGGAGAGTGGAGCCGCGTGAGAATACGCGTGTGCCCTCGCCTACCACAGACAGTCCGGGCCAAACAAAGCCGTGCCTGGCAGGACTGGTGAGTCTCCAGCCTGTTTCTGCTCTCCTCCTGCTTCTTCCCCATTCTCCCCTCCCCAGAACTCCCCACTTTATGCATTCCGAAGTGATAAGCCGGCATAGAATCCCCACATCTCATTTGTTCAGCCACCATTTTGGTTACAAAGCTCAGTCAACCCATCAGTGAATGCTTTTCCTCTAGACAAAAATTCACAGCAAATAAGAGCTTTATAATCTTCTGGAAGTACAGGCTGGAAAAAGCTACGTCTCACCTAGAGGCATACTAATGAAGTGCATTTTACCCTCATTGGGTACCCTTTGTTTACCCTCAACAAAGACTAGTATCAAGAATAACGAGGGGGAGATACCAATAAAGGAAACAAGTGGAATAAAATACGCATTTAGCCAAATTGTTTTCCTGGAATACCAGGCCCAGGTTAGTCCTTTACAAATATGTTCACACCTCTCCCATGCAAAATTATCTCAACCATGCTTTAACATGCTGGATCCACGACGATGTTCTTTGGCACTTCATCTTAGCATGCCCCTCTTGAGTATGGGGAAATGGGGCCCAGGGTGTCAAAGAACCAAGTGTGCATACTCTGAACACTGGTATCTTTGACTTCTAGAAGGGTTCTGGGTACACATTTTTAACTTTTCTAGCAGTCCTTATGGGAAATGTTTCTTCTGCAAGTCTGAATGCAGTTTGCTGTAACATTAGTGAGAGGAAGCTACTCGCATCTTTTGGAAACGATAATCCCTCTAAATCCTATCAGTTTTAGGAAACATTCAACAGCAGTAGGCGCAAGAGTAGTCTGCCTTGGAAAAAAAGAACAGACTTCAAATTTACCACTTTGTAGGCACGCCAAGAACAGTGTATTGGATTCAGGGATTTTGAGTATGGTTGTGCAGTTTGTATCCTGAACAAATCTAGGAGGTACCACTCAAATAAACTCTAAGGTACAAGCTAACGTACCACACGTGAAGGCGTTGCTTACCACTAACAAAGCTGATGAATGTTTAGTTTAGGTTACTGTTATCCCGAATCAATGTTAAGCACTTACTCTTCTGTTCTCTTCTGCATCCGAATTCAGGTATACCTGTGGTATCATGCTTGCACACGCCTTTCCCTTTGTCTATCCAACCCCTGCCCACAAGGTCCATCTACCACAGAAGAGGTAGTTGGGTGCCTTCACCCTGCCACATAGCAGTACGTAAAAATACTCGTTGTTTCCATGCACTGAATTTCTACTCTGTGCCAGGGCCTGTGCTGAGGGCTTTACGGACTGTTATTAAGTCCTTTACAACTAAGAGAGGTCAAGTGATCCCCCCGTCCAACTCGTGTCTGTCTGACCCCAGAGGCCAGTGCTTCTCTCCAGTCCCTCTGACCTTCCATCAGTCCCCACGGGCGCTAAGCACTCTCCATTCCAGGAATGAAGCTTCCTGTACCTCCGAAGCTCCTCCCCAACCTCTCCCATCCTAACCACCCCCCTCCTCCTCCTCCTCGGAGTTCCCAGCTTCACCATTACTTCCTCCAAATACATTAGGCGTCTCCAGTGCTTACCTCACTTGGACAGCAGGTGTTAGTTTATACTTGCACTCGGTCAACACCTGTACTCCTGCGCTTCAAGCCTGCCAGGCAGGCCTGTGCCTATTACCCATACCAGTGGGTGCCTAATGCCTGGCACATGGTAGGGCTTATTAACACCTAATGGATAATGGATGAATGGATGCATGGATGGATGGATGAACAAATGGGTGAATAAATAGCCAAGGAGGGCAAGGCAGATACTAAAATAACACTCCTTCTGGGGCACCTGGGTGGCTCAAGTCGGTTGACCGTCCGACTTTGCTCAGGTCGTGATCTCATGGTTCATGGGTTCAAGCCCCACGTTGGACTCTGTGCTGACAGTGCACAGTCTGTCTGGGATTCTCTCTCTCTCTCCCCTGCTCTCTGCCCCTCTTTCTCTCAAAATAAATAAATGTAAAATAACACTCCTCTCCAAATTGCTTCTAGTATAGCTGCATGTGATTTTAATTGGGAAGAAAACTCACAATGGACATTCACTCCTTCCTTTGAAAACCACTGCTGAGTACCTATCAGGTGCTTCAATCAGCCTCCCCAAGGAGCACCCCCACTCCGTGTTGCCCTGGTCTCCCCAGTGCAGCCCTCGGCTTGTCACCACTACCACACCTGCCTCTCTTTAAAGACGGCTTCCTGACCTTCTCTGGATGATGAAATCCCGGCCTCACCTCCCACAAGCTAGCATCTTTCCTAGATTCTGGTAAAATACAAGGCTTTCACCGTTTTTAATGTTAATGTGACTCAGTCCCACCACTAAGTACAATATTACTCATTAGTTCCGTGTACAATGATCATATTATAGTGATATAATACACTGTGACAATCTTGATACTTTAGTCTGACAAGCCAACAAACCTGACAATCTCATTTTAAGGCATCTGCAATTTAAAGAAAAAAAATGTACACTCTAATGTCATTGCGTCCTCCCCATGAGAGGAGGGATTGAACCCGCTTGGAGTACGACATTCTGAAATGCTGTCAGAATCCTTAAAGTGAAACAAAATTCCTCTTGGTGCTCCAAGGGAGAAGACAATAGCAGCCACTACCTGAATAGATACCTGTCACTCCAGACGACAGCCTGCCTGCTATTCAGAGACGGATGCTTTTGAGGGGGACGCTGTGCGGAGGCCTCAGTGGGCGTTTCTGCTGGTTACCACACTCCAGCTGCTGGAGGCCGGAAGGCCCTCACCTGGTGTGGCTGGTCCCTCACCCGCAGGCTGCAGTTCTGCATCTAGGGAACAAAGGCTACTGTTGTGAATGGACACAGTAGCCTCGTTAGGCTAGTAGACTATAGTGCAAAGATATGTTGAACCATCCCTTGTGAAGATATAATGTTCCCGTTCAACTCTGTTAAAGTTGTTTTTTTTTTTTTAACTGTGCCTGCCCTCAGATCAATTTTTTTTTTTTTTTGGCTTTTTTACATATAGGCTCTCAAATTAATTACTCATGTCCTTTCAAAACACACACACACACACACACACACACACACACACACAATTTAGCTCCATGCTATAAATAGAAAAGCAAAAATTCTAGCTAGCTCTGAGCCTTCAGAAGAGGAAGAAGCCCCCAGGAGCTTGTAAAATCCATCAACTGTGGTTGCATTAGAGCAGGCGCCACGCTTAGCGGCTGTTTTTGAAAACGCTGAGCAGGACCTGGACCTTGGCGGTCAGAGTCAAGCCCTCAGACTTGAAGGGCGGCGTGTGTCTGGAATCATTCCCCAGCCTTAATAAGAAGCTCCGGCCTTCCCAGGCATCAGATTAGTGCTCCTCTGTGACCCCAGCACGCTGGCAACTCCAAGTTGCTGAGAGGATGCTCACCTTTGGGGAAAAGAACGCTCTAATCTTGATCCCGTTCGAAGCTGCAAGAACCCCCCCCCCCCCCCCCCTTCCAGTTGTGTGTCCTTGGTCTTTTTTTCTTGTTTGCTTTTGTGGTCTGGGTACACTGATCCTTTCTTGCCTGGGTGAGAGAGCAGCGCCGGGCCTGTGGGGGCTCCCTCCCTCACATCATCATCTGGGTAGCAGGCTTTTTCAACCCCCAGTCCTTCTTCACAGGTAGGAAGCACATCACAACTCATTAGTAATTTACTGCTACAGTAATTTTTATAATTACTGCCAGGAGGCCTCATTAAATTTGATCTAATGAATAAATATTGTATTTTTCAACGTGATTACCAGAACAGCTTAAGCTGAGTGCCATAAACAATTATTTTCCTCACTACTCAGGATGTCGGTGACTATTGATTTTTATTTCATAAAGAATTTACTGTAGTAATACCAATAAAAATGACTTCAGGAATAGGCAGCATCCCCCGTGTCGATTTGCAAGCAACATACAGCCCCAGAAAACAGCTGAAGGGAAAGGCTGGGAGTCAGGAGGAAAGAAAAATCTGTCCGGAATAGAGGTCTGCTGAATGTCTGTAGCCGAGACAAGGCTAGGTAGGGACTGGCTGGGGCTGCTCTGACTTCCGATTGTGAGCGGAGATCAAACTCGAGATTCCTGGCGTGTGGGTAATGAGCTCCCACGCTGAACGATAACGCCAGCGGTTGATTTTTGCATTTTATAAAATAGAGTCAATAAATTCTGCTCAGTTACAAATTTCCAAAGTAAATCATGAAGACCAGGCTTTAAGAGAGGAGACTCATTACTAAACCCTGGTTATTCATTTGCGTTTCATTTCCATTATCAATTATCTTGTACTTTCTTGCCTTCCCTTTTTTTTTTTTTGGTTTCTAATGTCCTGTAATAAAATTTCACATCTTAACTAGTGGGCTGGATACTTCCTCACATCTTCTGTTTTTTATTCCACTTACTGCCCCATCTTCCTCATACTTAAGCTACTATGAAACATGAAAGGATCTTCTGTGATTTTTATTTCTCCTCCTCTAACCAAAGCAGCAATTTTGCTGCCCCAAGTGACCCTCAGTTTTGCTGGCTGGCTCACTTACTGCTCTCATCAGACCTCTTCTCCACTCTGGAGAGGTCATCCTCAACCCTGGTTGCACATTAGAATCCCGGAGGAACTTTTAAAACAGGCCTGCCCCAAAGATTGTGATTTAATTGGTCTGGGGTAGGGCGTAGCTGTAACTCTTCTTTTTGGAACTCACCGGATTATACCAATGGGTGGCCAGGGTCTAAAACCACTGCCCTGGGAGGCAGATAAATGAGACAGACACAAGCCAGAGAGCCCCAGGCCCAAGACCACCAGAATGCCCTGTGGGTGGTTTTTATGGGCTGAATTCTGTGCTTCCCAAATCCATATGTTAAAGTTTTAAACTCCAGTACCTTAGAAATGTGACCGTATTTGGAAATAGGGCCTTTCAAGAGGTAATCAAGGTAAAATGAGGTCATGTGAGTGAGTTGTAATCCAATATAACTGGTGTCCTGATAAGAGGAGGAGATAGGACACAGACAAGCACAAAGGGAAGATCAAGTGAAGGTACAGGGAGGAGACGGCTATCTGCAAGTCAAGAAGACAGGCTTTAGAAGAAACCAACCCTGCCCACATCTTGATCTCAGACTTCTAGTCTCCAGAATCCTAAGGAAATACACTTAAACCACCTAGTGTGTGGTAATTTGTTCTGGCAGCCATAGCAAACTAAAATAGTAGTCTGCACATTTATGGAGCCTACTGGCTAAGAGAGTTGATTCTGGAGATAGACAGAGCCAGGTGCAAACCCCAGGGCTGTCACTTACCAGATTTATGTGCCTTGATTTTCTGGTTACCTATTTCTGTGTGTCAAATTACTTCAAAACTCAGTGGCATAAAACACCCTTGTCACACTCATAGATTCTGTGGGTCAGGAATTTGGACAGGGCATAATGGGGGCAATTTGTTTTTTGTTCTACAATGTTTGGGGTCTCAGCTGGGAGACTGGGAAGATGAGAATGACCCCACAGCTGGAGTCTAGCATCATCTCAAGACCTGTTTTCTCACATGTCTGGTGGCTGATGCCAGCTGTTGGCTGGGACCACGTTGCCACGGTTAGCCAGAAAACCTACATGTGCCTCTTCGTGGAACCTCACAACATGGTGATTGGATTCCACGGTTGAGAATCCTCTCTGGGAGACAGAAGCTATTCCACTGTTGTAAACCCAGCCTCGTAAGTCATGAAGCAGCAGTATTTCCAGAGTGTTCTATTCATCAGCTCAATTACAAAGGCTTGCTCAGGTTCAAAAAGAGAAAAAGTAGATTCCAAGGCAAGAGAAAATGGCAGTGTTTGGGAAAAGCAGGTGGGACAAGAAATATTGTTGTGGCCATTTTTCGGAAAACATGATCTGCCACCCTCAGACTAGTTTCTTTGCTTCCTTGAATCTCTCTTTCCTCATCTTTAAACTAGCATAATGTAGATGGACTCATCTGGTTGTTATAAGGATTAAAATGGCAACTTTAGAGCAGGGTGCCTGACACATAAAAGTGCTTAGGAACTTCTAGTTGCTCGTAAGATCTAGGGCCAGTGTCCCTTAATATCTGGTCAGGCCTTAAAGGTTGATGAGGAAGTAGGGGAAAGAGGTCAGGAAGTCAATGGATAATGTTTAAAGTTGATAAAGAAATATCTGGAGAGAAACATTATTTGAGATATGGCAGTTATCCCTCAAAAGTTACAAAGTTGGAATTAAAAGTGGTTGCCTCCTGGAGAGTAGGAGTGGGTTCTGGAAAAGTGAGGAAATGCATTATTGCTTTTTCTTTTCTTTAAGTTTATTTATTTTGAGAGAGAAAGAGAATGTGTGAGTGGAGGAGGTGCAGGGGCGGGGAGAGACAGACAAGAGAGAGAGAGAGAGAGAGAGAGAGAGAGAGAGAGAGAGAGAGAGAGAGAGAGAATCTGAAGTAGGCTGCACGCTGTCAGTACAGAGCCCAACACAGGGCTTCAATTCATGAATTGTGAGCTCATGACCTGAGCTGAAGTCAAGAGACAGATGCTTAACTGACTGAGCCACCCAGGTGCCCCCAATTATTGCTTTTCATTTTGAATCCTTCAGAACTATTTCATTGTTTTAACCAAATGCATGCATTGCTTTAAGAAAAAGGACCTGTGAAAAAGACACACCAAAAATGGCTGTCCCAAATAAATATCAAAAAAATCACTATTACTTCTTGTTTTTATAGTGTATTTAAATTAACGTTTCCTAACAGTGAGGCATTATTACACAATTTGATGTTAAAAAAAAAAAGGAAGGCTAAAAATTATATGCAGAGTATAATCTTAGCAATGTTAACAATACTCAATGTTCAGCATTCAATCCATGAGTAACCCAAATATTAACTGTAGTTATCTGTGAGTGGTAAAATTATGGGTGATTTTAATCATGAAACTCCAATTTTATATAATAGTTAAGCAAAAGATATTTTTATAACCATCCAAATATACTGAAAAAAAATAAGAATGCATTTGAAAATAAGAATATAAAGGGTACCTGGGTGGCTCCATCGGTTGGGTGTCTGACTTTGGCTCAGGTCACGATCTCATGGTCGTGAGTTCGAGCCCCGCGTCGGGCTCTGTGCTGTCAGTTCGGAGCCTGGAGCCTGCTTCGGATTCTGTGTCTCCCTCTCTCTCTGCCACTCCCCCACTCACGCTCTGTCTCTATCAAAAAATGAATAAACATTAAAAAAAATTAAAAAAAAAAAAGAAAAGAAGAATATAAGCTTATTTCTCAGATCTCTCTCTTTTCTCCTCCCCAATATTTCAGTCAGCATTTTCAAATAAAGTATTACCTATGGTTAATTTAAAAGCGTTAATTTCTTGTTAACAAAGCAGTGTTGAAATGCTCAGATCAAGATGAGTGAGACTAAGGAGGGTGGCAATATCCTTTAGCATTTAGAAAGACTGAAGGTCAGAGAGTGACTATTAAACCAAAAGAAGCAGCAAAAATTCTCAAGGATGCACTCACTGGTGGGAAAACAGTTCCCTTAATAATAATAGTAACTTCAACATACAAAAATGAGTTGTATTTTTATATACAAGCAATAAATGATCTAAAAATGAAATTGAGAAAGTAATTTCAGCTATAATAGCATCACAAAGAATAAAATCCTTGGGAATAAATTCCAGGGAGATGCAGGACTCGTACACTGGAAACTACAAAATACTATTGAAAGAAACTATAGAAAAACCTAATAAATGGAAAGATATCCTCTGTTCATGGACCAGAAGACTTCATATTGTTAATATGGCAATACTCCCTAAATTGAACTACAGATTGAATATAATTCTTATCAAAACTCCAACTTCTATTTTTGAAGAAACAGATAAGCTGATCTTAAAATTAATATAAAAGTTGCAAAGCATCTTGAATAATCAAAACATCTTGAGGGGCGTCTGGGTGGCTCAGTCGGTTGAGCATCTGACTTCAGCTCAGGTCATGATCTCACGGTTCGTGAACTCGAGCCCCGTTCAGGCTCTGTGCTGACAGCTCGGAGCCTGGAGCCTGCTTTGGATTCTGTGTGTGTCTCTCTCTCTGCCCCTCCCTTGCTTGCACTTGGTCTCTATCTCTTTCAAAACTAAACATTAAAAAAATAAAAAAATAAAAATCTTGAAAAAGAAGACAGGTGTAGGGCTCACACTTCCCAATTTAACAACCTACATAAAACTACAGATCAATGGGATAAGATTGAGAGTCCAGAAATAAATCCATATATCTATGGCTTACTGATTTTCAATAAGGGTACCAAGCATTCAATGGGGAAAAAAAAAAAAGTCTTTTCACAAATGGTGCTAGGACAACGGGTAAGTTGAACCCTTGCCTCACACCATATACAAAATGAACTCAAAAGACCTAAATGTAGAAGAAAAAATAGGCACATATCTTCATGGTGTTGGATGTGGCAATGGATTCTTAGATACAATACCAAAAGCACAAACAACAAAAGAAAAACTAGATAAATTGGATTCTATTACAATGAAAACTGTGCATAAAAGAGCATAATCAAACTGAAAAAGACAGTCTGGCAGTCACTCAAACAATTAAAAATAGTTCTTATATGACCCAACAATTCCACTATTAGGTATATACCCAAGAGAATTGAAATCAGGTGTTCAAACAAAATGTTGTGAACAAATGTTCATAACATGGGGCACCTGGGTGGCTCAGCTGGTTAAGTATCCAACTTCGGCTCAGGTCACAATCTCACAGTTCATGGGTTTGATCCCCTCATAGGGCTCTCTGCCATCAGCACAGAGCCTGCTTCAGATCCTCTGTCCCTTCCCTCTCTGCCTCTCCCCAGCTTGAGCTCTGTCTTTCAAAATAAATAAACTTAACACACACACACACACACACAAATGTTCATAACAGCATTGCTCACAATAGCCAAAAGGTGAAAACAGCCAAAATATCCATCAACTGATGAATGAATAGATTGTGATACGTCTATACAATGTAATATTACTTGGTCATAAAAAGGAATTAAGTACCGATGCCTACTACAAGGATGAATCTTGCAAACATAATGCTAAGTGAAAGAAGCCAGTTGCAAAAAGCCACATATTGTATGTTCCCAGATGTCTAGAACAGGCAAATCCATGAAGACAGAAAGCAGATGGGTTGCCATGGGCTGAAGAGGAGAGGGAAAAGGGGGAGTGACTACTTAATGAGTACCCAGCTTCCTATGGGAATGATGAAAATGTTCTGGAGTTACACAGTGGCAGTGGTTGCACGACATTGTGAATGTACTGGAAGCTACCAAATTGCACATTTTTTTGAATGGTGAATTTTATGTTAAGTAAATTTTACTTCAGTTTTCTTAAGAACAAAAGTAACAAGAATTTAAACATTAGGCAAAGACCCAGCAAGCTGGATACTGAATTGTTTCAAACCCAGTTCTCTGATAAAGCAAACTAAGTTGCAGTAGAACCTCTCCCTTACCCAGGGCAGCTCTCCAATTTTTAAGAGTCCCACATCTCGCCTTGCTGAACTCAATTAATAGAGTTCTTGGTGTCTGCCCTAATCATCATGCAGACAGATAAAATTTAGTTAATATCCTTCTCTCCCTCCCCAACACTGAAAAATAAGATAAATAGAATCTATCTCCATAATTTTACTTAGTCATTTAGTTCAGTAGCATCTGTTTATCATGATTTACAAGAATTTGGATGGCAATGAGAATTGCAGGAAACATTTGCATAAAGGAATTTTATTTACATATTTTTCCTCCTCAAGCACTAGGATACTCAAAATGGTCACGTCTTGGAGATTCAGGCAAGCTCCTGCGGTGATTATTACCTTTTTAAAAGCCATACTGTATGGTCTTCAAGAAGTATCCAGAAACATTTACAGCTATTCAATTTAGAAGACAAATTTGAGGATAAGTCTATTAAAGAACATGTAATCAAATAAAAATAAGGCAAAATACTAGTTCCTGCTGAAATGGTTCGCCTACTAAGTATGCAAGAAGACTTCCCTAGCATAAGCTCACAGAACAGTTTGTCCTTGGGTGTTTGAATAGGACAGAAAACTACTCTCCACCATATTTTTGTCTCTAAAACTTTAAAGCTTAGTTCAGTGTTCGTATATGTAAGTATATTTCAGAATTCTTTGTACAATATTCTATGTATAATAAAATCAGTTATGTTTCCTCCTCATATATATATATGCATGTACGTGTATATATATACATGCATATATATATATACACATACATATATATATAGTTAAATAAAAGAGGCAAGATACAAAAAAGTATGTAGTAAGTAATATCCTGCCATTTATCTGAGATGGCAAGAGGAGGGTACAAATATTTATACATATTTGCTTACATTTTTGAAAATCAAAGTATAAGTGACAAATTTTTTTAAATGTTTACCTATATATAGAGAGAGGATCTGGGTGAGAGAACAGAAATATCACCTAGATTCTCTAAAAACACCTTATTTTTGTAAGCTTGACTTTGAAAATATGTAACTGTTTAACATTATAAAACTGAATTAAATCCTAATTTTTTAAAAAGCAGTCTTTAAAATAAAAATAAAACAAAACAAATACACCTCACAATGCATCGAGTTGGTGACTTAACCACATAAAGAGGAACTGTTCGAAATGATTTCAAAAACAGTAATGTGTACCAAAAGACTCACTCTAAGGACCAAACCAAAAAAATATTAAACTGTTTTCAGTAATAGTATTTATATTTTAGTAATAATATTGGTACTATTCTGAAATCATATATATGTGTGTATATAGTGATATTACTAATACAAAAAATATAAAAATAATAAAGCATATAGTTGCTTATATAGAAGCACGTTTATATAATTGTGTACATATGCATACATATACAGATAAATAGTAGATATACGTGAAAGAAACGTGTTTTGAAAACAAAACACTTTGGAGAAATGGCTGATTCTAGGTTAGGGGCAGAAAACGTGTAAGGTAAGCCCGGAACATTTTGTTTTATTAGAAAACAAAAGAAACTATCAAAAACCATTGGGGTCATATTAGAAGGATTCAGGGGTCTATGTGAAGAGGCTCCCTCCCACTGGGTCAAAATTGGGCATCAATAATAAGAAGTGCAATGGACTGAACACATGAAATATCTGAAAAATTTAGGAGGTCATATGATACTTAAACAAAAACAAACAACAAACAACAATAAAAATCCCAAAAAAACCTTGTTAGGCACCACTGGAGGAAACTAAAAACCTAATTTTTGATTCTAATAATGGGCATAAAAAAAAATCAAGTCCTTTATATACCTTTTCTGTACAAACGCTACCTGGGATAATTAAATCCCCCACAAGGGAATGTTTCCAGTTGATTAATGAAGAAGGAAAGAGAGAATTTACAGGAAATGTTCATCAGTTGCCATGAACAATATAAAAAGGGATACAACAGGATAGTAAGAGTCCTCTGATGTCAGTACACAACATTAGCTATAAAGTATTGTTGCAGCTGAATCAGATCAACTTTCTGGATCTAACAGAGAAGACAGAGGAACATGTTAAAGGACACCCTGGGTTCAATTAGTAAAATGTGGAAATTAGTAAACTGGAAAATTCTACAGGAAAATTGTTTCTTTTTTTTAACAAATAAACTGCAAGGGGGCGAAGGGAGAGGAAACCTATTAATTAAAAGAGACTTTAAAGAAATAAATAAGAGTTAAGACTCCTGAATTCAATGAAAACAACTATATAAAAAGAGTGAGGGGCGCCTGGGTGGCGCAGTCGGTTAAGCGTCCGACTTCAGCCAGGTCACGATCTCGCGGTCCGTGAGTTCGAGCCCCGCGTCAGGCTCTGGGCTGATGGCTCGGAGCCTGGAGCCTGTTTCCGATTCTGTGTCTCCCTCTCTCTCTGCCCCTCCCCCGTTCATGCTCTGTCTCTCTCTGTCCCAAAAATAAATAAACGTTGAAAAAAAAAATAGTTTAAAAAAAGAGTGAGGGGGTATTTGATATATTTGATATTTAGAAACCCTTGCTAATTTTATGCAGGTATGTCATTTTTATTATTTTTTCTTAAAAAGAGTCATTACCTTTTAAAAATATTGAAGCCTTTATGAATGACATATAATGTCTGGTGTTTTCTTTTTTTTTTTTTTAGAGAGAGAGAGAGCAGACAAGTGGGGGGGAGGGAGAGACAGAGAGAGCAAGAGCGAGAGCCAGCAGGCTTTATGTTCAGTGAGGAGCCCAAAGCGGAGCTCAATCCCAGAACCCTGGGATCATGATCTGAGCCGAAATCAAGAAGAGTCAGACAATCAACCGAGACACCCAGGCACCCCTTTCTGTTTTACTTTTTAATTTTCTTTTCATTTACCTAATTTCTACATCCAAATGTGGGGTTCAAACTCACAACCCTGAGATCAAGAGTCTCTTGCTCTTCCAACTGAGCCAGCCAGTCACCCCAATGTCTCGTATCTTCTTGAAAATAATTCAGTGGGTTGGGGGGGAGTAAAGAAATACAGATGAAGCAGGATGCACTATCAGTTTATCATTGGTGAAGTTAGTGATGGAAGTGGGGAGAGGCTCTCTTTTCTCTTAAAAAAAAAAAGTTCTATGCACTCAATTTTTGCCACCGAAAGTTCTCCCCTCAACACATGGTAACACTCGGAGCTACTGTATCTAATATTATCTTTGTAGGGGTGTCTGTTTGGCTCAGTTGGTAGAACATGTGACTCTTGATCTTAGGGTTATAAATCTGAGCCCTGAAGTTGGGTGTAGAGATTACTTAAAAAGAAAAATATCTTTTTGTAGCTCAATTTGTAGCTTATTTGTAGCTCAATAATACAAATATTTTATCCAGTAGAAGTATTTCTTCAAAGTTAGTATGATGAAGTAAATTATATTTCCCACAGAAAAATACATAATTAGAAATGCATAAATTCAAATGAATTGACTATGGCAGTTTCACAGCAAGCTAAGTATTATATCATAAAGAAAGGTTATGCCTCATAGGAGTTAATGCTTTCAATGTTGGGATCTACTCATTATTTCTCCTTCACCATAATTTTAGTTCTTTCTACCCAAATCTAAGGAAATATCCTGCCTGGGACACTCAATGAATCCTTTGATAAACATTTACTGAGTACCTACTACATGATAAGGGTATTTGGATCAAAGATGGTCTTGCTCTCAAGAACTTCACCGTCTTGTAAAGGGAAAAACTAAAATAAACATGTAACTATGAGTGGCAGGTATTATCTGTTATGATCAAGGTATATAACCAGGTTTATCAGAAGTCTTCACAAGGGTGTTTGGTCTAATATCTCCTTTTTCAGGCTAGGGGGACAAGCATGGGCTCTTCAGTCTTCTGAAGTTACTTAACCTTGTCGAGTCTCCTAAACTCTAAAATACCTGCTATGAAAAGCTAACACAGATACTGCATTGAGCACTGTGCGTTGCGCCTAGGAGGTGCATAACTATAGTTTTATTCCTTTGGCAAACATTTCTTCCTTTGGCAAATATTTGTAATGTTGCACTGACGCAATCATGCATTACCAGCAGGTACTTTCATCTGACAATGAACACTTTCAATAAACTTCCTTAATTCAAGGCACAGGATTATATAAAACTATGTTTCTTCTTTGGCCAGCTATGTACAGGTTGAGTTTCCCTATGGTCAACCATGCCTCTTATTTCGGTGTCTAGTGAAATAGCTTACCTCCTCTCCTCCCACCTGTGGGCTGCACCCACGTTTATTTCCAACCCTTGGCAGCTTAGGTCTCCAGAACAGCCACACACTCTCCCAAATTCCTAATCTACTATCTTCCTTCATCTCTGTAATTAAAGGATTACTTTACTTTCTACCTCTATTTTAACCCAAGATTTAGCCTTAACAATACTAACTACAGCATTACTCATAATAGCAAAAGATTAACAATCCAGACACCCCAAGATTGGAAACCGTTTAAGTAAAACATGGACCATCCATATAAACACTGTATAGCCATTTAAAATGTTTTGACATTGGGGTGTCCAGGTGGCTCAGTTGGTTAAGCATCCAACTTTGGCTAGGGTCATGATCTCACTGTTCAGGAGTTTGAGCCCCATATCAGGATCTGTGCTGACAATGCAGAGTCTGCTTTGGATTTTCTCTCTCCTTCTCTCTGCCCCTCCCCTGCTTGAACATGCTCTCTCTCTTTTTTTTTTTAATGTTTTTTTTTTTTTTTATTTATTTTTGAGAGAGAGAGAGACAGAGCATGAACGGGGGAGGGGCAGAGAGAGAGGGAGACACAGAATCGGAAACAGGCTCCAGGCTCCGAGCCATCAGCCCAGAGCCCGACGCGGGGCTCGAACTCACGGACCGTGAGATCATGACCTGAGCCGAAGTCGGATGCTCAACCGACTGAGCCACCCAGGCACCCCATCTCTCTCTCTTTCAAAATAAGTAAATTAATGTAACAATATATAAAATACTTGACATTCATGGGACACCTAGGTGGCTCAGTGGGTTGGATGTCTGACTCTTGATCTTGGGGTCAAGTTCAAGCCTAGGTGGCTTAGTTGGCTGAGTTGGTTGAGCATCCAACTTTGGCTCAGGTATTGATCTCACGGTTCCTGGGTTCAAGCCCCATGTGGGGCTTTGCGCTGACAACGTGGAGCCTGCTTTGGATTCTCTGTCTCCCTCTCTCTCTACCCCTTCCCCACTCGTGCTCTCTCTTTCCCAAAAATAAATATTAAAAAAAGT
This sequence comes from Lynx canadensis, assembly GCF_007474595.2. Lineage (NCBI taxonomy): Eukaryota > Metazoa > Chordata > Mammalia > Carnivora > Felidae > Lynx > Lynx canadensis. Next base: position 161,389,736 of record NC_044310.1, on the reverse strand, counting down.
TTTGACATTCTTAATGCTAAAAAAGTTGTACATATAGTAATAAATACTACCATATAAAACAAAATGCAAGGGAGATTGACAACAACCAAAATGTTAGTGACTTTTAGCCTTAAATGGTGTTTCCTTTGCTTCTTGCTCTTTCAAACAAGTCTTTCATCACTTGGATATTATAATGGATGGAGGCCTCTACCTGGAACGTGCCAATTTCTCCGCAACCCAAAGTTGATTTCTTACACATCTCCAAGCAGATTCCCCAGCTTCCTTCTGCCACTCCAGGCTTTAGTCCATCCTCCACTGTCTCAGCAACATCTCCTTGGGAAGTTCTTGGCCCCTCTTATCTTCAGCCTTCCTCAACCTTGTAGTTATTTAAAAGGGCATCTTCCACACACAGGGCTTTAATGCCCTGTGGTTAAAAGCCTCAGGGGTTGACAGCATCCTTGCGGTATGATCCAGTATTTGAGTTTCCCCACTATCCGTGACCACAGGAAGCCCTCAGCTCCCTCCCGGCCCTCTTCTCTCCCTATTCAACAGGGTTTCTGCAAAAGTCACCTCAGCCAAGCTTGCCTCAGCACCCAATATACCTTGTTCTCATGGACAGAATCTGATGAGCACCTTCTGCTTTTCTAAGGCAGGCAAGCTCAGCTTAGTTTTAAAAGAAAAACAAAAAAGGAGACACAGGCCTCTTCCCTGGAACAATGGTCTAGCTCTGCCATTTCAGCTATGTGGCATTAGGCATTTTTCTCAACTTCTCTGGATTTACTTCCTCACCCTTAAGATACTACCCCACAAATGTGTCACTAACATTAAGGTAAAATAACATTTGTTCACCTTTTATTCCCTTTAGGACTTGCTATCACTCTTCACTCAGAACCTAATATTTCCCAGGCACACTTCAAAGCACTTAACTTTCTTACTCCATTCCCCTGGTATGCAAATAACCCAATTTTCTACCTGACCTTGAGCCATCAGGAGCTCCCTCTCATTTTTAAAAGCAAAATAAAACACAACTATGCCCCGCGGCAGCACCCCCTAACTGCTTTTGCCCCTCTTCGTTATTAAACTACTGAGTCTATTACAGTCTCTTTTTCATTCCTCAACCCCTCAGTTGATGTAGATAAAGGTGGAGAGCCTATGGAACCTCAGGAACCCAGGCTGGAGAGACCAACGTAAAGACAATTCCTGGAGCATAAATGCCATAAACTACTCTTTACTCTTCACACCTAATTGTCAAAACTTATGTTCTCTCACCTTCGCTGAAGAGCCAACAAGATGGCGGAAGTAAAGCAGAAGCAGCAGCGCACCTTTTGCAAGTGCACCTACCACCGCGTGGGCCTTGACCACCGGCTGGACTTGTCCCTCCAGCAGCTCACGCACTGGCTTAGTGCGCAGCTGCGGGGGTAGTAACGCGAGCCTGCTGCTGGCGAGGTAATGGCTGCTGAGGAGCCTGCGCAAGGCCCGGGTTTGGGGGAGGGGGGGCGCCCAGGGAGGGGCCCCAGGAGGTTAAGGCTCACTAGGCGAGCAGGATCGCCCTGCCAGAGAAGATTGGCCACTACCTGGGCGAGTTCTCCAACACCTGCAAGCCAGTGAAGCTGGGCCAGTCTGGCATCGGGCCACCCACTACCTCCACTTCATTCCTCTTTAGTTGCTTGGCCAATAAAGGCACAGACTTCTCTTAAAACACACATCTTGGGGCACCTGGGTGGCTCAGTCTGTTGAGTGCCTTTCAGCTGAGAACATGATCTCGCAGTTCATGAGTTCCAGCCCCACATGTGCTGTCAGCCTGTCAGCGCAGAGGCCGCTTTGGATCTTCGATCCTCCTCTCTGCCCCTCCCCCACTCGTTCTCCCCAAATAAAGCCACTGATCTGTATCTTTTCTGTAAGATGGAAGTCATTACAAAACCCATGGGCCCACCAGTGCTATAAAATGCCTCTTCCTGTGTTCATTCCTACTCAGAATTCCATTTTTAGGTTTTTCTTTGTTCCTCCACTAGACCGTAAATCGTTTAAGTCTCGGAATCAGCTGTTACTAGTCACTATTCTTGAGTGAAAAACAATAGTTCCATTTCATATTAAAACATGGTAACAACAAAAATATCCCAGACAGCGACCAATTTTACAAACTCCCCTGAATTTAACCTTCCTAATCACATACCTAAAAGGGGGAGATAGGTTACAATTTGGGTTAAGAGTCCCAAGTTTATAAAAATACCCATTTCTTTTGGATCTATCTAGAATGCCAGTTGTATAACTTCCCATAGCTTGATCATTTTCTCCCCAAATGAGTACATAGGGGTATACAGGATTTCCAAGAGAAGTCTAGAGATTAAGTCAGCAAACCTATAGTTAAGTGGCAGACTGTAAACATTTTAGGCTTTGTAAACCACTGTGTCACATGCTTTTTTTACAACCCTCTAAAAAAGTGAAGAACATACTTAGTGCAACTGCCATATGAATATAGGCTACAGTAGGATCCGGCCCACAGGCTGTAATTTGTCAACTCTGGTCTAAACTGGATTATGAGAGCTTTCAGACTGTGCCTTGTCTTTGACTTCTCTCAGTTCTAGAGCAGGCCTCAAGATATAGCATGGCCTAAATACTCGAATGGTTCCATGGAACATGTGACTCTTGATCTCAGAGTTGTGAGTCTGAACCCCACACTGGGCGTGGAGCCTAAAGTATAAAAATTAAAAAATAAATACTGGCACCTGGGTGGCTCCGTCTGCTAAGTGTCTGAGTTGGGCTCAGGGCATCTCATGATTCATGAGTTAGAGCCCCAAATTAGGCTCTCTCTCCCCCTCCCCCACTTGCTCGCTTTCTCTCTCAAAATAAATTTAAAAAACTTTTTTTCTAACTTAAAAAATATTCAAATGGCTGATAAAATCAAGCCAGGTATTTTGAAATTGCTGTTTGTTCTTGGGTTGGCAAATGGTGAAAGGAAAACAAAGTTGTAAAATTTCATGAGCATGTATTATTTTCTATCTATAGTTGTCTCAGCTGATTTTCTGATCACAGCAACTGGTTATATCACCAAGCTAGGTCCTGTTCAAAAGAGCTGGCCCTTAACCTTCAGAAACTTAAGCCAAAAGGCAGACTCTATAAAAGGTAGAAATGGTCTTTTGTTGAAATATGAGAAGACAATTAGGATTCAGTGCAGTTAAGATTATTAAAGAATAAAAAAGAAAACAGACAAGCTAGAATATAACATTTTATTATTAAAATAAAAAACTTTGTATAAAAGCATTACAGATCAAAAGCTCTATTTACATTTATTGATTCAATGTCCAATTAGGCATCAAACACTGAATGGCCATAGCAATAGGCTACACATGCAAAGAAAATGGACAAAGACACTTTGATTCCACCTCTACAAAACGATCTAATGCAAAAAGGGGTCGGGTAGGGGGTAGGGGCGACACATGAATTCTGCCCAGAAATTAAAAGGACAGAGATGTCAAGTTAACAAACTGTTGAAAGTCACCCAACTCCAAAAAGGCACTTCTCATTGTTATAAAAGTGCTTAAAACCTGAACATGAACTTTGTGCCTAGTTTATAACTTCAAGAAAGTAAAAACTGCAAAGACTAGTCGTAGACTAGTACTAATATCAATTTTCCATGCAAAATGATCAGGAATTTGAAACATCTTACGTAGGAACGGAAATAAACTTGGCAAACTACAATTGCACGATACATGGAATAATCTCACGAGAGGCATCCAAAATAATAATACTCCATTTCCCAACAATTACCCAATTTTTCCACATGGTTTTAAGACTTGTGTGCCTTGATTCTGTTAGAAAAGGTTAACTAGTATGAACAATAAATCATAAATTGTGCTCACTGCTTTCCCGTAAACAAGTTAGAGGGCTGTTCTCTGGAATTCAATAGATGTAGTTAGTTAATGTTACTACTGTTTCTAAGTGCTTGGTTTTATGGGCAGATTCCAGGGCGATTTCAACGCCAATTAAATCAAACATGCTTTCATAAAATTGCTATTCAAAAAGAATTCAGAAACAAAATGGTGGGAGGGAACCACTGGAAATAGAGGGGGATGGAATGGGGTGAGGGGTGGGGGAAAAAGCAAAGAAACAGCAGGAGGGCACAGTATAGCTAGAGATATACCTCTGTGATGCTCAGAAACGCGTTTGTTAGTGAGAGGAACTTGATTTGCGTTTCCTACAGAACAGACTGATCATCAAAATTCGTAACTCAGGTTCCAATCACATGACAAAATTGAAAACCTGAACTTGGAAGATTTGCACAGTGGAAGACGGGTAGTGGATCTTCTAAATGCTATGCTTGCATTTCGAATTCCTGTTTCAGACTGAAAGAGAGAAGGGAACATGTCAGGATATGGTTTTCGACCTAAGAATTTTCTTTCGAAAGTTTAATTCACTGTTTTAAAAATGTTTTCATTGAGGGGTGCCTGGGTGGCTCAGTCGGTTTAAGTGTCTGACTCTTGATTTTGGCTCAGGTCATGATCTCAAGGTTTGTAAGTTCGAGCCCTGCATCAGGTTCTCCACTGACTGTGTGGAGCCTGCTTGGGATTTTCTTCCCCTCTCTCTGCTCCTCCCCGACTCACATTCTCTACCTCTCTCAAAATAAGTAAACTTCAAGAAAAACTATTTAAAAATGTCTTTACTGAGTTGTAAAATAGTCAAGTGCATACATCTGAAATGTACAACTTGAATTTTTACACACTCACACGTACATGTCCCCACCACCCAGATGAAGATATAAGATGTCTCTAACATTCAAAAAGACTCCCAATGTGCCTGTTTCCAGTCAAAACATGCTGTTCCCACCACCTGGAGATAACCGCTATTCTGACTTCTATCACCTTCTTACTAAGATACATAAATGAATGTTAAGATTTGGGTGTGGAGGAGAGAAAAGCCAGCCAATTACCTTTTCAAGTAAGCATGCACGTTCCCAAAGCCATGGTATTTGGCTAAATACACAAGGACCCCAGTCGCACACCGCCCATCTCGCTGCCGACAGAAACTGCAGTTGCAGATTCGGCGGCAAGGCGGACAATACCAGTTCTGAAGGAGAATTGTGAAAAGGCACAGTTAAATCAAATCTTCCCTTCCTCCTCTTACTTATCCATTTCTCTTTAATCTAAGGTAGGTATCATCAATTGCATTTAAATCTTTTTTTTTTTTTTATGAATAGAAAAACCTTTCATAGGTTTTTTAATAGGATTAATTTCCATTAGTCATTTCCTACATTCTAAGGATTATTTTCTTAGGAAATGCAGCAGAGGAAGTTACACAGCAATAGCAGGGGTAAATAGAATCAGCATCCCCTGAACGGCCTGGTCCCACAAACTCTGGAAAGGGGCTCACACTTAACCTAGCACCAACACTATGAATTCATCGGCCTCCCCTGAAATATGTATGCCCCACAACAATAAGGGCTCAGTCCTCTCATGGATGCCCTCCTTTGGGCCCTTTCAACTCGTGGCTGACCTTCAAGCCCACAGCACCACCCCTTCGAGGCACCTACTGGATCCAGCAGAGCATCCTTGACTTCTTCACCATAACGGTTTCGAAGGCAGGGGCCACAGAACTGGCCACGAACACCCCAGCACTCCGGGTTTCTGCAGTTTGTTTTGGTATCGATAGTTTTCTGGCGGCATTGGTGGCAAGTAGATCCCTACAAAGAGGCAAATAAGGGAAAAAAAGAATAAAATACTGCTTTTTGTATAGAGAAATAGCATAAAGAATGTCCTTCTTTGTGGATGGAGTCTGACAATTCGTCTTTGAATCCTATTTCAAATCTACATACATGGGTATATGCTAAGGACATGAAAAGTATTTCAGGCATACTGATTTCATTCAATTGGCACATGCTATAGTTAATATGATCAACACTAGTTTTCTCTACTAAAACATCTTATGCAAACACAAAAAAAAACAAAACCCCACCCAAATCCTTTTTTATCTTTAGTATACCACCATACACCCGGCACCTGTGTATATAGTAGATACATGTTGAATCAATTTCTAAATTGAGAAAAGATCAACTGCTACCAAAGGCTTACTAAGCAAATACTACTATTGCTTAGTACTACTAAGTACTTAGTACTACTAATATAGACCAAGAGGTCTATATTCCAAAGATGCTAAAAACTCTTTTCTTCTATGAAAAGAAAGAAAAAAAAAAAACAACAACACAGGCACATATCCCACATGGTGAGACCATTAACATTAGCAAAACTCTAAGGATAGAAGCTATCCTTTCTCCCACATTCATGTTCACAGATAACAATTTAGAGGCTTGTACCAATGAACGGTTATAGATCTTCTCTCGAGAGTTGTTACAGATGTTCTCCAGCTCTTCCTCTGTAATTTCTTCCACAGGGCGAATTATATGTGGGAGGGTCATGGATCCGGCACGACGATTTCTGGGCACGTCATCTTCCTGGCATGACAAAAATCATGGAATAGCATTCTTACTGGTGCTCCCCAGTTCTGAATCTCAGATACAGGATTTGTAATTTCTCCACAAAGAATTCAACCTAGAAATCTGTTTTAGAGCTTATGGAGAAGATGCAAGTTGTTAAGTTTACTAAGGATATTGGGGACAACATCATGGAAATGATTCCGACGTTAAGAAAAGGTGAAGAAACCTTTGACCTGCTCATCTAATAACAAAGCCCATCTATTTGATAGCATATGTGGCATTAACAATTTTGAACGGTTTGAGAAGCATGTTTACCACGGGTCATCTGGCGTTGAGGCTGCGTGTGTCCCTGTGCTGTGTATCGGACGCTGGGCCTGTGGAAGACGATAAACGGAAGGGCAAGCACAAATGTGGAGAACTCACATTCATGTAGTTGTCCATGGTCTTCCTCTTTCTCACCAACATGAACTTATCTTCCTCCTCTTCCTCCTCCTCTTCTGGGGGCAGAGCACTAAGGGACCCAAGGATCCGGGACCTTGACCTGGTGAGAGGACGAGCTCTCCGTTCAGGGTTTCTTCTGGAAGCAACACCTGGGAATGTACGCCTCCGGGTTGTCTTTGACTGCTAAGCAAAACACATATGATGGAACCCATTTATTCCAGAATGAAGGTTCTGTGGCACCTTCTCTTTATGTTTTTGTAGAAGTAAAAGGAGAGCTCCATTTCCCAATTCTTTGTTCTTTCTAGAATTCATGAGAAAATGAGCCCCCAAATGATAGAGCTATTGTAATTCTGCTTTTTTTTTCTTAAAATTTTTAAATGTTTCTTTATTTTTGAGAGAGAGAAAAAGAGAGAGAGAGAGAGCGTGCGCGTGTGCGCAGGGGAGGGGCAGAGAGAGAGAAGACACAGAATCTGAAGCAGGCTCCAAGCTCCAAGCTATAGGCACAGAGCCCAATGTGGGGCCTGAACTCACACTGTGAGATCATGACCTGAGCCGAGGTCTGACACTCAACCGGCTGAGCCACCCAGGCGCGCCGTAATTCTGCTTTTCTAATACCAAGCTGTTTCCTCTCAAACTGAGAGATCATCTACTTATTCTTCCACTTAATAAAGATGAATAGTTCTTGTTTTCCCAAAAACCAAAAACAACACCATTACCACCACCACCTTTTCTACAACATCTCGAGCTCTGAAACATTCTCACTATTTCTATATTGCGCCAGAGAAAAATGTATGTATGTGGTTTTCCTTCTTTTTCTTGCTTGCTTCTTCCCTTTTTCCTCAGGAAGAGGTGGGGAAAGGAAGTCTTTCCTTTTGTACCACAGCATGCACCCCAAATTCCCCTTAGTTGCACCAGCTTAGTTCCTCAGAAAAGAATCACATATAGTAGACCATCACTTGGTTAAGAAATTGCTTTTTCTGGGGTGTCTGGGTGGCTCAGTCAGTTGAGCGTTTGACTTGGCTCAGGTCATGATCTCATGGGTTGGGAGTTCCAGCCCCGGGTCGGGCTTGCTGCTGTCAGCACAGAGCCTGCTTTGGATCCTCTGTCCTTTCTCTGCCCCTCCCCTGCATGCACTCTCTGTCAAAACTAAACAAACATTTAAACAAAATTGTTTTTTCCTTCTTTTTTCTCATTCTCAGTTATTAAAAACCTATTATTATGCACCTATTATGTAGAAGGAATATACTGATGCTAAGAAAAAAAAATTTTTTTCAGTATTTACTCCCTGTGCTTGAGGGGCTTAGCTGAGTTGGGAAGGAGAGAAAGAACCAATCCAAAGGGTTAGTTTAAGCACTGCAGAAGCATGGCTTGGGGAGGCCCCACCTGCCCTGGGATGCACAGAAGAGGTCCCAGAGATCGGTTAGAAGGTTTTCTCTACTTCCTCTTTGTCTGTAGGACTACACAAAATAAGGAAATTGGACTTTAAAATAACAAATCTACATTAGACCTGTCCATAATACTATTATACAAATAAAGATCACACTTACCGAACTGGGGCCTGGTAGGGAACGCCTTCCAGGGAATGAGCCAGGGAAACTTTCTAATTCTGACATTAGTTTTGCAAGCTAAAAAGGGAAGAAATTCAACAGAAATTATTAGTTTAGGTTACTTGCCAAAAATGAAATTACAGTAGCACATCTCGAGTTTGATTTAACTTATACATTTACTGAGACTTTAATGATTAAAGAAGATTTTTTAAGGAAATTTTTTAGGAATTTAGGAAAAAGAAGCACGTCTTAAAGCATATTTTATGAAGACTTCACAGCTACACTGAAAATAATTCTTAGGACAGATATAAGCAACAAGCGGCTTAGAGAAAGGCCAGGAAGAGTTTTAGCACAAAGTCAGATACCTACCATTGCTTTGTTTTGCTTTATATTTAAAGCTCTTTTCTCCAAAAAATTCATGCCATTTTCATCTTCTGAATCAGAACTGGAATCGGTCACAGAATTCTCAGAGGGTTCTGGGGGTGCTGCTCTCTTGTTGGCAGCTCCCCTGGTGTTCTGAGTTGGAAACTTCATGGCCACGCGGAGGGGTCCGGACCTTCTGCACTGGCTTCGGGTCCTGCAGCCAGTGTGGTCTGACTGCAGTCTCTAGTTAATTGGGTGGGAACAATAGAATCGTTAATGACTTGCTGATTGTCCCACAGGCTGCACCAGTATGACTACCAAATTCCTTTTGGACAAGAGACAATGGCATCAAATAAATTTTAACTGAATACTTTAACTGTCAATTGTAATTGATAGCTCTGGGTAACAAAATCAGGAATTACAACAATCTGAGTGTTAACTCACATAGCCTATCTGAGACACATCATTATCATAGCCCTTAGGCCAGTGGTTTTGAGTCATTTTTTTGAAATGTGAAATTCCTAGCTCCTTTTTTAATCTCTTTAAAAAAAATAGACCTTTGGTTTATTACAAGAATTCCTACAATTGTGCTCTCCCATAAACATGGTTTCAATGGTTATGGCATTAAGCTATATTAAAGGGGTCTTTGTTCTCTAATCTACTTTTTAAAAAATTCACAGTAAATATATGTGACATAAAAATATACCATTTTAACCTTTTCGTTTTTATTTTTAAGTAGGCCTCACACCCAGCGTGGAACCCAACACGGGCCTTAAACTCCTGACCCTGATATCAAGACCTGAGCTGAGATCAAAAGTTGAACCATTAACTGACCGAGCCATGCAGGTGCCCCACCATTTTAACCATTTTTAAGTGTATAGTTCAGTGGCATTAAATACATTCACACTGTTGTGTAACCATCACCACAATCCATCTCCAAAACTTTTTCATCTTCCCAAACTGAAACCGTACCCATGAAATACTAACTCCCCATTCCACCCCTGGCTTCTGGCAACCACCATTCTACTTTCTGTCGCTACGAATTTGACTACTCTAGATAGCTCTCTAATCATCTTATTGAAAATTTAAAAATTAGAGGAAGAGAAAAAAAGGAGATTCCAAAAGTAAGTTTCCACCATTAAAGATGTATTAAAATTATCCATTAGGGAAAAACAAATCAGAATCACAAGATACTGCTTCATTACCTACTAGTAGAACTGAATCAGTAACAAGAATGTATGAGAAGGATATAGAGAAACTGGAACCCGCCCACACTACAGGTAGGAATGTAAAATGGTGCAGCTACTTAGGAAAACAGCTTGTCAGTTCATTAAAAGGCCAGAGTTACTATATAATCCAATCATATATATACTCCAAGAACATATGTCCACACAAAAACTTGATCATGAATGTTCAAAGAAGTACTATTCACAATAGCCAAAAGGTACAATCAATCCAAAAATCCATCAACTGATGAATAGGATAAATACAATGTAGCATTTTCAGAAAATATCATTCAGCAGTAAAAAAGTTATCAAGTACTAGCATATACCACAACATGGAAGAACCTTGAAAACATTTCGTGAAGTGAAAGAAGCCAGTCACAAAAGACTGCATTCATTTATACGCTGTCCAAAATATAAAAACCTCTAACAGTAGAAGATAGATTGGTGGTTGCCGATTGAGGATATTGGGAAAGGATGTTCATGGGAACAGGGTTTTGCGGGAGGTGATGAAAACATTCTAAATCGACTGTGGTGATGGTTGAAAAAAAATGAGAAAGGAAAAAATATCACTCATAAAACTCCCAGAAATGGAAGAGCCATTTTTTTTTTTTAACATTCAAACATTTCTGAAATCCAAACAGCTTTTAGTATTCTTCACGTACTTTTAGTATGCATGATTAGGAGAAAATGACAAACTTTTATGAGTTCTTAAGACTTTTAATTGATTGGCATGTTATTAATCGAAACAAACAGCAACCACAAAGAATAGAAACATTGTCCAGAAATGACTCAGGCTGTAGACAATGTTTGGGTCACATCCAGTATTTGCAGACCAGTAATAACTCCCGATATGCACTGATTTGGACCACCGTCACTTCTTAGGGGAAATGTTACATTACCACAAAGTTAGATAGTGATAAACACTCCGTGGCCAGGTGTCCTTTTAAGTCAGGATCAGTGTGGTCCCCGGGAGTGGCCCCACATCAGACCACCATGAGCTGAAGAGCACGCACCTGACTATAAATCAACACACTGCTTCCTTTGTTGAGACAGTCTTGTTCACAAGAGTCTGCAGAACTAAACAGTATGCTCAGGGAGAGTGGGACTGATGTGCAGCAGCAGCAGTGGCCTGAGCAGAATGACAGAGGTTATGGGCAAGGCAGCGTGCACAAGAAAAGCCAGCCAAGGAGCCAAAGTCAAAGCATGAAGGGTCCTAATTGTCATTATCTGCACTCGAACTCCTGCACATGAGTTATCACAGGTTTTCTGGATGCAGATGTATGTAAGATCCACCATGGGAACCAACATTTACCAAAGGCCTGCCCCATGCCAGGCCGGTACTGGGCTGGGCACTTGAACTTCAATGTGAATGTGGCTGATCTGGAGGACATGTGTGCTTCTGATCATCAGGGTAGATTTTTGTGGCAACAGAAATCTGGAGGTCGGTCAATTTTATCTTACCAGTTTCCAAGATTTTCAGAGCCTACAAAATATTCAAGCTTTACAAGTAGGACTACATCAGTAAAAACTGCTGTAAGACATGAAAAGAACTCAAAATTTTAAAAAGGTCAACAAAATTTCCTGGCATGACTAAAATGAAAATTACAAGAAAAAAAACTTTTTTAAAACAAGCGTGTCATGCCTGTAAATGTACCTTACTTGATATTGGTTCTCAAACTCACCATTCCATCTTGTATCTCACTCTCTGAGAAACCGCAAAATGATTCATCGTCAGAGTCGGCATGAAAAATACTGGCCAGTTCTTTAGTGACATCTGGCCTTGGTTTCTGTAAAAATCCACAATGGTCTAACACATCTTGCACCTCACTTTCTGAAAAGCCGCAGAAAGATTCATTATCAGAGTCCTCATAAAAAACATTTGCCAGTTCTTCACTGATATCTGACCTGAATTTAGGTTTCTGTAAAATAAATAAATAAATGTGGTTGTGCATTTTCCCCCTTTTTCAAGAACCAATTTTCCATAAACCGTGCAGAGAGCAAATCACATTTACAAGTGCACTACAAGAGAACAGCTTTTGTTACAAAGAAAAATGGTTCAGAGGTTTACAAATGATTTCTGAGTTGTTATGGCAAATCATCAAGCATGTTAGGTTAGGCGACATTTCAAAAGGATAGAATAAGTAGCTAATCTACCTCCAACAATTACTACCTAGAACCACAGCAAAAAATGAAATGAAATTACAATGCATACTGTATTTTCCTAGCGGCTGTGTAGAAATGCAGGCAAAAAGCAAGCAGTTTTAATCACGCACAAAGCATTTGGGGGCATTTTGAGCACTGCAGACTCAATTCTGTTTATTCTCAGGCAGCACTTACCGTGTTTGCAAAATTATCAGAAGCAAAGCTGTCACAACTGTCATCAGAGGATGACGAGGTTTCCATGGAAATCAACTTCACGTATCTAAATTTCTTTAAGTTCTTCTTTACTCCGTGACCCTTTTGCTGCAAAGGAAAATGGCAATACTATTAAGTGGGACACTTACTACACTAACTAAAGACATCATTTTTGAGTTTAGTAGGTTGAAACAGCGCAGAGTCGACATTACCATTTCTTATGCCCTATACAGAAAAAGGAGGATTTGCAAATGCTACAAAAATATTTTCAAAACCTGGTAAAACCATAAAAGGAAGGGGATCCCTTTGAAGGGATATTGTTAAGGACATTTATCAAAATAATGAAACATCTATAGGGCTACCTCACTGTGCACCTTTCTTCCCACCAAGCTGAGAGTTATACTGAGTTCCCAAGGGGTTTCACGCTGACCTCCTAAAATCTGCCTGTTAATAAAAAACATTAGATTGCACTTCTAAAAGGAAATTTTCAAAAGTACAAAATGGTAGAGTTCCTCGGCCAAAATCAACCTAATGAGGTCTTTTTATATAAGCTTTGGGCTCTGTACTGTGATGCTAATTTCCCAAACTACAAAAACTGGGCAGCACCTCTATTTCAAGATGGCAGGCTTTCAAACAGGCCCTGTTCCAACCAGGAAGGGTATAGTGATTTCAGCACAAGTCCTTATAAATCAAGTACATCAACTCAGTGAACAAACATACAAGGAGCCAAGTTAAAGGTCAAACAGCACTCCAAACCCAGGTAGAATGCCTGATTCCACTTCAGCGCTCCACTAGCCTGGCCTGATATTCAGTTCTCCTGTCTCCTTGCTGTACAAGTCTTAAATTTTTAGAAGTCCTTCTGTTAAGTCACAAATTACTTGTAGATTACTTGTTAAACACCGAACAACCTGGCATTGCTCACAAAAAAATGAAATTGGTGTCTATCTCCTGTTAAAACAGCAGTTTCTGCCATTTCTTAATATGTAATGAGATTCCTTAAGTGTTGTATTAGATCCTGTATTTTAATTTTCTTAAATATGGCCACGCAACAAAAGTGATTCCTCACAATGAAAACTTTGGAAGGCAAGCTCTGCTATGGGTCCCACAAAATAATGCCAAGATGTGCGGTGTCAGGTGAAATGAACATTCTTTTTTCTTTTTTTTAAGTTTTATTTATTTATTTGGGAGGGGAGGGGCAGAGACAGAATCCCAAGCAGCGCAGAGCCCATAGAGGGGAGGGGAGCTTGGAGGCTCCAACTCATTAACCATAAGATCATGACCTGAGCAGAAACCAAGAATCCGAATGAGCCACCCAGGCGCCCCATGGAAAGAACACTCTTGACCTTCTTTGTACACCTAACATTCTGCATTTCATTTCAATCTCTTGCAAATAAAATGACGTCTTTTGTCCTTTTAGAAAGGGAAGAAAATGTGATAATACGTAGAACTACTATGTATGGGTTCTGAAGGGTTCTCAGAAACACCCTATTTTCCAAGTGAGGAAATTCAAGACTCCAGGGAGGTGAAATAGAGCGCCCAAGCTGACACAGTTGGCAGGAGAACCCAATTCTGCAATCTCCTAAAACAGCAGCGCACCTTGCACTGCTGCAGCAATTATCACCATTTACTCATCAATCTACCTGCAAGCAGTCAAAGGCCCAAGACAGCCTCAAGGCAGGCAGTCTACTGGAAGCCGACAGGGAAACATATGCTGGGCTTTAACAAGTCAGCACAGGCCAAAACTAAGTTAACAGGTGGAGGAAAAGACATAGAAAAAGGCAAATGGTTATGGCTAAGTTGAGCTTTTCCGGCAGGCCGGTAACTATACCATTTAGTAGGTGTTTTTATTTTTCTGCCAGGCACTAAGCATGTTTTCACATTAATTCCTTGTAACAAAGGTGCTGTCATTCTTCCCATTTAACAGACGGGAAAGCTGAGGCACGAGACGTGAAGTGGGTTACTCAAGTCACAGGATGGCCCACATTTGAACCCAGGTACGTCAGATTCCAAGCCCAATTTGCCCAAGGCTTTCTTCTACTTGAAAGCTACGCCCGGTTACACCCGGCGGAGCTGTCTTTGAAACCACGCCCCCAACACGTCCACTTCCCCCCCCCCCCCACGAGAACCCCAGCTTCCCCACTTGTGTTAATCTTTATTTATTTTCAGCATGTCACTTTCTTCCTTTTCACCCAGCCCCCATCTTCTAACCTCTCCTGGGGCAGACCCTACGTTCCGGTTTCCGTTAGAGCAAAAAGTAACGTTCCATTCAGGGCAACGTCCTGCAGCTGCGAGTAAGGTTGATGAATGGAAAACGAGCAAATGGTGGGCGAACAGTTTGGACCACCAGATCCTTTAAGTGCTCTTAACCACCGCCCTGAACTAGAGACGCCTCCCCCCACGTGTGCAACGCAAATTCTAAAGAGACCGTTTTTGCAACACCTTTAAACTTCAAACCCACCGACCCTCGGCAGTTAGAAGCGGATGCCGGTGTGGCAGCCGCAAAATCCCGTGGGGACCGCGTCCAAGGTCCCCCTCCCCCCCGCCCCACTGCGCACGAGTCAAGCCACAGCGAGCCACCCGCCCGCCCATGGCTGCACGCTGGAAAGGACTGGGCGGCTGCAGGGCAAACCGCAGGGAGCGGGGAGGGTGGCGCTCCTCTCCGTCCGGGCTCAGGCCGGCAGACACAATGGGGAACCCGCCAGCTCCGGCTACTGTCTGGCCCCGGGCGCACGTGCACTTAGAGCGCACGTGGCCTCAGGTTCTCCGGCGCGGCCAACCCTGCAAACTGCTCACATCTCCGAACAGCCTGCGCACGAGATGGGGCCGGCCCCGCGCGCCTAATTACCCAAAATGCACAAAACCTGGGGTTTGCCTAAACGGATGCCGCCCAAGACGGCCACCAGTTAACTCCGTCCGCGGTAGTTGGAGGGAGTCGTTCCGCGCCCAGCACCCACCGCACCCGCCCCTCGGGTTAGTCTGCCTAGCGCTCACCCGCACGCGGCGAGCGTCCATGCCGGTGGCGGGTGCCCAGGCCGGCACTCAGAGCTGGGAGAGCGAAGCACCGCGCGAGCAGCGGTCCCAGTGAGCCGAAGGAGTAGGAGATGCGGCAGGCGGGCGGGGCGCGTAGACCCGGGCCCAGAGGGGCGGGGCTCCGGCCGGGTTTCCCGCGTTGGGGCGCAGGTCCTGCAAGCTGTGGTAACCGCGTGTCCAGGAGCGAGACGTACTCGGCGCCGGGGGGAAAAAGCCACCCCCCAAATATTATGACCTCGAGCAACAACCTAGGAATCTCCAAAAGCCACCGTAGAAAAACGACCCTTTTAGGGCTCCAGAACCACTCTCTTTACGTCGCTGCACGGTCCTGAGCGAATGGCGCGAAAGAGGTTCGTATTGCCTCGGGGTTACCAGGCTGATTTGCATGAATTCCGGGCTGAGAGAGGAAAAGTGCAGATACGGGGTAATAGAGAGCAGCGCGGGAGTCTTGGGGATCTTGGCATTTAGCACTTTAATTGCGACGTGCGGTTTACATCATTAGATATAAAAATCAAAGAATTAAGCACGAACTACAATCTTTATTAGCCCAGTCGCTGTCCTGAGTAAGGCACCTCGTATTTGGTAACCACATCGTTATCTGAAGCGATTAAATGGGGTAACTCCTGACGTTTCATTCCAGAAAGCACCCGAAGCTGTGTTGCAGTTTTACATAAGCCTTGTGATTTTGAAATTAGAAAAAAAGGGGTTGCTATTAGTTAAGACTTACCTGCGGGATTCTAAAGCCTTTAGAATTTATCTGTCGGGATAGAACCTAAAGGCTATTAATGTGGTTTGGCGATCATATCTTTTGTCAGAATTTATAATTACCGAAATTGGAATGAATGTGAGATGTTTTTCATTTGCCTTTTTAATCAAACCTGACATTCCGACGCAGTAAGGTGTGACTTTTTAAGCATATTTTGTAGAGAGCAGAAATAAAGTAGCTTTCAGAAGAAAAAGTGAAATAATTTGGGTTGCTTTAAAAAACCCTAATTATAATCTCTCATTTAAAACAAGTGCTTGAAATGAAAACATTCGAATTTTCGCCCTTAAAAAACTTTCCTCTGGGGGAAGAATTCCTTTGCAGTAAGAGAGCATGCGTGAATCCACCGCGTTCCTCTCTGGATGTATTGAATACAAAAACTTGGGAGCAAGTAATGCTAGAGAACAATGGATTGGAAGAATTGGGAGGGTCTTGGTCGGAGTCTAAGAGCCTTTCTAAAACTAACGCCTTGGCCATGGTCATTCTGTGACAGTGCAAGGGACAAAGAACTCATGGTCTCGAAGGTAGGCGCCAGGGGAGGCGGTTTGTCTGGGGAAATTCTTGGCAGTGTTGGGGATGGGGGGGGGGGTCAATAAGTGTTGAGTAAATAACCATATAAATGGTGAAAGAACTAAAATTGTGGTTAGTGCTGTGTCCTTGGGGATACAGTTTTGTGACACTACAATTTAAGTATGTGAGAATTTGGAATTGTGAAATGCATAAAGTAAGGGAAGATTAAGCCACTTGAACTCTGAAAAGTTCTGATAGGAAAATTCTTAGATCTCTTGGGGCACTAGAAAGTAATTTAGTTTACACAATTTTTTTTTTTTTAAGTTTAAGCTGTCAGTCTTTGTAGTAAGTAGGAAGATGCAAGTTAAAACAAAGCGATAGTTCCACTCAGACTGGCAAAAATGGAAAAGCCTGATAAGACCAGGTATTGGTAAGGATATGAGGAAATTGCTGCAATGATGTTAGTAGTGTAATTTTATTTTACTTTGGAGGGCAGTTCAGAAATCTTTAGTAAAACCCAGCAAAACCACTTCGTTGTAAACAGAGTTTTTCACACTGCAGGTGAATTGGGAAATCAATTTACTGGATTACACCTAGCACATTATCTCTTTTTGAAATTGGGTAAAAAAAAAATTAGGAGTAGTAAGTGTGAGTATTGTTTTCTGCAACTTTGTGTCACTTTGGGTGTGTGCTTTGTATAAATGTGTATTTCATATTGTGCTTCACCATCAACAAAATTTTTAAGATCGTGTCCTGGAGAATGTGCATGTTGAGTCTTGTACTGGTGCTGTCTCATTCGTTCAGGTTAAGTATTGACGATGCCTGTTACACTAGACACTATTCTGAGAACTGGGAACACAAAGGCCAGGGACTTTACGTTGTAGTGGAGGAACAGAAGTAAACAAGATAATTTCAGGTGTGATAACTTCTGAGAAGAAAAAAGCAGGATAAGGAGAAACGAAATGAAAGAGGTATTCAGATAAGAAAAACAGGAAAGGCTTCTCTGAGGAGTTATCTGATCAGGAGCCTGAATAAAGCAAGAGACCAAGCCATACACAAATGAGGGAAGTGCTGACTTCAGGCAGAATGAACAGCTGATTCAAAGGCTCTGTAAGACAGCTAGCAGCAGAAGCCAAATATTCCTTTTTTTTTAAATGTTTATTTGTTATTTTTTTAATTGGGGAGAGCACAAGTGGGGGAAGGGTGGAGGGGGCGGAACAGACGGTCTGAAGCAGGCTCTATGCTAACAGGCTGATGGCAGCCAGTTGATGTGGGGCTTGAACTCACAAACCATGAGTGGTGACCTGAGCCACCCAGGTGCCCCAGAAGCCAAGTATTCTTGACTAGAGAGCTAGGGAAGGAAAGGGAGAGGGGCCAGATCATGTGGGGTCTTCCTGACCTTGGGAAGAGCTTTGGATTTCATCGTAGGTACAATGGGAAGGATTTTGATGAAGGACAGACCCAATCTGACCCCATGAGCTGTGTGAACTATGGATTGAAAGAGAGCAGAATTGAAAGCTCAAGTCACTTAGGAGCCCCTGGAGGAGAAAATGATGGCTTGGACTAGGGTAGTTTTGGAGTGGGGAGAAGTGCTCAGATTTAAGATATGTTATTTTGAAGATAGAGCTAATGGCACTGGAGGGATGGATGGTTCATTCATACTAGCATTGTGTATCATAGTAAAAATAAACTAGTTAAGTTTATTGCAAATAAACTAAATGCCCCTCAGAAGGGAAATGGATGTATAAACAGTGGCATAGTCATACAATGGCATTTGAACAGTAGTTCAAATGAATGACCTAGCTTACTTACCTCAATACAGATAAATCTTAATGTTGAATGAAAAAGCAAATTGCAAACATTTCTGCAAATTGTACCCCTTATGCAAATTTTAGAAACATAATTTAAGTTGTGAAAGTATAAAAACATGCACAAACAAAATATGATAGAGGTAAACTCAAGGAGGGAAGAAAAAAGAGGAGATGCAGGCTTCCGCCCGCTCTATCATTCATTGATTCTTTCTTTAAAACTAAACAGTGCGAAGCAAATATGGCAAAGTGTTAAATGTGAGTGGTGGATATGAGTGTCTTTTATGTTTTTACTTTCTGTGGGTTTTTATATTCTTTTGGATCTGAAACTTTTTATAATAAATTTTTTTTTAATTTTGAAACATTTGTCCTGTCAATCAAGATAAATATTTGTAGTGTTAAATATTCAGTCCCTTTACAGGGTCCTATAAATGGGAATGCAAGTTCATCTTGCAATTTTAGGTACCTCATAAAGGTCTTAAGTCACTAGTTAACCATATACTGGTAAATATGTTCATTTTAAGTGAAAGACACAAAATGAGTAAGAATGGAAATTCAGTGCAGAGATTGATGAGGGCCCAGGCCACAGCAACAGGTAACAGGGAATGACATTTCATAAGCACATACCTGACATCTACAGACAGTATCTGGTATGAGGGCTGTAAATACAATAGGTACCTAGAAAATACTTACTACCAATTAAAATGATTATAGATGGAATTTTAAATCTAAAACATTCGGGGCGCCTGGGTGGCGCAGTCGGTTAAGTGTCCGACTTCAGCCAGGTCACGATCTCGCGGTCCGTGGGTTCGAGCCCCGCGCCGGGCTCTGGGCTGATGGCTCAGAGCCTGGAGCCTGTTTCCGATTCTGTGTCTCCCTCTCTCTCTGCTCCTCCCCCGTTCATGCTCTGTCTCTCTCTGTCCCAAAAATAAATAAACGTCGAAAAAAAAAATTTAAATCTAAAACATTCTAAAATACCAGTCTCTTGTTGAAGAGCTTTATCTTTAAGGATTGGTGTGTGTTGTCCTATAGCTTTTATTCACCATGCACAAAGAATTCCATTTCATATTACTAAGTTTGAAATTTGATCCTGAGGTTCTGAGCACTCAGCACTTATATAATGAAGTGAGCTAAAGTCAAACTTGAACTCAAGATGATTGATTTTAGGACAAAGAATGCAAGAATTAATGAGATGTATCATTTTTATTTTTTTTTTGTTTTTCTTAATGTTTGTTTATTTTTGAAAGAGAGAGTGAGCAAGCAGGGGAGGGGCAGAGAGAGGGAGACACAGCTGTCAGCACAGAGCTCCACCCCAGGGCTCGAACTTATGAACCACGAGATCGTGACATGAACCAAAGTCATACACTTAACTGACTGAGCTCCCCAGGTGCCCTGAGATGTATCATTTTTAGATGCAATTTCAAAGCAAAGCTGATGTCCCAGTAGACATGCTGTTCTCAGTCCCGTATGCCCTTCCTTCTCTCAGGAAATGTAATGTGAACCCAAGTTGTTCAGTAAACTAGAGACCTTCCAATAGACTGCACACACCCAAGAGACAAAGGGCTGGAAAGGGGTTTCACTGTGTTTGAGAATACAGACAGGTTGCAGTCTGTCACAAATCTCTGTTCTAAATAACCCCCTAATTATAGGTTTACCTCCCCAGTGTCTGCTTTCAGGATGTACAAAGGCAAGAAACCTAAAAGGCCTAAAGTTACCCTTCTGTTGCCAGAAGCCACTCTGGGGGAGGGCCTAGCCCATTACCAACCTGGTTCAGTTTAGTCCACAAATCTTACCACTCCAAACTCTGTTGGTATGTTGCTTTTGATTACATGTCAGCACTGTTAAGCAGATCGTTTTGCAGACAACTGATCCCTGATTAGAGAAAGGAACATAGAAACATGAATGCAAAGCTGGTCATCTGTAGCAAGAGGAAATATTTGTTTCTTCATGGATAGGCATTGTTCATTTTGAAATATTTCACTGTGTAGGGGCACCTGGGTGACTCAGTAGGTTAAGCATCTGACTTTGACTCAGGTCATGATCTCATGGGTTCGAGCCCCGTGTTGGGCTCTGTGCTGACAGCTTGGAGCCTGGAGCGTACTTCAGGTACTCTGTCTCCCTCTCTCTCTCTGCCCCTCTGCTGCTTGTGCTCTGTCTCAGTCTCTCTCTCAAAAATTAACATTAAAAAAAAAATATTTCACTGCGTAAAGTGTTAAAGCATCAGTAAACACTGGATGAGATAAAGTCATGTTTTAATTACTGAATCAGTTCCAACATTATGGAAGCTGAACTATAACCTAACTGCCTACATTTTACCAGCCACAACACCCCTCAAAGTTGTTCTTCTATAACTTTTTAAATTTGCTCCTGGCAAAATTTTTTTTTTTTAATTTTTTTTTCAACGTTTTTTATTTATTTTTGGGACAGAGAGAGACAGAGCATGAACGGGGGAGGGGCAGAGAGAGAGGGAGACACAGAATCGGAAACAGGCTCCAGGCTCCGAGCCATCAGCCCAGAGCCTGACGCGGGGCTCGAACTCACGGACCGCGAGATCATGACCTGGCTGAAGTCGGACGCTTAACCGACTGCGCCACCCAGGCGCCCCTCCTGGCAAAATTTTTGTATAGGGGTGCAAAGATCTCTTGAAGATGGTGATTTCATTTCCCTTGGGTATATACCCAGAAGTGGAATTAGTGGGTCATATGGTATTTTCTATTTGTAGCTTTTTTTTTTTTTTAAAGGAACCAGCATACTGTTTTCCATAATAGCTGCACCAATTTGTATATCGAGGTGTTTCCTTTTTTCCACATCCATGCCAAAACTTGTTATCTCTTATCTTTCTGATGTAATGGTAACTTTAGAAAACACCATGAAGGGAGGAAAAAAGACCAGAAAACTATATGGCAGAATGTTAGCAGAGATCTCTTCCGGGATGAGGGAGCTAGTGGAGATTTTTCTTTTGTCTCTTTTCTATTTCTTGTTCTTTCCAAATTGTCTAGAATGAGCTCAAGTGACTTTGAAAACTGCAGGAAGAGAAGAGTAGCTCCCTGTTCTTAAAATCACAGAAACAAACCATGCAAAGGAAGAGGGGCTGAGGCAGTTAGGGTTATCTGGGTGAGGGGAGAATGGAGTCTGGGAAAGTGAGAGCCTGTTTGTGGGGCAGCGGCTATGATGCGCTCCTCAGTTATCCTGGGAGCTCTGACTGCACCTGCTCCACCTTCTGGAATATGCTAGCAAAGTCCTGCTGGGCAGCTTCTAACCCACAGACACCTAGCAAAGACTTTTGTTTTTACTCAAGAACTTTTTGCTTGTTTTTAATTTGATCATTTCCCCTTCTGGAAACAACTGGGGTGCAAAAAAATCTCTGTTTTTCAGGTGTGGGAACTTTGTTCATCGCATAGGCAACTTCTTCTAAACTATCGTAGTTGTGAACTTTCCAGGTCATAGAATTCTTCAGATCTGTTCCTTTTAGGCAGCTCTTTGTGGAAAGAGAACTGTTACAGAGAGAGGAAGTTTATTAGCTAAAAAGAGACTTAGGGATTCTCTGTAAATTGGCTAATTTCTGGAGTGGACAAAATTCAACATGGTGAGGGAACCAAGGAAGAGTCTCATCTTCACATTGACGTATAGAATTAAAACCAGTCTACCAGCAGTCCTTAAAAAGTTAAAAATAGATACCAGATGATCCATCATTTCTGCTGGTCAGCAGACAGAATTTCAGCTTTTTATCTTTTTTGGAGTCCTCAAAGGTAACCTTGTCATGGCTCATCTCAATCTAATTGTTTTTCAAAACGGCTTTCCTCCGTCTTCAAATATAAAGCATACAAACTGCTATGGGCTGATACTTTCTCTACCAGTCAGTCTGGAATTTCATGTATTCCAACCCACAGAATTCATTATGCAAAAGAAACACTGACAGAAACCTGAAAGCTTATTATTCTGCTTTACCTTTTCTTAGGCTTTCAGAAAAACAGCTGGTACCACACCCAGGACACCTGTAGTGGATTGAATGGTGGTCCCTCAAAATACATGTCCTTGTTCTAATACCCAGACTGTAAAATGTTACCTTATTTAGAAAAAGGGTCTTTGCAGGGGCGCCTGGGTGGCTCAGTCGAGTAAGTGACTTTGGCTCAGGTCATGATCTCGCGGTTAGTGGTTTGAGCCCTGGCTCAGGCTCTGTGCTGACAGCTCGGAGTCTGGAACCTGCTTCAGATTCAGTGTCTCCTTCTGTTTCTGCTCCTCCCCTGCTTGTACTCTGTCTCTCTCTGTCTCAAAAATAAACATTAGGAAAAAAAAAAAAAGAAAAAGGATCTTTGCAGATGTAGTTAAGGATCTTGACCATCCTGGATTACCCAAGTAGGTCCTAAACCGAATGATAAGTGTCCTTATAAGAAAGAGAAGTCAGAGACATAAAGAAGGTCATTTGAAGATGGAGATGGAGATTGGAGTGAGCAGCCACAAGCCAAGGAATGAGGACAGCCTCCAGAAGCTGGAAGAGGCAAGTAACAGAATCTCTCCTTAAGTTTCTGGAGGAGCACAGCCCTGCCCATACCTTGATTTCAGACTTCTGGTCTGCAGAACTATGGGAGATAGTTGTTTTAAGCCACCAAGTTTGTGAGATATATATATTTATGTTTATTTGGGGAGAAAGAGGTGGCGGCGGGGGGTGGGGGGTAAGTGGCAGAGAAAGAAGAGAGAGAATCTCAAGCAGGCTCCGTGCTGGATCTCATGAACCATGAGATCATGACCTGAGCCAAAATCAAGAGTGACACTCAACTGACTGAGCGACCCGGGTGCCCTTGTTGTAATTAAAAAAAAAAACAACAAAAAAAACAAGTTTATTTCTTTTGAGAGAGAGCACGTGCAAGCAGGGGAGGGGCAGAGAGGGAGGGAGGGAGAATTCCAACCAGGCTCTGCACTGTTAGCACAGAACCAGACATGGGACTAAATTCCATGGACCATGAGATCATGACCTGAGTGGAAATCAATAATCGGACACTTAACTGACTGAGCCACCCTGGCACACCCTGTCCCCCGTGGTAATTTTTTATGGCAGCCACAGGAAATTAATATGACCCCATTGGCTTCCAGTCTCTAATCTGAAAAAGATGAGTCCAAACAGGACCAGTTTGACCAGGCTTTCATGCTGGAGATGGCATTGCCATCACAACTCTGGGGACAAACTAGATTAGATCTTTAAAACTCTCACTCTAAAAGACAACTAGAATAACCAGGCTTTCCCAGTTTTCAGCTATTGTTCATGACTGATGGAGCCAGTGCTATGGACTGAATGTATGCCTGCCCCATTCGTATGTGGATGTCT
The DNA here is from genome assembly GCF_007474595.2 of Lynx canadensis. Lineage (NCBI taxonomy): Eukaryota > Metazoa > Chordata > Mammalia > Carnivora > Felidae > Lynx > Lynx canadensis. The sequence goes on along the minus strand of NC_044310.1, from coordinate 161,365,964 downwards.
AATCTCTCTTGAGATGGTATTTATTTATTTATTTATTAAAAAAATTTTTTTTTAACGTTTATTTATTTTTGAGACAGAGAGAGACAGAGCATGAACGGGGGAGGGGCAGAGAGAGAGGGAGACAGAATCGGAAGCAGGCTCCAGGCTCTGAGCCATCAGCCCAGAGCCCGACGCGGGGCTCGAACTCACGGACCGCGAGATCTTGACCCGGGCTGAAGTCAGACGCTTAACCGACTGAGCCACCCAGGCGCCCCTTGAGATGGTATTTAGAGGTGAGTCCTTTGGAGGTAATCAGGTCATGAGGACAGAGCCATCATGAGTGGGATTAGTGCCCTTAGAGAAAGAGACATGAAAGAAAGTTTGCTTCCTTTCTCCGTGCTCTCCACTCTGTGAGGTTATAAGGAAGACAGCTATCTGCAAACCAGGAAAAGGCCCCTTACCAGACACTGGATCTGCTGGCACCTTGATCATGCACTTCCCATCCTCCAGAACTCTGAGAAACGAATGTTTGTTGTTTAAGCCACGCAGCCTGTGTTACGTTGTTTGTTAACAGTAGTCTGAACAACCAGTTTCTACAGTTTCTAATTTTTCCAAGTTTTAAATACTTCTCCTTAATACTCTCCTAAGCAGCCCAGCTTTCTTTACTGCCCATTTGGTCTCTTCTCACTCATGACACCGACTTAGAGCAAGCTTTGGTCTACCTTGGACTCAGCATCATTTTGTCTTCAGTCTTACCATTAGCCCACATTATCTCTTGGTACTAGCGAAATTAAACCAAGAGAAAGAAAATGATTGGCTTAAGTTCATCTTGTGTATGTGTATATGGGGCCACTTAAGGTAACATGATCAGTGGCCTCTACATCAAGTGTCCAACCTGTGCTATCTGGGAGCAGGGTTACATTATCACGTGGTATCAAATGTGATGTGTAAGCAGCTAGGTCTGGGTATTCAGACGCTGCCTGGCACAGTATGATAGCGAAGAGTGTGGGCTCTGCCACCCACCACATGCTTTATGATCTTGGGTAAGGTAATCTCGATCTCAGTGTTATTATCTGATCTATAAAATGGAGATAATAATCCAAGTCTACCTCACAGGGTTGGCATGAGGATTAAATAACTATATATCTGGCATATAGTCAGTGTTCAATACATTTTAGCTATTATTAGGTTGTAAGTTTGCCATTTAATATTTTATTTGCTGTTTTTTCTCCTGTTTATTTCTCTTTTATTTTTTCTGCTTTCCTGTGGGTTACTTGAACATTTAAAAAAATTCCATCTTGATTTATTTAAGATATTTTTTAGTGGGTCTCTTTGTATATCGTTAATAATGTTTGCTATAGGTATTACATTATCATACTTATCACAGGCTGCAAGGGTTTCCATTACAAGTTCAAACTGTTAGTAGTGAGCCTGGTAAACCCATGACTTTTCCCATTTTGTGGTTCCAAAGATGCCTTCAAGTAACATGATTCATATCTCACTTTACTAATCACAAGCTCACATTCCTATTTTTCCTTTAAAAAAAAAAAGTTCCTAAAATCATATCCAGCTACTGTATCTACAGATGATCTCATGGGGCAATATTAAAGGTACTTCTCAGTCGCATTCATAGCCTTCTTGCACCTTCCATCCCATTTCCAGTTCTGCTACAATCCCTTCTTGCTGTTTTTACAACCTATGAATGAGTAAATGGTAGCTTTAACCATCATCAACATTGCTGATATAGTATTTAAATACTTATATAATATTAAACATGTTAAAGTATATGAAAGTATTTAAATATTTGTATTTTATGTATGTAAGTATCTATTAAATGCAGACATTTAAGATATAAGCTTCTAAGAATTAAAGTAATTATAGGGATGAGCTCAGTTTCATATGAACCTTGCTGCAGGAAGGCCAGATCCTGTTTTCCTACCTTATGTTAGTAAGTGTGTACATATATGTGTGTATATGCATATGTTAATATAGCACAGGGCACATGGTGGCTGTCTAGACAAAGTACACTAATGTGAGGTCTTCATCTTTTTTTTTTTTTTTTTGCATTGCCTTTTTTTTGTTGTTTTGTTTTAAGATTTTATTTTTAAGGAATCTCTATATCTAAGGTGGAGCTCGAACTCACAACCCAGAGATCAAGAGTTACTTTCTGTGCCGACTGAGCCAGGTACTGCAAAGATTTTTTTTTTTTTAAGTAATCTCTACACACAACATGGGGCTCAGACTTACAACTGCAAGATCAAGAGTTGCATGCTCTACCAACTGAGCCAACTAGGTGCCCCTTTTTTGCATTCTTATATCAAAACAACTTTACTGCGAAAAATGACTTTTTTGTCTTTGCCACAAATAAGTGGATTTGAAATCCTATCAAACCAACAGGCAACAGTCCACCCTGTACTTTCAAATCACTCACAGACTAATTATTTTTTTAATTTTAATTCCAGTATCTTTAACATAAAGCATTACATTAGTTTCAAGTGTACAATACGGTGATTCAACAGTTCTATATATTATTAGTGCTCATCATGATAAGTGTACTTCTAACCCCTTCACCTATTTCACCCATCCCACCATCTCCATGCCTCTGGTAACCATCTCTTTATTTTCTGTAGCTAAGATTCTGTTTTTTGGCTTGTCTCTCTTTTTTTCTCGTTGATTTATTTCTCTAAATTCCACATATGAGTGAAGTCATATGGTATTTCTCTTTCTCTCCCTGACTTATTTCACGTAACTTTGTACTCTTCAGTTATATCTGTGTTGGTACAGATGGCAAGATTTCATTCTTTTTTAAATTTTTTTAAATGTTTATTCTTTTTGAGAGACAGAGAGCACGAGTGGGGGAGGGGCAGAGAGAGAGAGAGAGAGAGAGAGAGAGAGACAGTATCTGAAGTAGGCTCCAGGCTCTGAGCTGTCAGTACAGAGCCCGATGTGGGGCTTGAACCCACTAACCATGAGATCATGACCTGAGCTGAAGTCGGATGCTTAACTGACCGAGCCATCCAGGTGCACCAAGATTTCATTCTTTCTTATGGCTGAATAATATATACACCACATCTTTTTTTTTTTTTTTTTTTTTTTTACCACATCTTTATCCACTCACCTATCGAAGGACACTTAGTCTACTTGCATAATTTAGCTATTTTATATAATGCTATAAACACAACAGTGCAAATATCCCTTTGAATTACTGTTTTTGAATTCTTTGGGTAAATATCCAGTAGTGTGATTACTGGCTCATATGATGTTTCTATTTTTAATTAAGGGAGGGGGGGAACCTCTGTACTGTTTTCCACAGTGGTTGTACCAGTTTGCATTCCCACCAGCAGTGCACAAGCGTTCCTCTTTCTCCACATCCTCATCAGCACTTGTTGTTTCTTGTGTTTTGGATGTTAGCCATTCTTACAGGTGTGAGGTGATATCTCACTGTGGTTTTGATTTGCATTTCCCTAATGATGAGTGATGGTGGGCATCTTTTCATGTACATCTTGGCCATCTATATGTCTTCTTTAGAGAAATATCTGCTCGTATCTTTTGCCCATTTTTTAGTTGGATTATTGGGTTTTGGCTGTTGAGCCGTATGAGTTCTTTATATATTTCGGATGCCAGCCCTTTATCAGATATGTCATTTGCAAATATCTTCTCCCACTCAGTAGGTTTTCTTTTAGCTTTGTGGTTTCCTTCATTGTGCAGAAGTTTTTTATTTTAATGTAGTCCCAATAGTTTATTTTTGCTTTTGTTTCCCCTGCCTCAGGAGACCTATCTAGAAAGGTTGCTATGGCTGACATCCAAGAAGTTACTGCCTGTCTTCTCCTGTAGGATTCTTATGGTTTCAGGTCTCACAGTTAGGTCTCTAATTCATTTTGGGTTTATTTTTGTATATGGTGTAAGAAAGTGGTCCAGGTTCATTCTTTTGCATGGAGCTGTCCAGTTTTCCCAGCAGCATTTGTTGAAGACACTGTCTTTTTCCCATTGCATATTCCTGCCTCCTTTGTTGAAGATAAATTGACCATACAATCTTAGGTTTATTTCTAGGCTTTCTATTCCATTAATCTATGTGTCTTTTTTGGTGCCAGTACCATAGTGTTTTGATTACTACAGCTTTGCAGTATATCTCGAAATCTGGAACTGTGATACCTCCAGCTCTGTTTTTCTTTTTTGGTTTGGCTATTTGTGCTTTTGTGGTTCTGTACAAATTTTAGGATTGTTTGTTCTAGTTCTGTGAAAAATGCTGTTGGTATTTTGATAGGGATTGCATTAAATCTGTAGATTGCTTTGGATAGTATGGACATTCCAACAACCTTTGTCCTTGCCATCCATGAGCATGGAATGTCATTCCATTTGTTTGTGCCATCTTCAGTTTCTTTCGTCAGTGTTTTATAGTTTTCAGAGGACAGGCCATTCACCTCCTTGGTTGAGTTTATTCCTAGGTGTTTTATTATTTTTGGTGCAATGGTAAATGTGACTGCTTTCTTAATTTCTCTTTCTGCTTCATTATAAGGGTATAGAAGTATAATAGATTTCTGTACATTGATTATGTATCCTGTGACCTTACTGAATCCATTCATCAGTTCTAGTAGCTTTTTGGTGGAGTCTTTCAGGTTTTCTGTATATAGTATCCTGTCATCTGCACATAGTGAAAGTTTAATTTCTTCCTTACTGATTTGGATGTCTTTTATTCCTTTTTCTTGTCTGATCGCTGTGGCTAAGACTTCTAGTACTTTGTTGAATAAATTGTTGAGAGTGGATGTCTTTGTCTTGTTCCTGACTTTAGGGGAAAAGCTCTCAGTTTCTCCCCACTGTCTGTGATGTTAGCTGTGGGTTATTCATATATGGCTTTTATTATGATAAGGTATGTTGTCTCTGAGCCTACTTTGTTGCAAGTTTTTGTCATGGATGGATGTTGTACTTTGTCAGATGCTTTTTCTGCGTCTATTGACATAACCATATGGTTTTTATCCTTCGTCTTATTGATATGATGTATCATGGTGATTGAATTCAAATACTGACCCACCCTTGCAACCTGAAAATAAATCCCACTGGATCGTGGCGAATTATTTTTTTAATGTCTTGTTTGATTTGCTTTGCTTTGCTAATATTTTGTTTAGGATTTTTGCATCTATGTTCATCAGAGATATTGGCCTAAAATTCTTTTTTTGTAGTGTCTTTATCTGGTTTTGTTACCAGGGTAATGTTGGCCTCATATAGAATGAATTTGGAAGCCTTCCTTCCTCTTCTATTTTTTTGCAGTAGTTTGAAAAGAATAGGTATTAACTTTTCTTTAAATGTTTCGTAGAATTCATCTGTGAAGCCATCTGTTTCTGGACTTGTGTTTGTTAGGAGGTTTTTGATTACTGATTCAGATTCATTGCTGGTAATCAGTCTGTTCAAATTTTCTGTTTCTTCAGTTTTGGGAGGATATATGTTTCTAGGAACTTATTCATTTCTTGTAGGTTGTCCAGTTTGTTGGGATATAATTTTTCATAATATTCTCTTGCAATCATTTGTATGTCTGTAACATTAGTTATTTCTCCTCTTTAATTTCTGATTTTGTTTGAATCTCTCTCTCTCTCTCTCTCATGAGTCTAGCTAGAAGCTTATCAATTTTCGTGATCCTTTCAGGGAAACAGTTCCTGGTTTCATTGATCTGTTGTATTATTTTTTTAGTTTCTGTGTTGTTTATTTCTGCTCTAATCTTATTTCGTTTCTTCTACTGGTTTGGGTTTTGTTTATTCTTTTCTAACTGCTTTAGGTGTAAGGCTAGGTTAATATTTTTTCTTGCTTTTTCAGGTAGGCCTGTATTGCTATAAACTTCCCTCTTAGGATTGCTTTTGCTGCATCCCCCAAATTTTGGACTGCTGTGCTTTCATTTTCTTTTTCCTCTCTCTATATATTTTTAAGCAACCTCTATACCCAACATGGGGTTTGAACTCATGACTCTGATATCAAGAGTCGCATGCTTTACCAACTGAGCCAGCCAGGCACTCCATGTGTCGATATATTTTTCGATTTTCTCTTTGGTTTCTTGGTTTACCCATTCATTGTTCAGTAGCATGTTATTTAACCTCCAGTTGTTTGAGCTCTTTCCAGAGTTTTCCTTGTGGTTATTTCTAGTTTCATAGAGTTGTGGTCAGAAAAGATGCATTGTGGGGTACCTGGGTGGCTAAGTCTGTTAAGCCTCCCAACTCTTGATTTCAGCTCACGTGATCTCATGGATTTGTGAGTTCGAGTCCTGCATTGGGCGCTCTGCTGTCAACACAGAGCCCATTTTGGATCCTTTGGCCCCCACTCACTTGCTCTCTCAAAACTAAATAAATATTTAAAAAAGTTCATTGTATGGCTTTTATCTTTTTGAATTTGTTGAGACTTGTTTTCTGGCTTAATATGTGATCTTTTCTGGAGAATATTCCATGTACACTTTCGGAAAAGAATGTGTATTTTGCTGTTTTAGGATAGAACCTTTTGAATATATCTGTTCGCTGTATCTGGTTCAGTGTGTCATTCGAAGCCACTGTTTCCTTGTTGATTTTCTATTTGGATGATATGTTCATTGATGTTAGAGTCACCTACTTATTGTATTACTATCAAATACTTCCTTTATGTTTACTATTAACTGCATTGTGTATTTGGTTGGTTCTGTGTTGGACGTATAAATATTTCCAATTGTTATATCTTCTTGTATTTTTCCCTGTATGATTATATTGTGTCCTTGTTTGTCTTATCATAGTCTTTGTTTTAAAATCTATTTTGTCTGATGTAAGTATTGCTACCCAGAATTTCTTCTCACATCCATTTGCACGATAAATGCTTCTCCATCCCTTCACTTTCAATTTGCATGTGTCTTTGGTCTGAAGTGAGTCTCTTGTAGAAAGCATATAGATGAGAGTTACTTTTATCCATTCTGTCACCCTATTTCTTTTGATTGCAGCATTTAGTCCATTTGCATTCAAAATAATTATTGGTAAGAAACGTAATTACTGATGGGCATACACTTTGTGTCATTTTGTAGTTTTATGGTTGTTTTTGTATGTGAGGTCTTCTTAAAAATCTTATTCATTTTGAGAGAGAGAGAGAGAGAGAAGAGAGCATGTATGCAAGTAGAGGAGGAACAGAGAGAAAGGGAGAGAGAATCCTAAGCAAGCTCTGTGTTGTCAGCACAGAGCCTGATGCGGGGCTCAGTGTCATGACCATGAGATCATGACCTGAACCAAAATCAAGAGTTTGATGCTTAACTAACTGAGCCACCCAGGTGCTCCATATGTGAAGTCTTCCTTAAACTTTGTTATCCCTGTAATAATTATATAATTCCAACTGGAGACCAATGTACTTTTATTTATGATATCTGTTCTTGGAATCATGGTTTTTAGTTTTAGTTTTAGTTTCCAGTTTTTCAAATGTATGTACAAACTTATATACTTATGAATGTAGTTCATTGTCTTATTTTTGACACTATGATAGTCTCTTTCTTTAATGATAGCACTCTAAATCTCTTTATCAATTCTGTCATTTTATAGTCTTCACTGCTTATATTCTTGCTTTCTATGCTCTCCTAAATATCTTTTATATCCAGTTTTATGCTTACCCCTCCAATTCCACCTAAACAATATTAACTTAGCCCCTCATTATTTCTTGTCTAGATGGCTAGAATAGGTTCCTGTTTTTCCAACATCCAACTTCTTTGCCCCCCTTCTTATAAATTCTTCATCCTACTGCCAGAGTGATTTTTCTGAAATGCATTTTTGTTATATTGTTCCTTTGCTCAAAACCCCATTGCCTTCAGGATACAATCCAAACTTAAGCCTTTCATTAAATCCTAGCCCATAAGGCTCCTATGATATTCTTGGTTGCCATTAAATCACCCCTGTTGCACCTATCAGTGCTCTTTTCTACTCCATTGCCTGGTGGTCCTAATCAGCAAAGTACCTTGCTATTGCAACTCACATTGCCCCATCATCTCTTCAATCACTAATGCAGATGTTTGGTGATGCATGTGGTTGCAGATGTTGATCTTTTTGAAACAACAAAAGCCTTCTTCCAGTTTTTACAGTTCTTTCATTAAATTCCGAAGGGAGTAGGCCATTCTGAGTTACAACCCAGGAGAGATGAGTTTTACCAGAACCATCTATAGACCATTAGTGTGGAATTTGTATGCCATTCCAAAATATTTGTTTGTACCAAAACTCCGTAAGTGTTCCAGGAGATACCTGACTTAGCCTGCATGTTCTGTTAGAGTCATTTCCTTTTACACTAGGTAACACTCACCAAGGAATGGGGATGCCATTTCACCCATTGCTGGGTTTCTGTATACCTAGGCCAGGTTGACAATTCTGGATGTTTTCTTTTTAATTTCTTTTTGATGGCCCATGAAATGAGTATATGTTTGTGGGTATAAAGATTATGTGCCATTGTTAGTAAAATTTATTTTTATTTAAAAATTATAATTTTTAAACACTGTTATAGCAAAAGGGAGCTGTGAATTATGATGACTTTGTGAACTACTTATAACTCATATTTACAACAGTAATTTCTTCTCTTCTGGAAATCTAGGAGAGAGTGGGGTGGAAATATGGTTCTCCTCCTTGCTCCAACCATTAAATAATAGTTCCTTACCCCAGCCACCTCTATTCTACTTTCTGTCTCTATGAATTTGCCTATTCTAGCTACTTCATACATGTGGAATCCTACAGTATTTGTCCTTTGTGTCTGGCTTATATATCACTTAACAGAATACTTACATACTACGTGAATGAAATTTGAATCAAAATTTCATTATTTTTAAGGCCGAATAAACTGTTTTTCACCCAATGTGGAATAGATCATTTGAATATCCTATAACTGTTAATGAAATGGAATGTGTAATTTTAAAATTCTCAGAAAAGACATATCCAGGCCCAAAAGAGATTCTAGCAAACATTTAAAGAGTTAAGATAAGGGGCATCTGCATGGCATTCGACTTTGGCTCAGGTCATGATCTCATGGTTTGTGAGTTCAAGCCCCAGGTTGGGCTCTGTGCTGACAGCTCAGAGCCTGGAGCCTGTTTCAGATTCTGTGTCTCCCTCTCTCTCTGCCCCTTCCCTGCTCACGCTCTGTCTCTCTGTCTCAAAAATAAGTAAACATTAAAAAAATTAAAAAATAAAGAATTAAGATAAGCTTAATTAAGATAATTTGGGAGAAAATATTTACAAACTGCATAACTGAGAAAGAATTAGTATCTAAAATATATAAGGAACTTTCAACACTCAACAATAAAATAATCCAACTTAACGTACACAAAACACACGAAGAGACATTCCACAGAAAACCAGTATATATATGATAATTAAGCACATGAAATGATGTTTGATATCATTAGTTATTAGGGAAATGCAAATTAAAACCACATTATCACTATACACCTACCAGAATGGTTAAAATAAAAAACAGTGATCCCACCAAATGATGGTGAAGAGGGAGAGAAACTGGATCACTCATATGTTGCTAGAGGGGATATAAAGGGACCCAGCCAGTCTGGAAAACAATTTGGCAGTCTCTTAAACAAAATATGCAAATATCATATGTTCTAGCATTTGCGCTCCTGGGCATTTATTCCAAAGAAACGAAAACTTATGTTCACATAAAAACCTACATAAATTTCCATAGCAACTTTATTCATAATAGTTAGTGAAAAACTGGGGAAAAAAATCCCAAAAGATTACCTGCTGAATGATTCCATTTTTATACATTTTTTTAAAGCAATATCCACCCCCAACGTGGGGCTCAAACTCATGACCCCAAGATCAAGAGTTGCACTCTCTGCCAAATGAGCCAGCCAGGTCTCTGATTTATATACATTCTTGAAGTGACAAAACCATAGAAATGGAGAACAGATTAGTGTTTGCCAGGGATTAAGGAGAGGATGAGGGCAAAAGAGAAGTAAGCATGGCTATAAAAAGGCAACATGAGGAATCTTTGTGGTGATAGAAATGTTCTGATTCTTGATTTTATCCTGGTTGTTATATTGTACTATAGTTTTTAAGAAGTTACCATTGTGGGGGATGCTGGATAATGGGTACATGGGGTCTCTTATTTTTTATAACTGTGTTTGAATCTACAGTTATCTCAAAAGTCAGAAATTTGATTTAAAAATAAAGCTGTTAGGGGCACCTGGGTGGATCAGTTGGTTAAGTGTTCAACTCTTGATTTCGGCTCAGGTCATGATCTCACAGTTGTGAGATCAAGCCCTGTGGCATGCTCTGTGCACAGAGTGCTTGGGATTCTCTCTGTCCTGACTCTCTGCCTCTCCCCACCGGTCACTCATTATCTCGCTCTCTCTCAAAATAAAGAAGCTTAAAGCTGATAAGCATAAAGTATACTGAACAATTATCTATCTATAAAGTAAAAGTCTAAAGGTACTGTCCCTAAGGCAGTCCAATTAATTTTTTTTTGAGAGACAGATATCTTAAGAAAAGTAACTATTAAGTTTTACTCCAATAATGGTGTAGAAGCTCCTATAGCACCAACACTCTTGGATAAAATATAAAAATGAGTTGCCTGAAGACACAAGAGAGAGTGACCAAAAGCAGTCAGGAACTAAAGAGTTGGAAGAAGGGACCACCTTAGTGTGAATTTCCCATTTTTATGACTTTTCACCCGAAGGTAGTCCGTAGTTGGCACCAGACAGGTAGGCTAAAAAGCCAATAGAAAACTGCAGTGTTACTGGCTTGAGGAACCAGAGTTTAAAGTGGCCACAGCAGCTGGAAACTGAGTGAGAATCTCAGAAGGAAGGGAATCATAAAGGGATAATCTCAAAATCTGCACATAAATTCTGCCCAAATCTTTCCTGATTCCCAAACCATACATGTGTGAGACAGATCCAAGAAGTATGTCCATGGCTAAAAGAACTAAACAGATTTCCGTTGCTGCCTGCTGCAGAGGAGTTTGAATTTGAAGTTTGAAGCAGGCCTAGTTAACTTTCTGTTAAACCATCAGGACTCTTTGAAAGGATAGAATAGAATCCAGAGTTTCTACAGTGATTATTAATAATGTCTTGAGTAAAATCCAAAATTAGATATAGGGAAATATCTAATTTCCCTATAATCTATAATCTATATAATCTAAATCTATAATCTAAAATCCCTAGATATAGGGAAAAGAAGAAAGAAAACATAAGTATTCAGTGCACACTGACTTCAAGATTTCCCAGATTTTGGGGGCGCCTGGGTGGCGCAGTCGGTTAAGCGTCCGACTTCAGCCAGGTCACGATCTCGCGGTCCGTGAGTTCGAGCCCCGCGTCAGGCTCTGGGCTGATGGCTCAGAGCCTGGAGCCTGTTTCCGATTCTGTGTCTCCCTCTCTCTCTGCCCCTCCCCCGTTCATGCTCTGTCTCTCTCTGTCCCAAAAATAAATAAACGTTGAAAAAAAAAATTAAAAAAAAAAAAAAAGATTTCCCAGATTTTGAAGTTAGCAAAGATTGTAAAACAGCTATTCTAACTATGCTCAGAGACATAAAGGAAGATATCTTGTAATCAATAAATAAGAGATATCAACAGAGAAATCAAAAATATTTAAAAAAGGAACCCAGATGGAAATTCTAGAGCTGGAAAATAACCTGAATAAAGTGTCTAATGGATGGACTTAACAGAAGATTAGCGATGATGTAAGAATAAGTGCACATGCAGATAGTGATTAGGAATTATTCAGTTTGAAGAACAGGGGAAAAAAATGGAGAGAATAAAGGAAAAGGTTGGAACAGGGACTTAGTGATGTACAGGACAATGTAAAAAATCCTAATATATGAGTTAAGTGGAGTCCTAGAAGGAAAGCAGAGAGAGAATGATACAGAAAAACATTTGAAGGAATAATAATAGCTGAGACTTTCCCAAATTTACAGATTCAAGAAGCTCAACGAATCCCAATAGGATGAATACAAAGAAAGCCACATCTGTGATATCTTTAGTAAATTTTCTGAAGACCAATGATAAAGAGAAAAATCTTAAAAACAGTTTTTACAAATACATACATGAGAATACAATACAAATGACCACTGGCTTCTCATCAAAAGTATTTAAGTATTCTAAAATCTGTGTCTTAGAGTAATTCAACTTTAGCATACTACCAGCAAGAAAAAATGGTAGGACACATGTTCATGATGCTAGGCCCTTAACAGAATTGTTGGAAATTTTTTCTTTAGTCCCATCATCCAAAATAGATGAAAGAACCAGCTACTACATAGTGGACTGATGAAAACCTACTTTCTTAAGAAAACAAAACTGTGCCTTCATTATATAAATAAATATTAGCACCAAGTTGTCATACTAACCCCTGAAAAGCCAAAGTAGAAAGTACTGGTAGCAGAGTTTAGAAAGAGGATAGCTGATTAAATTGGATTATCATCCTGACAGCCTCTTCTAATCTCTAGTCAATGCCATCTCCCTAGGGGTTTATTTTCTTTATATTCTTTGGATAACAAAAGTGTTACTTTTCAGGTGATATTGACCTGATCCAGGACTAGAATCATATGACTTAAAAGAAAATTTTATAACTCTCCTCAGGATCAAGATCAATGTAGAAAAAAAAGAAAGGCAACAATAGATATTTCTGAAATTGAAGTTTCATCAGAGACATTCAAACAAATGAACTTATAAAGATATTTTAAAGCTACCTTGACAATGGTTGGAAATAGAAAGCAAAAATCAAATAAAAAACACATAAGTCAGAAGTGGAATTGAACATGTTATACTGATTCTTACAAAATTTAACAACCTATAAGGATAAAAAAATCTCAGGGAACCAAAGATAGAGCCTCTTGAATGGCTGTATTCTCAACAACCTTTTACAGTAAAGCTATAAAACCTGATTTTAACAATGGCACTGGACTGAAGGTCTTAAGCCTTTGAATTCTCTAATCTCTGTTTCCGGTCCTGACTTTTCTTCCTAACTGTAACTGTCATTCACCACTGTCTCATGGTCAGAGGAAGTATGTTAGTGAAGAGTATTTTCCTTACTTCAGTCATTCCAGCACTGTTGTCTTCACGTTTTGCCATAACTGTGTAACCCTGATACTGTTAGTTTTTATTTTCTGTACATCGACTCACATTTTCGCTTGTATAAAACTTGAAATCATAGCTACAATTGGAAAAACAGTATAATTATCCATCAGTAAAATGATAGATAACATACAAAACATGATTATTAAATTCTAATTAGATGTTATTGTCCTCTAAAACCTGAGACATGTTCTATTTTGGATAAAACCAAAGGCTATCTCCTTTATATAAATAAGGATTTTTAAAGGATTAACAGAGAAATTTTAAAGGATTAACAGGGAGATGGCGCCTGGGTGGCTCAGTGGGTTAAGTGTCCAGCTCTTTTTTTTGTTTGTTTGTTTATTTTTTGAGAGAGAGAGAACACACTCGAGGGGGATGGGCAGAGAAAGAGAAGATTACAACGTGGGCTCTGAGCTGATAGCAGAGAGCCTAATGTGGGGCTCGATCTCATGAACTGTGAGATCATGACCTAAGCCAAAGTTGGATGCTTAACCAACTGAGCAACCCAGGCGTTCCTCCCTTCAACTCTTGTTTTGAACCCTGCTGCAGGCTCCATGCTGACAGCACAGAGTCTGCTTGGGATTCTCCCTCTCCCTCTCTCTTCCTCTCTCTCTCCCTCCCCCACTCGCTTTCTCTGTCTCTCAAAATAAACTTAAAAAAATAAAAAGTAAAGTAGTTTAAAAAAACAAAGGGAGAGACCTGAGAGTTCTGGTGTTGATAATGGCAGAATAGCTAGTATGAAAATAACTTTCCCAGAGATCACAAGTATAAACTCTGGACAAAGCATAACCAAACAATATTTGAAGACTCTAGAGAGGGCCTCAAAGCAGGCAGAAACTGAAGGGGGACCTTCAAGACCTAAAAGAAGGGCACTACATACAGTAGAGGAAATCTACATTTATACAGATATTCCCATGTCTGTGCAGCACAGGGCTACTAGAATTCAAACAGAGATCTACAGTCTTAACTGGCTTGAGGTGTCAGATCTAAAAAGCTAATAGAGGAACTAAGACATTGAGTACGAAAAAAACACATTGATTTACTAAACAGAAGAATGGAAAGGAGAAATAGAAAAATAAAAAATAGTTCAGACAGATAGAAAACAAACAGCAAAATAGAACTGAATTAAACATATCAATAATTACATCAAATGTGAATGAACCTAACACACCAATTAAGAGGCTGAGATTGCCAGGCTGAATTTTAAAAAGAATATCTAACTGTGTGCTATCTAAAAGAGACTCACTTGGGGGGCCTGGGTGGCTCAGTCAGTTAAGTGTCCAACTCTTGATTTTGGCCCAGGTCATGATCTCATGGTTTGTGTGATCGAGCCCCCATTTGGGCTCTGTGCTGATCGAGCCCCCATTTGGAGCCTGCTTGGGATTCTCTCCCCCTCTGTGTGTCCTTCCCTGGGGTGCTTGTGCGTGTGCACGCTCTCCCTAAAATAAATAAACTTAAAAAAAGAAAAAAGGAAAGAGTAGGCCTGAAGTTTTAAAATAAACACTAAAAAAAGAAGACCTACTTGAAGAATGGCTATATTATTATGAGGCAAATGAGACTTCACAACAAGATGTTTTACCAGAAATAAGAATATTTTATAATGATAAAGGGATTATTTCACCAGGAAGACCTATCAACACTAAATGTATACAAACCTAATAACAAACTTCAAAAAAAAAAAAAAATTGACAAAACTTAGAGAAAACTAAAGAAATTCATAATCCTATAGGAGATTTAAACTTCCATACCTCAAAAATGGACAGAATTGGGGTGCATGGGTGGCTCAATAGGTTATGCACCCAACTTTTGATTTCAGCTCAGGTCACAATCTCACCGTTCATAAGATCAAGCTCTGCATCAGGCTCTGCACTAACAGCAGGGAGCCTGCTTGGGATTCTTTCTCTCCCTCTTTTCTCTCTGCACCTCTCCCATTCACATTCTTTCTCAAATTTCAAAAAATTGACAGAATTAGACCCAACACACACACACACACCCCAGGATATGAAGAATTTGAAAAACACCATTAAGCAACTTAATTATTTAATTGACATAAAATATTTCATCCAGCAACTGTAGAGCAGCAGAATACATATTCAAGTGCAAATGGAACATTCATCAAGATAGATCTTACTCTAGATCATGAAATAGTATCTAAATTTTTAAAGAAATCGCAATTATACGTAGTATGTTTGCTGACCACAAGAGAATTACATTAGACATTAACGTTATCTAGGAAGCCTCAAATATTCAGAAATTAAACAGCACACATCTAAGTATTACCCATGAGTCAAAGAAATCAGAAGGGAAAAATATTTTGAATTGAATTATAATGAAAGTAGAATACTAGAACAGCCAAAATGAAATGGGCAGTAGAAATCAGAACAGTGATTGCCTTTGGAATGTGAGGATTAACTGAAAGATGTCATGAGGGATGACATGCTCTTAAATTTAGCAAAGCTGTGACTTGATTAGGTTGTTTTGAGGAACAAATTATCTCAACCCATGAGCAATGGAGTCATTATGTCCTATAACTCCTGATACCATATCTCCAGCAAAGACTTTTCATCTGATCTCCATACTCCTATATGAAATTAGCTGTTTGATGTCATTTTGAATATAAAAAACATGAGAATGGATCCCTTGGTTCCCTCCTCAAAATCCATTCATCTCCAGATCTTTCCACCTCAGTAAATGCCATTATCATCTACCTAGTTGCTCTAGCTAGAATAGAATCCAAGCGTTATTCTTGATTCCTCTCTACCCCTTATTTCTCACATTGAATCTCACCAAACACTGTAGATTCTACTTCCACAAATCTATCCCCCCATCTATCCACCATTCTCCATCTCCACTGCCATCATTCTAGTCTAAACCACCATTATCTTTCTGGATAGTCCTGTGACTTCCTAAATTATATCTACACAGGAGCCACAGCTGTTTTTTGTTTTGTTTTTTGTTTTAGACTTGGATTATGTCATTTTTCTGTTGAAAAAGTCCTTCATTAGCTTTCTACTGCTCCAGATCTTACATGCTCTAGTCTCTGCCTCCTCCACCTTATCCTATACTAGTGACCGACTGCCTTGCTCTGTGTGATTCTCCCACAAGAACCTCAGATTCATAACCACCTCAAGGCTTTTGCACATGCTATTCTGTCTGTGAAATGATCTTTGTACTCTGATTCCTCCAAGTATCTTCAAATGTCACCTTCCCAGGACTTCTTTTACATTCAGGGAGGCCTCCCCTAAGCCCTTTTTTTTAAAGTTTATTTTGAGAGAGAGCGAGAGTGAGCGCGTGTGAGGAGGGGGCAGGTATGGGCAGGTAGAGGGGGAGAAAATCCCAAGCTCTGATAGCACAGAGCCCAGTCTCAGGTCTTAAACTCACAAACTGTGAGATCATGACCTGAGCCGAAATCAGGAGTTGGATGCTTAACCAACTGAGTCACACAGGTGCCCCAGCCCTATTCTATTCTATGATAGGACCCTATTTATTTTATTATCCCTATTTATTTTCCTTGTAGCTCCTCTCAAAATCTGAAGTTTTCGTGGTTATTTGATTATAGTCTGTTTCACCCTCTACTCCAAACACACACACACACCCTGCCTAGAATGTAACTATAGGAGAGCAAAGACCCTGTCTTGTTCATGGCTCTCATCTTAGTACCATGGATGGTGAAAATATGTTACCCCAAATATGCCATCTTGGTGTACTAAAGTTATTTGAGAATCAGCTGGTGCAAGGAGGACACTCTGAACCTCCTTTGGCCCCCTGAAAGCAGGAGATAAATCTCCCATGTGAAAGGTGCCCTCCCTGTACTAGGAGAGTAGAAGAATTCCTCGGGGAATTTAGGGCCAAGATGCTGTATAAACAAACCTTGTTATTTCTTCACCATTTTACTACCCCTAGCCTAAACCCCTTTGTCTTGTCAATTCTTTACAAATGTGGTCACTTTTTTCTGTCTCATATCTTTGTGGGGCTCCTGTAAGTATGGATGTAATTAACTTAGTTTTTTTCCCTCCGTTAATCTTTTTATGACCAGGTAGTCTCAACCAAGGAATTACAAAGGTAGAGGGAAATTTCCTCCCCCCTACACTGGCATATAGTAAATGTTCAATGAATCAAGATAATACCTGCAGATGCCAGGAAAGCCAGTGGAGAGTTTCTTGGCTATAGTACTTCCGACATTCCTAGTCTCCTTTTTGTTAAAATCTAGCAAGGCTTCTTTTCTCTTAGTGTGAATGAGGCTAGGCTTGTCACTTTGATTTCTCACCATTGTAAAAAGGAGGAATCATGGGGCGCCTGGGTGGCGCAGTCGGTTAAGCGTCCGACTTCAGCCAGGTCACGATCTTGCGGTCCGTGAGTTCGAGCCCCGCGTCGGGCTCTGGGCTGATGGCTCAGAGCCTGGAGCCTGTTTCGGGTTCTGTGTCTCCCTCGCTCTCTGCCCCTCCCCCACTCGTGCTCTGTCTTTCACATCTCTTAAAAGTAAATAAATGTAAAAAAAAAATTAAAAAAAAAAAAAAAAAAAAAAAAGGAGGAATCAACCCCCACAGCCTAGGAAGAAAAATAAGTCTCTGGCCTAGGCCTTCCTAGGCTCCTAGAGGTAGAGGAATAGAGAAAATGATAGACAATGAAGGACCTATGTGGAGAGACTGAATCACCTCCCTGCCTCCTATCCCACCCCCACCCATCCACCTAGCTTCGACTTGGCCAGCTACTGTTCTTTATACACACACAACCGTAGAGCTCCCCAATTTGCAATTCCTCAATGGCTCTCCTGACAAAAAAATCAGTAATTTCAATCCAGCCTTGTTACTTATTGGTCTTTATTTCTCTGGTCTCTCCAGTGACTCAGATGTTCCCTATTTCTTCTTAAAACCTCACCATCCACCATCTGTTGTATCACTTCGTGGTCTGTTTTGCTTTTCCCAGCACTGGCTATGGGATGGGTCATATTTCCCCAGGAACCCATGCAGGCCCACCTCTATAGGTAACCTTCCTGTTTCCTCAGCAGGTTTCACTAACTCCGTCCACCCTAAAAATGTTCTTGGGGGTTTTGGTCTAGGTGCTCTCCTGTGCTCTGTCTACACACACTCTGGTGGTCGATCATATACGGTATTCCTGCCTCTTTTATTGTTTCCCTACTTACCCCTTTTTGGGCCAGGTCTTTCGAGATATGGTGTCTTTTTCTTTATTTAAAAAAAGTTTTTTTTAAGTTTTATTTATTTTTGAAAGAGAAAGACAGTGTGAGTGGGGGAGGGGCAGAGAGGGAGGAAGACACAGGATCCAAAGCAGGCTCTGGGCTCTGAGTTGTCCGTACAGAGCCCCACATGGGGCTTGAGCTCAGACTGTGAGATCATGACCTGAGCGGAAGTCAGAGGCGTAACTGACTTCAGGCCGTTGAGCATCGGACTTCGGCTCAGGTGGTGATATCACGGTTCAGGAGTTTGAGCCTCATATGAGGCTCTTTGCTGTCAGCATGGAGCCTACCTTGAATCCTTTGTCTCCCATTCTGTTCTCTCCCCCTCCCCAACTTGCATGCACATGCTCTCTCTGTCTCAAAAGTAAATAAACATTAAAAAAAATTTTTTTGTAGAAAAAAATAAAAGGCTGATAATTCCAGAGGCTGAGTGAGGATGAATGAAACCCAAGAGCAGTATATTTGTTTATACCCTCTCTCCTTACTAGCTGAGCTGCCCTGGAATTTGCAAAGGCTCCAGTCTTTGTGATGTAATAGACTAGAGCCCAGCATGGAATACCTCCCCTTGGCCCCCTCCTCCCTTCACTTGGCCTAACTACCTTTAAGGGTAACTCCCTTTTTCCTAGAAAGTAGGCCAGAAATAGCAGCCAATGAGAAATAGCTTTACTTTGTCTTAAGTGGTTTATTTGAATTTTGAGGACTGACTTCCTAGGAAATACCTGTCTCAAAGAATTTGCCTCATAAAAGAATAGTCATTTAGTCATTTTCTATCTTTTTAAACTTAGGTGTTCCTCTCTTTCTTTCTTTCTTTCTTTCTTTCTTTCTTTCTTTCTTATGATACAGTACATAGGAGTACTTTTTTTTTTTAATTTATATATTTTTAGAGATACAGAGACAGTTTGAGTGGGGAAAGGGCAAGAGAGGGGGGGAGAGAGAATCCCAGGCAGGCTTCGCACTACCTGCATGGAGCCCGATGCTGGGCTTGAACTCAGGAAAATGTGAGATCATGACCTGAGCCAAAACCAAGATTCGGATGCTTAACTGACCCAGCCACCCAGGTGCCCCAACATGCTCCTTTTCTGAGCTCCCATCAAGACCATTTCATATCCTAGACTGTCCTTACCCCAGTCACTGAGATCCTTGAGAATAAGGACTTAGTATTCCCATTGTCTACAACAAGGATGGCAAGGGAGCTTCACTTTTTAGTACAAACTAATGGATTGGTAGTGATTGCCTGTAACATCCTGGGGAAGTAGGGGAGAACAGTAACCACTCAACTCTGGCTTGATATGAAAGAAAGAATTAATGGTCACAAAGTGCATCAACATTGTCCTTGTGAGCCTTGATCCTGGCTGAGAGATGTCTAGGTTTCTTGTGTACCAAAAACAACCCTGTGGGTCTCAGGCTTTTCTATGGGAACTCTCATTACCCTCTAGCTCTTATAGAAATGAATCTTAGTGCCGCACTCAGCACCTGTAACTTCTGACAGGTTTGGCCCCTCACTGGCCATTTCCAGGGCTCCAGATGACATCCATTAGCTTCCCATCCTTCACCTACCATGAACAAGAAAATTGTATACAAATTCTCCTAGCTCTTGATGGCTGATTTCAGTTTACTAGTTTCCAGCTTTGATGCCAAAGACTTTTGAGGTTCCCACCACCCCTGCCTTTAATTCCACTATTCATTTCCACAGCTCTCATTTACCAACCTCTGGATAACCCAGGATTTGTTGTTATCCTCAGGAACTTTAGTGCCATGCAAATGACCCATCTATCAACTTACCTCTAGACCCTCGATCTGACTCTAATTGTCCCTCAAATTCTTCTCACACCTCAGAACAGCTCCATTTGTAGAATGGTCAACCTAATGGCATGACTCAAGAACTATCTCCTATTCCTTCTCTTGCTTGCTTATGTGTTTACTTGCCTGAGGCCTTCTTTGTATTTTACCAAAATGGCCATCCGTTTGATAGCTTTTCCTTTTCTTGCCTTCTGGCATGGTGGTCTGCATGCTTAGACCTTTCCTCTCAAGCCTAGACCTCATGGCCCATTGCTTCAGTTTCTTGCTCACCACTAGTGTCAGCTCCTTCCCTACCCACCCTATAGGCCTTGTCTGAGCACTGAGCATTAACAGCTGAGCACTGTTGTAAAACCTCATTTCACGGGAGGACTAGTAGTGTCCTGAATTTATGATGTCTAGTTTAAGATGGATTCTTAGTGCCGCTGGTTAATGCTCTATAGGGCTCCATATCAGTTCCTTCATTAAAATCCACTGAGGCTAACCCAAACCATTCATCCCTTTCATCACACTTACTCACGCTACACTTACCTCCTTTTTTGGCTAGGAATTCTACCTCCTGTTTCAGTTGAAAATAAAGATGCAATCTCTTGACTGGGTTCCGCCTAACAAACACTGCTGTAGTCTCATTTAGTCTTAATTTCCCTCCTGTTGTTCAAGACTATTTTTCTCTGTGGTTTAGACCAGTGTTCCCCTGGTGTGACTATAGCTTTAGCACAGGTCTTGGAACTTATTAAAAATGCATGTATCATCAGCCCACCCCAGACCTACTGAATTGTTCACTCTAGGGATGGGCCCAGCGGGCTGTCATGTCCTCCAGGCTACTCTAAGGCAAGTAAAGTTTGAGGACCATGGGTTTAGACCTCTTCAGAGTATTTGCTTGTTTTTTCATCTATCAGCATTCTCTTATTTTTCACATAATACTTCCCCTTGTGGGACTTTACTTCAAGGAAATAAAATGAGAACATTGTTTTATATACAAAGATGTTCATTACAGTATTATTTATAATTGGGAAATATTGTTATAATTGGGAAGTATTATTTATAATTTGGAAACAAGCTCATTGTCCATGATGGGAAAATTGTTAAGAAAGGACAAAGGAATATTAAAATGATACTAAGTTTTTAATCATAGGGAAATGATTCTTATATTTAAAAAAATTTTAAGGAAATATGTTGTAATAAAGCCTGGCTTAAAATGTTGATTTTAATACTAACAATTAGCTATGCTCCCTCCCATACCCCACTAAACCCACAGTAACAGGGGTGTCCTTTGTTGGTTGTTTTTAAAACAGAAAACCACAAGATCAAAGAGGTTAGGAGAAGAGACAAAAGAAACAATATTTTAGAAGGTGGAAAAGAGAGGGTAGAATGGTAACCAACTTGAGAAAATGGATTCCTTAACTAGCAGTGAGGAATACCAAGAAATAGGAATGCCATTTCTGGGATAGAATTCCCAATAGTCAGGAATTGGCAATATTGTATATCTTTCTAAATAAGGGTACAGGTGGAAAAAAAAAAAGGTACAGGTGAACCACAAAGGGGAGGAATGGCTAAAATTCGATGTAAGGAGAATGTAGAGCCCCAGGTACTGCCCCCAAGACTGGGGATTTCTTGTCTCTAGAGGGTAAACATAAAAGGCATCTGAAATGAGGGGAACTCTACACCTACAAACAGGTGATTATTGATAGTTCACATCTCGAAGATGGAGGCCCCCATCTTCTACCCCTATTTGCTCCTAGACATCTGGCCACCTCTGAACTTTCCATGAAAGCTCTTTTTCCCTAGGAAAAAGGAAAAGTATCTTCTGGGTACTTACCTGGCAGGTCTAAGACAGAAGGTCTGACCAAAGATTCCCCCCAAAAACAGCCCAGTAAGATCACCTCTACAAGTGCTTTTCAATTATGGGGACACATTACTATATCATGAAATCAATTCAGTTGGCTGTGTTTATAAATTAGAAACAATATGAGAACATATCACGTGCAATAAAAGAAAGTATTAATAAAGTATTGTGAAAATGGATTATGAAAATTTTCTTTAAGACACACACATTCACATACACAGAGTTATTATGTAGACTGCATTTCTTACTGTTTACTCGGTCAACATACTTTTTTAAGAATTTAATTTCTTTTAATTCCAGTATACTTAACATACAGTGTTATATTAGTTTCAAATGTACAATATAGCGATTCAACAATTTCATGTTCTTAGTGCCCATCAAGATAAGTGTACTCTTAATCCCCTTCTCCTATTTCACCCATCCCCACCTCCCCTCTGGTAACCATCTCTTTGTTTTCCATAGCTAAGAGTCTGATTTTTGGTTTGTCTCTTATTTTTTTTAATTCCATTGTTTGTTTTGTTTCTTAAATTCCACACATGAGTAAAATCATGGTATTTGCCTTTCTCTCACTGACTTATTTTAGTTAGCATTATATTTTCCAAATCCATCCATGGTGTTGCAAATGGCAAGATTTCATTCTTTTTTATGCCTCAATAATGTTCTGTTATATATATGTGTACACACACACACACACACACACACACCCCATATCTTCTTTATTCATTCATCTATCCATGGACACTGGGGCTGGTTCCATAATTTGGCTATTGTAAATAATGCTCCAATAAACACAGGATGTATATATAACCCTTCAAATTATGATTTTTGTATTCTTTGGGTAAATATTCAGTAATGTGATTACTGGATCATATGGCACTTCTATTTTTAATTTTTTAAGGAACCTCCTTAAAAAAACTTTATACATTGGCTTCACCAGCAACAGTGTATGAGGGTTCCTCTTTCTCCATATCCTCATCAGCGCTTGTTGTTTCTTGTGTTTTTGATGTTAGCCATTCTGACAGGAGTGAGGTGATATCTCACTGTGGTTTTGATTTGCATTTCCCTAATGATGAGTGATGGTGAGCATCTTTTCATGTACATCTTGGCCATCTATATGTCTTCTTTAGAGAAATATCTGCTCGTATCTTTTGCCCATTTTTTAGTTGGATTATTGGGTTTTGGCTGTTGAGCCGTATGAGTTCTTTATATATTTCGGATGCCAGCCCTTTATCAGATATGTCATTTGCAAATATCTTCTCCCACTCAGTAGGTTTTCTTTTAGCTTTGTGGTTTCCTTCATTGTGCAGAAGTTTTTTATTTTAATGTAGTCCCAATAGTTTATTTTTGCTTTTGTTTCCCCTGCCTCAGGAGACCTATCTAGAAAGGTTGCTATGGCTGACATCCAAGAAGTTACTGCCTATCTTCTCCTGTAGGATTCTTATGGTTTCAGGTCTCACATTTAGGTCTCTAATTCATTTTGGGTTTATTTTTGTATATGGTGTAAGAAAGTGGTCCAGGTTCATTCTTTTGCATGGAGCTGTCCAGTTTTCCCAGCAGCATTTGTTGAAGACACTGTCTTTTTCCCATTGCATATTCCTGCCTCCTTTGTTGAAGATAAATTGACCATACAATCTTAGGTTTATTTCTAGGCTTTCTATTCCATTAATCTATGTGTCTTTTTTGGTGCCAGTACCATAGTGTTTTGATTACTACAGCTTTGATTACTACAGTTTAGATACAGTATATCTCAAAATCTGGAACTGTGATACCTCCAGCTCTGTTTTTCTTTTTTGGTTTGGCTATTTATGCTTTTGTAGTTCCATACAAATTTTAGGTTTGTTTGTTCTAGTTCTGTGAAAAATGCTGTTGGTATTTTGATAGGGATTGCATTAAATCTGTAGATTGCTTTGGATGGTATGGACATTCCAACAACCTTTGTCCTTGCCATCCATGAGCATGGAATGTCATTCCATTTGTTTGTGCCATCTTCAGTTTCTTTCGTCAGTGTTTTATAGTTTTCAGAGGACAGGCCATTCACCTCCTTGGTTGAGTTTATTCCTAGGTGTTTTATTATTTTTGGTGCAATGGTAAATGTGACTGCTTTCTTAATTTCTCTTTCTGCTTCTTCATTATTAGGGTATAGAAGTATAATAGATTTCTTCTTACTGAATCCAATCATCAGTTCTTTTTTTGTTCTTTTTTTTTTTTCATTCATCAGTTCTAGTAGCTTTTTGGTGGAGTCTTTCAAGTTTTCTCTATATAGTATCCTGTCATCTGCACATAGTGAAAGTTTAATTTCTTTCTTACTGATTTGGATGCCTTTTATTCCTTTTTCTTGTCTGATTGCTGTGGCTAAGACTTCTAGTACTTTGTTGAATAAATTGTTGAGAGTGGATGTCCTTGTCTTGTTCCTGACTTTAGGGGAAAAGCTCTCAGTTTCTCCCCACTGTCTGTGATGTTAGCTGTGGGTTTTTCATATATGGCTTTTATTATGATAAGGTATGTTGTCTCTGAGCCTACTTTGTTGCGAGTTTTTGTCATGGATGGATGTTGTACTTTGTCAAATGCTTTTTCTGCGTCTCTTGACATAATCATATGGTTTTTATCCTTTGTCTTATTGATATGATGTATCATGGTGATTGAATTCAAATATTGACCCACCCTTGCAACCTGAAAATAAATCCCACTGGATCATGGGGAATGAATTTTTTTTATGTTGCTTTGCTAATATTTTGTTTAGGATTTTTGCATCTATGTTCATCAGAGATATTGGCCTGTAGTTCTCTTATTTTATAGTGTCTTTATCTGGTTTTATTACCATGGTAATGCTGGCCCCATAGAATGAATTTGGAAGCTTGCCTTCCTCTTCATCTTCTTTTTGGAATAGTTTGAGAAGATTAGGTATGAACTCTCCTATAAGTGTTTTTCAGAATTCACCTGTGTAGTCATTTGGTCCTGGACTTTTGTTTGTGGGGCATTATAAAAATTTTTTTTTGTTTATTTGTTTTTTGAGAGCGAGTGAGCACAGACAGGGGAGTGACAGAGAGACAGAGAGACACAGTACCCAAAGCAGGCTCCAGGCTCTGAGCTGTCAGCACAGAGCCTGACACAGGGCTCAAACTCATGAACGGTAAGATCATGACCTGAGCTGAAGTCAAGACACTTAACCGAGGTACCCAGGTGCCCCTGTGAGGCATTTTTTGATTACTGATTCAGTTTCATTGCTGGTAATCAGTCTGTTCAAATTTTCTGTTTCTTCAGTTTTGGGGGAAGATATATGTGTCTAGGAATTATCCATTTCTTCTAGGTGTCCAATTTATTAGCATATAGTTTTTCATAATATTCTCTGACGGTTGTATTTCTGTGGTTCTTTCTCATCTTTAATTTGTGATTTTGTTTATTTGAGTCCTTGCTCTTTTTTTTTTCTTCTTTCTTTTTTTGATGAGTCTAGCTAGAGGTTTATGAGTCATGGTGATTTATTATTATTATTATTATTATTATTATTTTTAGTGTGATCTTTTCAAAGGACCAGTTCATGGTTTCATTTATCTGTTCTGTTTTTTTTTTTGTTTTGTTTTAGTTTCCATATCGCTTATTTCTGCTCTAGTCTTTATTATTATTTCCTTTTTATTGCTGGTTTGAGTTTTTATTCTTCTTTTTTCCGGTTCCTCTAGGTGTACGTTTAATTCTTTATTTGTGATTTGTCTTGGATCTTGAGCTAGGACTGTGTTGCTATAAATTGCTTTCTTAAAATCGCTTTTGCTGCATGCCAAAGATTTTGGACTGTTGTGTTTTCATTTTTATATGTCTTCATGTATTGATTTTTTTCTTTGATTTCTTGGTTGAATCATTCATTGTTTAGTAGCATGTTATTTAACTTCCACGTAGTTGTCGTCTCTTCAGATTTTTTCTTGTTAGTCATTTCTAGTTTCATACCATTGTGGTCAGAAAAGATGTATGATGTGACTTTGATCTTTTTGAATTTGTTGAAATTTGTTTTTTGGCCTAATATGTGATCTGTTCTGGAGAATGTTCCATGTGCACTTGCAAAGAATGTGTATTCTGTTGTTTTCAGATGGAATGTTCTGAATATATCTTTTAAATCCATCTGGTCCAATATGTCATTCAAAGCCAGTGTTTCCTTTTGGGTTTTCTGTTTGGATGATATGCCCATTGATGTAAGTGGGCTATTAAGGTCCCCTACTATTATTGTATTACCATCAATTAATTTCTTTATGTTTATTATTAGCTGCTTTATGCTTTTGGGTCATCTTGCATTGAATGCATAAATATTTACAATTGTTATATATTCCTGTTGGATTGTCCCCATTATGATTATATGGTATCCTTTTTTGTCTCTTGTTTTTAAGTCTTTTACAGTCTTGTTTTAAAGTCTATTTTGTCTCATATAAGTATTGCTACCCTAGCTTTCTTTTCACACCCATTTGCATGATAAATATTCTCCATCCCTTTACTTACTTTCTGCATGTGTCTTTAGGTCTGAAATGAGTCTCTTGTAGGTAGCATATAAATGGGTCTTGGTTTTTTTTTTTATCCATTCTGTCATCATGTGTCTTTTGATTGGAGCATTTAGTGCATTTACATTCAAAATAATTATTGATAGATATGTATTTATTATTTTAAATATTACTTCTTTTATGGTTGTATTTGTAGTTCTTCTGTTTCTTTCTTCCCTTGCTCTCTTAAGATAACTTGGCTTTCTTTAGTGAGATAATTGGATTCCTTCCTCTCTCTTTCTTTTTTTCATATCTGTTACTGGTTTTTGGTTTGTGCTTATTACTAGGATTGTATATAACATCTGCATATAGCAGTCTATATTAAGTTGATGGGTTCTTAAGCTTGAACCCATTCTTTACACCCCATTTTAGAGATTTGGTGTCATACTTTACATTCTTTTATTTTGTGAGTCCCTTGACTGATTTTTAAAAATAGACTTAATTTTACAGCTTTTGTGCTTCTTTTATTGCACTTACTTATGGCCCCTCCTTTCCACTCAAAGAATCCCCTGTAACATTTCTTATAAGGCTGGTTAGTGGTCATGAATTCCTTTAGCCTTTGTTTGGGAAACTTTTTATCTCTCCTCTTTTTCCCTGAATGGTAGCCTTGCTGGATAAAGTATTCTTAAAGATAGATTTTTCCTTTCAGAACTTTGAAAATGTCATGCCACTCCCTTCTGGCCTCTAAAGTTTCTGTTGAAAACTCAGTTGATAGCCTTATGAGGTTTCCTTTGTATGTAATTGTTTTCTTTTGCTGCTTTAAATATTTTCTCTTTATCACTACTTTTTGCTATTCTAATTACAATGTGTCTTGGTGTGGACCTCCTCAGTTGATTTTGTTGGGGGATCTCTGTGCCCCCTGGATCTGAATTTCTCTTCCTTTCTTCAGATTTGTCAAGTTTTCAGTTATTTCTTCAAATAAATTTTCTGTCTCCCATTCTTTCTCTTTTCCTTCTGGGATCCCTATAATGTGAATGTTATTACACTTGATAGTGTCACTGAATTCCCTAAGTCTATTCCCACTTTGCATAATTTTTTATCTCACTGCTCAGCTTGATTGTATTATTTCATCATCTGGGTCACTGATTTGTTCTTTGGCTTGCTCTAGTCTGCTACTTATTCCACCTGGTGTATTTTTATTTTCACTTATTGTGTTCTTAATCTCTGTTTTTTTCCATATCTCTTTTTTAAAGGTCTCACTGATGTCCTCTACTCTTTTCTCAAATTCAGTGAATATCTTTATGATCATTACTTTAAATTGTCTATCAATCAGGCATATATTACTTCTGTTTTGCTTACGTCACTTGCTGTGGTTTTTTCCTCTTTTTTCATTTGGAACATATTCCTCGGTCTCCTCATTTTGTCTGTCTGTATCTGTTTCTGTGTGTTAGGAACGTCAGCTATGTCTCTTGCATGAAGAAGAGGTCCTGTAGTGCCCTACAGTGCAGTGTCCCCTATTTACCAGCACTGCGTGCTTCAGTGGTGTCTCTTGTGTGTTGCATACACCTTGCTGTTGTGGCTGAGCTGCTTTTTCCTTCAGTCCAGTTGTGTACAGACACTCTCTTTGCCTGATGTAGGCAGGGTTTTGTCCCTGTGGTGTTCCTGGACAAGTCTGAGGCTGTCTTGGGCTTGAGTTGAGTCAGACTTGGTGTTTGTCAGGTGCAGTACCACCAAACTGCAGGGTGCTTTTCCTGTGTTTTCTCCTAAGAAACTTTCATTGGTGGGCAGGCCCTGCAATCAGACTAGATCTGTGCCTCCAGCCCAGTGCTGGGCTTGCAGTATGAGTGGTATGTGTGGTTATTTTTCCCTCTTCCTGGGGCAAGAGTCACTTTGGAGTGGTGCTGGCCCCTGTCTGGGTTGCTTGCACACTGCCAGACTTGTGTCCTCGTTTTGAATGGGCTTCATCCAAGAGAGTATTGGAGGGGGCATATACAAGAAACACATGGGGGTTGAGCAGGCAGTTTTAGTAAGGTTTGTGCACCAATCCTTTGCGAGAGGGGACCTGCTGCTGTCAGGACCAAGGCCCCACAAAGCCCCTGGGTCTGGAGGTGATGTGTTAGCAAGGCTTGCCATGGCCTTCTGGGAAGGAGACCCACAGCAATGGGACTGAGACAAGCCTGACTGGAAAGCGTAGATCCATGATGCCCAAGGGCAGGGCTTGATGTAAGGGTGTTAGGTACTGTATGTAGGCACAGCACTAGCTCCCACAGATGGCCATGTTTTTATGCTTGGGTGTGTGGGAGGGAAGTGGTGCCTCCCAGCTCCTATCTTCCTCATACATCTCAGTCCCTCCACATGCTCTGAGATTAGTAAATAACTCTCCCTACCATATATCCCAGGCATGTTTCTAACTCCATCTTGTATGCTATATCTTTTTGGACTGTTGTGCTCTCTGTAAGGGTGGGGACCCAATTTCCTCTTGCCTTCCCAGCTCTCCCAGAGCTGAGCCCACTGATTTTTAAAATTCCAGGTTTACGAGGCGCCTGGGTGGCTCAGTCAGTTAAGTGTCCGACTTCAGCTCGGGTCATGATTTCACGGTTTGTGAGTTCGAGCCCCATGTCGGGCTCTGTGCTGACAGCTTGGATCCTGGAGCCTGCTTCGGATTCTGTCTCCTTCTCTCTCTCTCTCTGCCCCTCCCCCACTCATACTCTCTTTCTCTCTCTCAAAAATAAACAAACGTTAAAAAAAATAATAAAATTCCAGGTTTACATCTCACGGTTGTAAGAACTCACAAAATTCGGCCCTTCTGGTCTTTA
The DNA here is from genome assembly GCF_007474595.2 of Lynx canadensis. Taxonomy (NCBI): domain Eukaryota; kingdom Metazoa; phylum Chordata; class Mammalia; order Carnivora; family Felidae; genus Lynx; species Lynx canadensis. The sequence continues at coordinate 161,336,837 of NC_044310.1, read as the reverse complement.
ATGCCAAATATTATGGGGATTCATCTTTCCTGGTGTGATAATCTATTTCTCTCCTCTCTCCCTACCCACAGTTCCTCCCTCCCATGGACAGCCTTGCCATCTTTCAGCTCCCCACCATGTCTTTGCCCTTCCTACCCTTTTCATGTAGCCTCTTCTTTCCATTTACTTGTGGAGTTTTTCTGCCCATCTTTGGATCGTTGCCTGGGTTATGTACACTGATGTGAGTGTTATCTAGTGTCCATGGGACGAAGTGAGCTTAAGGTCCTCCTACTCCATCATCTTCCCAGCAGTCTGGGAATCTGGTCAAAATATTTGGAAAGCCACTGCCCTATAGTGAGAACACAGTTTATAGGCTACACTGAAAAGTGTTCAGAGCTTCCTGTCAGCTTTTCATCCTCACTCTAAAAGATGACTTTGGAGGAAAGCACAAAATATGATAGAGACAGAAATCTAACAAAAAATAGAGGAAACTTGGCGAAAACAGAGACTCTAATGGAAAAAGAAACATTAAAAGAAAAAGATTACACTAATATTCTCAAAGGGATGAGAAGATATTAGGACAGAGTGCTGTAAAGAGGGAATACTCAGAGACTAAGAAAAGAGAGCTTTCAAAATAAAATATCACAGAAATGAAAACTTTAATATAAGTGTCAGAAGGTAGACTTGAGGAAGCCTTATTTACCTTTGTATCCCTTTCTAGCACCACATTCTACACAAATCAAATGATAATTAAAGACCTGTCAAATGACTAATTGGATTAATGATTATAGCACAGAGAGGGTAAGTGGTTTGCCCAAGATCACATAGTTTGCAACGCTGGTGTTGTAAACCATATCACCTGGCTAATAAATCTTTCTACCATTATACCTAAGTATTTTAATGTATTTTGTTTTGGGGCACCTGGCTGGCTCTGTTGATAGAGCTCCTTACTCTTGATCTTGGGGTCATGAGTTCAAGCCCCACATTGGGTATAGAGATTACTAAAAAAAATTTTTAGGGGTGCCTGGGTGGTTCAGTCAGTTACGCTTCTGACTTGGGCTCAGGTCACGATCTCATGATCTGGGAGTTCAAGCTCAGTGTTGGACTCTGTGCTGACAGCTCAGAGCCTGAAGCCTGTTTAGGATTCTGTATCTCCCTCTCTTCTCTGCCCCTCCCCTGCTCATGTGCTCTCTCCTTCAAAAATAAATAAACATTAAAAAAAAAAGTAAAACGTGATTTTTTAAAACGTATTTTGTTTTATGAAGCACACGTTTTGTTTGCCGTGGGAAGAAGGCGTAGGCTGAGCTGGTGTGACATTTGAACAGTGGTGTTTTTATCCAGTTGAGTTGAGAGGATCACCTAGTCTGTGCGGATTGTTGCGGAGTTGTTGGATGTTCAAAGGATATTATCAGTGACCCTGATGAGGAGAGCTTTGTAGTGAGAAAAGACCAATCTACAGAAACAATTAGACTATTTTAACTCTTTATTGCCTAGTCTCTATTAAAATCAAGTGATAGAGTGTGAACATCAGACTGCAAGTAGTATAGGAATTTTGAGAAAGGAGAATCAAACTCTTTGTGAGCCTGGATACTCATGGAAGGCCAGAAAATCACTTGGGAGGTATTACCTGCCCTGGTAATCTCCTCTAGCAGAGAGCTGGTGGATATTGTGCTGCCCCTGCAGTCTTTAGCTTAACCACTCTGGTGCTTTCCAGCTGGGTCGAACAGTGGGCTGATTCCACACCAGCTGTTTACACGTGGTTAAATATAATCTCCACAGACTGTTATTAACTGTAGACATGTAGAAACTCCTACATGACCTCCAACCTGTCACACCCAACAATGTGGTTCCTGGAGCTCTGGAAGTTTATTAGAATAAAGAATTAGAACTACTTCCACGTCACATGAAGCCCATCACAAAATATTTCTGCTGATCTCCATCTTTTTCAGGAGAGCCTGGTTATTTCTTTCTAGTTTATTGATATAAAATGTCAGGAGGTCTTTCTGGCTCAGGTTTTTCCCTCTCAATTGCCAAATAATGTGTCTTTTCTGGCTCAGAGTAATAATAGTAATTAAATCAGAGGGCATTTCACCATGGAAGTAAAAATTCAAATGAATATCTTTGAAGCACGTCTTCACCATCTTTGGGAATTGGGTTTGTGGAAAACACAGGCTTAAAAGGCAGAGATTTGATCCTCTGCAGAGTTGCTTAAACCGGTGACAGAATCGTTGCTGGTGCTGGCGCTCACAGAGATCCTTGTTTTGAGTGATTGCACACAGTGGGGAGGAAGGAACAAAGAATGCCTGAGAAACTTTGTGCCCTTCAATCAGCTCAGCAAGTTTCTGGATAATGGTCTGGGGATAGTTTTGATGTGTCCCCTTGTGGAGTATGCTGCTGCTGGTCTTCCCCAAGCACTCCAATATGCGTGGGGACATCTGCTGGGGGAGGCCGGAATAAAGAAGAGGAAACCGAGGATTAAACAAACAATAAGCGACTCAGCATTCAAACACATCTGAGATGACTGAACTTGACTGGGGGCAGAGCCAACTAGTTATTACTGTAGTTTATTGGAAACCCCCAAACCAGGTTTCTCCATGGGAGTGAATAATGTTCTGCCACTCAACTTCCAGTAACATCCATCATGCAGAAATTACTTTAGAGACTATGTGTGTCATTTTCTCTTTGCTATGACAATTGTATGCACATTTAATGGTTTTCCAACAATGGTTATCATTTGAAAGAGAATCCTGCAGGTAGGCAGTTTGCCATTCTGATGGAGTTGCAAATATTCGTGGAGCATATTTCACCTTTATAATATTGGTCACATATAATAATTGCTACTTACTGTATGCTGGGCTCTCCCTGTTCTAAGCACTTTACCTTATGAGACAGAATAGGTGCTATCATTATCTTATACTGTGGAGGAATCTGAAACACAGTGGGGATAAGTAATTTATCACATGGTTTGAAATGGAGAGTTGGAATCTGAGCTGGGGCAGTCTGAGACTGGCTGTAGCCTTGACAATTTTAGAGACACAGACTTAGAAGATAATTGTCAAAAGGATTAAAAGGGGCACCTTGCAAGGGTGGCTCAGTCAGTTAAGCATCTGACTCTTGATTTTCATCAGGTCATGATCTCATGGTTCATGAGATCAAGCCCCGAATTGGGCTCTGAGCTGACATAGCAGAACCTGCTTGGGATTGTCTCTCTCTGTCTCTCTCTGCCCCTCCCCTGCTCTCTCTCTCTCTCAAAACAAATAAATAAACTTAAAAAAAAAGAAAAATTAAAAAGATTCAGAGATACTGAATCTGAAAATGAACCCTGTCCACAAAGCATTTTATCAACTTAATTATTTAGAGAAGAAGGAGAAGGTCTTTAAGAATACAGGTGGTTAATAAATTAGAAGGGTAAGCAGGACAAAAGCTTCATTGTTCTGGATTAGCAGTAACATACATATACGATCTGGTAGTCACTTAATCAGCTGCTAGATCAGTATAAACAGCCGACCTAAATACAGATTTTGGATATCTATATGTAACACATATAGATAAATAAAATAGTATTGTCTGAAGAGGTATATGCGTCTTCATCATTTCAACAGCAAATGAGTGCAGGCTGGTTCCCTTTCGCTGGCAAACCTGTGTTGGAGGTCCTGCCTTTGGAGATGTTCATACTTAGCAGGGGTGGGAGGTGGAAACAGAAAGGACCACTTGCTGTCATACCTACGGAGAAGAATCATAAGCATAGCTACTGTATTTTGAAGGCTGGCTTTTGCCAGGCACTTTGGGGTTGTATACTCATCCCTAATATTCAAAACTCTCCTGTGAAGTCAGGATTCATGTACCCATTTTCTGGATTGGGAACATGTGTCCAAAATGATACAGCTCCTAAATGACAGATTAAAATTTAGGGCTGTCTCAACCCCAAAGATGAAGTTGTTAGCTCACATCCGATAGAGCAAGAACTCGATCTTTTCAGTAGCAATGGTATTGATTTGTACTGTTTGTTGGTTACCTTTTGAAAATGTCTGGCTGGAATTGGGGTATAGGCAGCAAACTAAGCATACCATGGATAACTGGTATGACTCCTTCAGAGCCTAGTGAGACACAAAAAGGACCCATTGGGCTGAGGAGATAGAAAGCTCTCCCTAGTAGGGTTATCTAAAGATATTCAATTACAGGGGCACCTGAGTGGCTCAGTTGGTTAAATGACCAACTTCAGCTCAGGTCATGATCTCACAGTTCGTGGGTTCAAGCCCCGCGTGGGGCTCTGTGCTGACAGCTCACAGCCTGGAGCCTGCTTCAGATTCTATGTCTCCCTCTCTCTCTGTCCCTCACCCACTTGCAGTCTGCCTCTCTCTCTCTCTCAAAAATAAACATTAAAAATTTTTAAAAAAATATATTCAATTACAGTGTTTATATAAGTATATTTTAACTAACAAAGATACAAGTAATTCACCCTCATTTTTGAAGTACTAGAAAATAAGCAAAATAGGGAGAAAGTACAAAGTACCTGCTATCCCACCACTGAGAGAGAAATATTTTATCTTCTGTCTTTCCAGACTTTGTTTTCTCTCTCTCCTCTCTCTCCCTCCTCCTGCCCCCCCCCCGCCACACACACACACACACACACACACACACACACACACACTTTTAAACTTGACTTTTGGGGGTGCCTGGGTGGCTTAGTTGGTCGAGTATCTGACTCTTGATTTCAGCTCAGGTCATGATCTCATGATTCCTGAGTTTGAGCCCTGCATTAAGCTCTGTGCTGACAGCATGGAGCCTACTCGGGATTCTCTCTCTCTCCCTTTCTGCCTCTCCCTTGTTCTCTCTCACTCACTCTCAGAATAAATAAACATTAAAAAAAAAAAAAGAAATTTGACTTTTTTGTGCAATAATAACAGATTGGAATCTTGGGGGCCATTAAAAACATACAGAATTTTGCGGGGTGCCTGGGTGGCTCAGTCGGTTAGGCAACTGACTTTGGCTCAGGTCATGATCTCATGGTTTGTGGGTTCGAGCCCCGTGTCAGGCTCTGTGCTGACAGCTCAGAGCCTGGAGCCTGCTTAGGATTCTGTGTCTCCCTCTCTGTTCCTCCCCTGCTCGTTCTCTGTCTCTGTTACTCAAAAATAAATAAACGTATAGACCTACCCTATGACCCAGCAATAGCACTGCTAGGAATTTACCCAAGGAATACAGGAGTACTGATGCATAGGGGCACTTGTACCCCAATGTTTATAGCAGCACTCTCAACAATAGCCAAATTATGGAAAGAGCCTAAATGTCCATCAACTGATGAATGGATAAAGAAATTGTGGTTTATATACACAATGGAGTACTACGTGGCAATGAGAAAGAATGAAATATGGCCCTTTGTAGCAACATGGATGGAACTGGAGAGTGTTATGCTAAGTGAAATAAGCCATACAGAGAAATACAGATACCATATGTTTTCACTTTTATGTGGTCCTGAGAAACTTAACAGAAACCCATGGGGGAGGGGAAGGAAAAGAAAAAGTTAGAGTGAGAGAGAGCCAAAGCATAAGAGACTCTTAAAAAGTGAGAACAAACTGAGGGTTGATGGGGGGTGGGAGGGAGGGGAGGCTGGGTGATGGGTATTGAGGAGGGCACCTTTTGGGATGAGCACTGGGTGTTGTATGGAAACCAATTTGACAATAAATTTCATATATTGAAAAAAATAAAAATAAAAAAAATAAACGTTAAAAAAAAAACATAGAATTTTGTGATTTACCAAGCTGCCATGGTATTAAGTGTTTAGGAATATAAAACTTGTACAAACAAGCACCTGATGTACAATCCTTGAAACAGCCAAAGCTTGGAGACACCAGGTATATTTCTTCTGGGGGAAAAGTCGACTGGACTGTAAAATTTTAAGGAGTTTAAAATTTGATTCATCACTAACCAGCATCCTTAAAGTGATACCAAAACAAAACAAAGGGCTGGTGACAATGGTTTAAGCAAAGATTAACAGACTAAAACAGGTGTGTCGGTGCTCACCTGGGCAATAGCTGGAGTAGAATGTTATTGTTTTTATCTCAGGCCTGGCCATTTCTTTTTTTGAGAGAGTGCAAGTGGGGGAGGGGCAGAGAGAAGGGGACAGAGGATTCAAGTGGGCTCTGTGCTCACAGGCTGTCAGCAGAGAGCCCTGTGTGGGGCTCCAACTCAGGAACCACGAGATCATGACCTGAGCCGAAGTCAGACACTCAACCATCTGAGCCACCCAACTGCCCCCGACCCTTTGTTTAAAGTTTATTTATTTATCTTGAGAGAAAGAGCATGCGAGAGCAAGAGTGGGGATGGGGGGGGGGGTGGGCAGAGAGAAAGAGAGAGAATCCCAAGCAGGCTCCGTGCGGTCAGTGTGGAGCCATCTAGTGTCTTGATGCCATTAGTCATGAGATCCTGACCTGAGCTGAAGTCAAGAGTTGAGCACTTCGTGGGCTGAGCCACCCAGGCACCCCAGGCCTGACCATTTTAATTTGAGTTTTAAGATCTAAGAAAATACTAACAACAACAATGATTATAGCTCTAATTTATTGAGCCCATGGTGGGAGCCAGGTGTGAATTGAACACTTTACATTATACCCTTTTATCTTTTAAAGATCTTTATTACAGATGCTTATCTATTCTTATTTTGTAGTTATCTTAAAACAAGGGCTAAGGGCTTTCCTTCCAAGGTGAATTGGGAAGGAAAAAGAATTTTCTCTTTACCCTTCTGAGTTCTTGGTCAAGACTCCCTGTCCACCCCCCACCCCCCACCCCCCACCCCAGCCAGTAATACAAGACAGATTAACAGGAGAACGATAACATTCAATCTGGAATGTTCCATGAAAATATGAGTTTCAAAAGGTGACCAAGCAATTGAGCTAAGCACAAGTTTAGGGGCTGAGGCTTCAAAGGGAGAAGCAATTGGGGGGAAGATGAGAAGAGGGATGTTTTGTAAACAAAGATTGTCCTGCCAGGCAGGTTAAGTCCCTCAGGTGAAAAAGTTCTGTGGTAATAGCTCTCTTCCAGGTAGAGGCCCCCTTTCTAATGTAAATTTCCTTTATAAATGTAGATACCCTTTACAAAAGGAGCTTCTCCTGCATTTGTAGTTTCTTAAAAATAATTAGCTCAAAATCATCTTTACACTAAAGAAGCTTGTTTTGCAATGGCACATTGGGCTACCCTTCAGTAAGGAGAAAAAATATATATTTGGAATGATCTTTAAAAAAAGCCAGAGAGCTTCATTTTGTTTGGCGTTGGTCTTTTCAGTTCTGTTTGCTTTGGTAAATGAGCCAGTACTTTCAGTAGTGGGTCCAACAACCTTCTTACCCTCAACCCAGCTTGACTTTGGCAAATTCACAGATTTGCCCCGTGTTAAAGGTCAAGCCTGTGAAGTGCTGAAGTGCTGGGATTCATTCCTTCCCTTGCCTGTTAACAGCCTCCTGTTGTTTTTCACATGCCCAATCAGCAAACTCAGGAGTGTGTGTTGATAAGCATTGCCTTATTTTGTAGGCTATTGTGTTCTTGATAATTTGTTTTTAAACCAGAATCAATGGTAAGTCATTCTTTTCAATCTTGATATCATCAATACTAGGGAACGAGAGGGAGCAGGATACGTGACCCCAAAATGTGCTGTTTTGCCCTGTGGATTATTTTGAGCTGGAGACAATCAAGACCTAACAGACTCAGGAAAGGGTGGCTTTTTGTTTTGTTTTGTTTTGTTTTTTTTCTTTTCCCTCTCCCTTAACTACCTATGAGAATTTAGATAGGGGGACTTAACCAGCAGAAGCTATTACCAGGGATGACTTTTTACATTAGAGAGACTGATCTACACCTGGAACATTTGTTTACCCAATATCTGCTCTTCTTCCTGTGAATTGTCTTCTTTCCCTTTGAAGTCCTAGACCCCTATCCCCTCTTCCTTAGCTCAGAATGGGAAATCAACCTTGATTGCCTGCCTGGGAGCCTCATGTCTTTGGGATTCTTGTACATACGAAGTTAAATTTTTTTCTCTTGTCAACCTGGCTAATGTGAATTTAATTATTAGACTAGCCAAAGAAACTAGAAGGGAAGAAAAGAGTTTCTCCCCTACAGGAACTGCAGAAGAAATCTGTTAGATATGTCTAGACTTTAGTATAATTTCTTAACAAAAAGAACTTGTTAACAAAGTTTGAGATATCAGTCCCATGTAACAGATTCACAGTGGGGATGGGAATAGCTATCTCCTGAGAAATTCTCTTTAAGATATAAAGTTAAAGGGGGAAATTTTTCTGTTATCATAAATTGTACACTTTTCTCCTATTAATCCGTTTTTGTCGGTTTAACTTGCAGACCCAACCAGAGACCATAAGAGGGAGGAGGAAAACTTTTTCCACCCTTATAGCGTTCATTCTGTTTTTTTTCTGTAGCTATCACTGGACTCAGTCTTGTAATGACAGTGTTGTAAATGGGACCACAATGATTTGAATTAAAGACTAAACTTAAGTTCTTCTTCGAATTTGGATAACACTCTATATATTTTTAATACCCTCAGGAAAATCTTTCCACATCTGTAGAACAGAGATAAGGGTTTTCAACACAGTGGTATCCCTGGCTATGGAGCCTGCCTTGTGTGGGGTAGCTGTAAAGCACTGCGTAAAGGAAGAACAGTGTTACATTTGGTACTTTTCCTGTCTTGTTTGGGAACCCTGTCTATGAAAAATGATGGATTGAGAGAAGAAGAGGAGGGGTGTTTTCTTTCAGGGAACCTGGCTAAGGAAAGCAGCTCACAGCAGAACACATAAAATACAGAGGTTTCCACTTGCATGTGAACTGCCTTTTATTGAGCACCATTCTGTCCCAAGCAAAATGAATCATCCCTCTTTAAAGACAACAAAAACCTCTTAAGATAATGACTAGGCAAGTATCATTAATTCAATAGACAAGTATCATTAATTCAGTAGACACAGTAGCCTGATTCAGGTTCAAAGTGCCAGCCTTTAAGAACACTCAGTAACCATTCATCTTGAAAAGCTGCTAAGCTAAAACAAACAAACAAACAAACAAAAAAGGTAAAACTGAAGACAATTTAAGATTTGAGAAGTCTAATTAAATGTTAAACAAGGTAATGTTTGCAAGGCACTGGGCACAGAGTAAGCTATAGTTGAATTGTAGTTTCAATTATTGCAACTACTGAGAATGGGAGAGAGAAAAAAGGCCGGAAAAGGACATTGGAAAACTAATGAAAGACAGTATTGATGAGTTTTAGGGGGTGATGGTGGCGTGGTCTGGAGCTGACGGCCAAGAAAGAATTCTTTGGTGCAAAAAGGTGGAAAAAAAAAAGAACATCTTTGGTGCAAAAAGGTGATTTGATTAAAACATGGGGCCAGTACTAGTGGGCAGAAAGAGCTGCACTGGGGTTGTGATGAGTAACTCATTATATACCCTGAGGTTGGGAGGGGCTTAGGGATAGAGTAAGTCTTTGAGGTATTTTGGAAGCAAGGTTTCTAGGACTTTCAGGGGCTAGCTGTTGTTAGGAAAACACCATTTATTACCACTTAGTTAAAACCTCAGTCATGAGACCCTTCAGATGTGTATCAGGGGGCCATAATCTTGGAGTATAATTGCCAGCATATATGTTGGGGGAATTGAGATAAAGGAAGTTTCCAAAGGAATTTTTATATGTTAAAGTAGTCTTACAGGGTCCTAGGAGGGTAGGATAATGTTAGTCCAAGATTCCTTTTTGCCCCTAGCAAAGTGTCACCATCTTTCAGCTGAGCTCCTGGAAGGAGGTTACTCTGCCTGTTTCAAGGACTCATCAATGGGCTGTCGGCAATAAGGGCATTTAATTTTTCATTTGCCTTAGTTTCCCATGCCACCATGGCAAGCGTTTAAACCCCTTTCCATCTTGATGAGGGTGATATTTAGGGCTCCAGGAAACAGAGTCTGTAGGTTTCTGGAGATTAGGCTATGGGTAAAATTGCCTTTTTCTTGCAGTTTACTAAGTTATCCATAAACTGAAGGAGACTCCTGTCCTGCATGGCTGTGATCTCTATCAGCCAACCATTTGCTTTCTTTCCTTTCCCCTGTTCTTGGGCAGCCAGGAGTGTCCGAGGAATATCACACATATCCCGCCTGGGGGAGGTGGGGAGTGCTGTTAGCCTGTACTTTGCCCTCAGCTTGCCCCATGCTCGTTCATCATTAGTGTCAAATATATTTACAGTTTTTAAAAAGCCAGTCACACTTAGGTGACCCAGCTAGGCAAGGACTGACAAGCCTCCCAGGGCCAGGGGAGGGAGGGAAGGAGGGGGTGGAGTCTAGGAAAGAAGATAGGTGTAAGAAGCTAGCCTTGCCTCTGTCACCATCTTGCTGTGGTCCTGGACACTCGAGTTTAGTAACAGTGTACGGAGAATCTAAGTTCTGGGCTCTTGGGATGAATAAGTTACAGTCCCTATCTTAAGTAGCTCACAGGTTTCTTTATATTTCAGGGCCTTGTGCCTTTCATCTGAAAATTAGTTAACCTAAATCAGTGTTCCTCAGACTTTAGGAAATATATGGTCTTCTTTTAAAAGTAAAAGAATTTGGGGGGGGGGGGTGCGCCTGGCTGGCTCAGAAAGTTAAGCATCTGATTTCAGCTCAGGTCATGATCTTACGGTATGTGAGTTCGAGCCCTGCCTGCTTTGGATTTTATGTCTCCTTCTCTTTCTGCCGTCCCCCCAGTCACACTCTCTGTCTGTCTCTCTCAGAAATAAATAAACATTAAAAAAAAAAAAAAAAAGAATTAGGGGGCCTAGCTGGCTCAGTTGGAAGAGCATGCTACTCTTGATCTCAGGGCCATGAATTCCAGCCCCACTTTGGGTGTAGCGATTACTTAAATGAATAAATAAATAAAAAAAAATTTTTTTTAATTTTTTTTTCAACGTTTATTTATTTTTGGGACAGAGAGAGACAGAGCATGAACGGGGGAGGGGCAGAGAGAGAGGGAGACACAGAATCGGAAACAGGCTCCAGGCTCCGAGCCATCAGCCCAGAGCCTGACGCGGGGCTCGAACTCATGGACCGCGAGATCGTGACCTGGCTAAAGTCGGACGCTTAACCGACTGCGCCACCCAGGCGCCCCTAAATAAAAATTTTTAAAAAAGAAAAGAATTAATGAAATTCTAAAAACTAAATTACTACTAAATTATTAAAAGGAAAGGAATTAAGAATTATTAAATTTAATAAATTATTTTGGTGATAATGGTACTTAAATACCACCACCACCTGAGAAAGCATAAACTCCTTGCATTATGCAGTAATTGTCATTCAACTGTACAACCCAATCTAATTTATAAGCTAAAAATCAAACTTGAACCATTAACTGGGTATAAAGAATGACAGTTTTTGAAGTAAAGTTGCTGGTTCCGTCATGAATGTAGTGCCTTCAGTCCCTCAATCCTGTCTCCATTTTTCTCTGTTCAAACCACCAGGAAATCAAACTGCTGCATACAGTGCATTTTGGCATAAATGTGGCTCATGTGTGTCATTAGGTTTCCCTTTATGGTTTGCTCACCAAAATGAATGTTGATGCTGTTTGGCATTAAGAAAAACACAGACCCAAACACCAAAATTGCATGACAGTACATAGATTTGAGGCGTCCGTGCAGATGATCCCAAATCTGCTCCTATATTTCTTAGATTATTATTAGACTACAAACACAAAAGTTAAGATTTCTTAAAGAACGTGTGTCCTTTACAATATATCTGACCCCAGTTTGGGGGACATGTGTTGTCTTTCCTACCCCTAAATCCTAAAAACTCTATTCCTACTCTTAGGAAGTTTGTCCTTGATGTTACTTGTAGTACATGCTCAATTAAATATTGGTTTGAATTGATTACACTTTGGTATATAAAGTTATCCAATCTGTGAAATAATAGAAAATATATATTGGTGTCTGACCCTGATTGCTGGAACAGAGCTCCTAAAACCCTTGTAATTTCCTAAGTGAGAAGAGCACATAGGAGCATCTTTTGTTCTAATATTTTGTTTTGACTCTGGTTCCTGACACTAGGCTCCTAAATCCCTTGCAATTTACTGGGTAATAGGAATGTCTGTTCTAATGAGGAGACTCTTGGTGGGCTTCTGGATGGGGGGGCTGGTCACAAGAAAGACCACGTCTTGATTAGAACTTGGAATTTTCAGCCCCATCACTCATTTTCCAGAGAGGAGAAAAGGCTGGAAATGGAGCTAGTAATTGATCACGCCTGCATAATCAAGCCTCCATAAAAAATCCTAATGGTATGGGGTTTGGAGAACTTGGTGGGTTGGTGAACAGATGGAGGTGCTGGGAGGGTGGTGCACCCAAAGAGGGCATGGAAGCTGGGTGCCCCTTCCCACATACCTTGTTCTACACATCTCTTCTATTTGGATGTTCATCTGTATTCTTTATCATATCCTTTTTTAATAAACTGGTAAATAATAAGTAAAGCTGTTTTCCTGTGTTCAGTGGTTGCTCTCGCAAATTACTGAACCCAAGGATGCAGCCTGGGAACCTCTGATTTATAGCTGGTCAGAAGCACAGGTGGTCAGAAGCACATGTGGACTTGTGATTGGCATCTGAAGTGGAGGGAGCAATTTTGTGGGCTGAGCCCTTAACCTGTGGGATCTGCAGGGAGATAGTGTCAGAATTGAGTTAAATTGTAGGACACCCAGCAGGATTTGCAGAATTGTTCAGTATGGGCAAAAAGCCCCACGTATCTAGTGTCAGAAGTTTTATGAGTGCAGTAGTCATGGGAGAGTAAAGGAGAGAGGAGTGTAGTTTTCCTACTCACAGTCCAGCCTTGTTTACAAAGCAGAAATTTTTATTTGCAGTTTTCTTGGTATAGTTTATAAATGCCATATAAAAATACTTATTAAATTCAGCCAATTAGTTGGAATATGCCCTTCTAGTACACTGTATAGATTAGATAGTAGAGGATAAAAGTGTGCTGGAAAGTATGCCTACACCCTGTTCTAAGAGAAATTATTATGGCTATAGACCTTACATCCTGGATGGCCTTGTTTTCTGTGCTGTGCCATTCTCGCACTTCATAGGCCACAGGACCAGGGAGGGCACCCAGGCAACCTGGGGTCTGCTGAGCAGAGCAACCTGTGACTTCTTTTGTCTGTCTCAAAAACATGAGCTGGGCCAAGCTGTTCTCTCTCTTCTGGGGACTTTGAAACAAGGAATATGGATGGAATTTACCAGTTAAAGTTAGGAACTATAGCTGAAAGTTCATGAGGGGGCATCAGCAATGGGAAGCCTTGTTGGTGCAGACTGAAATACAGGAGAGCAGCAAACATCAGATGTTGGTGGCATGGAAAGAAGCAGCCAAGTGGGGGTAGCTGAGTCACATTAATTGTAGAGTGTGGGGGCAAGGATCCAGTGACCACAGGCCCTTAGAGCCACCTTGAATTCTGAGCAGCCCTCCTCCAGCACCAATCTTTGTGGGGTCTTACCCTGTTGCAATGCCACTTCTTGAATTACCTTTGGCAAATAGCTAACCTCTCTATGCCTCAGTTTCCTCAACTGTAAAATGGAGATCATGATAGACTCTACCTCCTAGGCTTGATTAGGAAGATTAATGAGGGAGGGCTTAGTACCAGCCTGGGCACATAGTGATTAGTCAATAAACGTTAAGTCTAATCATAATTATTTCTTCCGTGATATATTTTATATTACATGAAAATAAATTTAATTGTGTCTAGCTAGAATGTGACTCTGTTTCTTATAATGAGACCTCAGTAAAACAAGGAGATGGTGTTATTTTCCTTTGAGTTTGCCTGGAACTTCATCTGTGTTGGTCAGAAGTATGGGATTTCTGAAAATTGACCATCTGGCATGGGAGCTCTCATTTTAGTAAACTCATTTTGATTCTTTGATAAAATAAGATGGCTCAAATTTAAGGATAGGTCATTATTGAGTGTTTTATATTAAATGCAGAACTAGTGATTTTTAGATTTTTTTTTTAAGAAAAAGACAAAGAATAATTAGGTAAGCTAAGTCCTGAGAACTCAAAAATTCAGAGGTGCAGGTGCCCCAGGCAAAGATAAAATGTGGAGAGTCAGAGAAAGGGGAGGCCGTGGGGTGAAAGAACTGGCAAAGTGGGGAATTATTCCTGTCCTGCAGGATAAATGATCTCTTTTCCATTTTATACTTCCATCTTTTTCTTTCCAAGTTTCTAATTTAGTCTATAGGAAATTCCCCCTACCTCTGAGATGTGTTTCTGAATTTATAATGGAACTCACAGAGAAGGGAGGGCCAATGCCTGACATACAGTGGGACCTCAGCAAATGTTTGCTTGACCAAATTGAGCATTAAAATGTACTCGGCAGACTTTATTAAAAATACTTGTTCCAGAAAACAAATGCTCCCTCTAAAGCACCAGAGGAAACCAACACAAGGCCTGATGACAGAGGAAATGTAATTGCCTTGATGTTTTTAAGAAGCATTTAGTCACAGCTCCTAATCCACAAAGACTCTCCCGGTTTCTATGGAGACTTAAGAAAGCCCAACTGTACCAAAATAAAATAAGTGTTAACCTATAGCTGCCAGACCTCAGGAACACCAGTTTTACGTATGATTAAACATTTTGCGAAGCACGGGCTTCCATGAGGACAGTGTAGAGGAGAGCTGCAATGGGGTGGCCTTGAGCTCCGCCTTGGCCTGTAGCAGGCCGAGGTGCTGGGCAGGTGCGTCACTCCTATGGGCTTTGATTTCTTCATCTGTAAAGTGAGGGTACTGAACTTCTGGAGACGGCCTTCATGATGCCTTCCTGCTCTAACACTCAGTTGAAGTAGCTCGGGTTTGAAATTTAGATTGTGGGAAAATGTAAAAGAGAGCAGAAAAGGCAAAGCTCAGAGGAGGTGGCAAACCACAATTGGGGAGTACAGTGATTTTTCTAGTGCCTGTGGGAGCCAGCTACGAGGTGACTCAGAGACTCTTACCTGGTATTCACACCCTTGGGTTGTCCCCTCCCATACTGATAGGGCTGTGTGAACAGTAAGATAGGATGGGAAGTGACCGTGTGTGATTTCTGAGGCTGTCACAAAAGACATTGTGGTTTTCACTTTCTTGATTCTGTTTCTCTGGAGGAATCTAGCCACCATGTCACGAGGATACTTGCGTATGTGAAGATATACACATGAGAAGGGACTGAGGCCTCCTGCCAACACCCAGCACCACCTGAGAGAACCGTCTGGGCAGCAGACCCTCCAGCCCCAGTCAAGCCTTCAGATGAAGGTAGCCCCAGTGAACATCTTGACTAACACTTCATCAGAAACCCAAGCCAGAATCAGCCAGCTAAACCATTCCTGAATTCCTGAACTACAGAAACTATGTGAGATAACAAATGTTTATTCTTATTTTAAGCCACTAAAAGTTTTGGGATGATTTACTCCACAGCAATGCATAGCTGTTGCAATGCCTGTGTGAACAATATAGTTGTTGATATAGAATGTTTTTATAACATGCACTGGTTATTTCACCGTCATTCCTTAATTTATTCACTCATTAAAAACTTTATTGAGAACCTATTGTGTGCCAGGCACTGTACCAGGTGGTGAAATTCAGGAAAAAATGCAGTTTCCTGTCGTGGAGCAGCTCATAATCTGGGAAGCTGGGGACTGGGTGGGTGGTGGCAAACCATAGATGCTTATAACAGATGCCACTTCGGTATCCCTGCTTTAGTATTGCATTTTCCATTTCTGCTGGTGTTTTGAGTACATCAACTTCGGCTGTGACTTCAGTGGTTGAAGAGAATGCTCATCAGTTACTGCCAAATGACAGTTTTTGGTTTTAATAGGAGTGATCAATACCATCAGCTCCCCCTTTAAATGCTAATGAATGCTTTAACACAGCAGATGTAGACATACAGTACACTGCAGATTAAAATTAGGCACAAAATTAAATTGCTTACACATAGCAAGGAGCCAGTTTGGACATCTTGATAATCAGCCACAACCAGCTGACAGATCTTGAATTGTCCCTGCACCAACGTCAAGCCTCCCCCAGGCTCAGCCAGAGCAGGAATCATCTGGCTCAGGAATGTGCCTGGTACCTTTGGGTATGAGAAAGGAAAACTGCCAGGTCAGACTTTCAGTAAAGCTTTATGTACTTTTAGGAGCAGTCACAGCTGCACTGGGGAGGGCACTAGGATTAGAAACAGTTGCTAGTCATTAAAAAGAACTTTGGGCTTCTGGAAAGGAAAGCCTTATAGTGAGACTATAAGTGTCTAAAAAGACAATGTCTATATGTGAATGTCTTGAACACACATAGTATTTCTATTCTCTTTTATTCCTGTGACAAGCATTTATTGAGAGCCTGTGTTTATAGTGCTATACTCTAGAGATTCAAAGTGGAAAATCATACAGTTCACTATGATACAAAGAGCTGTTTCTTGGGAAACATAGTCTGACTTTTCCCTGGGGGACTTGACTTAGCCACAATTTGCTGTCAGTGATAAGCCCCAAATTTAATCAGTGCCTCTGAGTTCTCAGGGGCCAGCTCCCATTGGCAAAGCTCACAAAAGGCTGATGTATAAAGTCAGAATGGCAAGTATTTTAACACTAGAAATGCAACTCTAAAGTGGATTGGAGACTCTTGGTAAGGTCACTTAATGAGAAGCTTAGGGCAAGAATTTAGATGATTTATTGGTTTGCCAGGCTCATTAATTAATGTATTCATTCAGCAAATAGACTGAGTACCAACTATTGTGGGATACACTGGTCATCAAGATAGGCACGGTCCCTTGCCTTCAGAGATCTGATAGCCTAGTAGGACAACCAACTCTATAACCAAATTTGGGGACAGTTATAACAATGGGGAATACATATGATTGAGTAACCAAAAGGTTCTCATGAGGGAAGGAAGGCCTTACCCAGGCCTGGGGATCTTGGAAGGTGTCCTGGAGGCAGTGATGTCTTAGCAGAGAGCTGAAGGATGACCTAGCCACACAGTGCCAAGGAAGCTGGATGGAGGGATTACCAGTTTTGAAGACCAGAAGGAACACGGCAGCAATTCAGTGTGGCTAGAGCATGGTGTTTGATTGCCGTGGGGAGAGGCAAATGGGGATACAGAAGAACGGGACCATATGACCGTCTCCACAGCAGGTTCATATTTCCCCAACTGAGTGGATTCTCATGTCTGTTTGGAAGGGGTTCTGCTGGACAGTATTGTCCTCCTTAAGGGGTCTCCGTGCATGACTGCACAGATTGTGCCCAGCATGAAGGCCTGGCGTGGATAGTATGGCTAACCTTTTACTTTGTGGGTCACCTCATCTTGGGCTTCCAAGATTGACCACCCCTGGTTGTCTCCAAACCTGTCTCCAAACCTATACCCTGACCCTCCCTCCACCTCTAAAAGGTTCATGCTGTCTTTGGATTGCCTCGTACTTCCAGTCTGATTTGCAAACATGTTCTTCAGATCTGGGAGATATTGCAGCGTTTGTGGCTATTCCACTGATGACATCTCAGAGGTTAGTCTTGCTTTCCTGTTGACACATTCTTGGGCATCCCTTCACTGTTCTCACAGAGGACCTTTGGGGAAGTGGGTTTGAAGGGTTGAGTAGTGGTGCTAGGGAGTGAGTGATGAAAGGCTTGCAAGAGGAGTACCGAATGGGGAAAATTGTTGGAAATGTGGAGGGAGAAGCAGGATGTCCCCTGGATCTTGAGGCCTGAGTGGGATTTCTCTAGTGGTAAGGGAAGGATCTGGACGCCTGGGGGACTGTTGAGGATATGGATCATTAGTTCTGGAGAGTTAATCTTGATTTTGGTTTTGCATGAATGAACTCTGAGGGCATGAGTCTTCTTCATTCTTTAACCCTCTTGATTTGGCCATGCATTATTTGGTAAGCTCATTCATCAAAGGAAAAGGGCAATTGAGTAAAAAGTCACTGGTGCCGGCTCCGCTGAAGTCTGGACAAGTTTGACCGTGGATCTGGCATTTCTTCCACCTCTGGAATCTTAGAAACCAGTTTCAGTAATAGCAAATAGAGGTAAGCCCAGGGCTTATGCTCTGACTTCCCCAGGGCATCCTGGCCTACCTAGAGCCTCTCAGATCCGGTGGTGGCAAGAGATTTTTATAAGCCTCCTAAGTACAGTGTCTATTATTTAAAATTTCAGTAATGCTATGTCCTGAACAAGTTGGCACAACCAAATCGTGGCATCCTATAACTGAGCAGTTTCTGAGAGCCAAAATTGTGGAAGCATGCCGTATCTGTACCAGCTTGTTGAGGCAAATTGATAGATTATGGAGAATGTACTTATAAAGTAGCTGGTACTTCTCTAATGGAAAAATCTCCGTGAAGTCAGAATGCCCAGAGCTGTGTCCAGGATGTTCTGGCTCTGCTACTTTGTACTACTGAACATTTTGATTTCCCTAGGACATCTGACTCTATATGGATGAAATATTTTTTATCAAAACTATATAATTATTAAGATTTTTTCTCAAGAAAGAATTGCATGAAGTAAAGGTCATTGTCAATTTAATTTCCTGATTTTCTATCCAACATAATAAAATTGCCCCCTTTTTTTTTTAAATTTTTGAGAGAGAGAGAGACAGAGTGCAAGGAGGGGAGGGGCAGAGAGAGAGAGAGGGAGACACAAAATATGGAATAGGCTCCAGGCTTTGAGCTGTCAGCGCAGAGCCTGATACAGGGCTCGAACTCGGGAATAATGAGATCATTCCCGGACGCTTAACCGACTGACACACCCAGGTGCCCCGCCTCTCATTTTTATATTAAATTTTTTATTGTATCAATTTTTTCCCCACGGGATCAATTCTTTTCAATTTAAATTTTACATTGAAGGTTTTGTATATCAAAAGTTGTTTTGTTGAAGTTTTACCAGTTATCACTTGTGCCACTGTGGGTATTCTTTTGTGGCAATTGTTTCTTAATCTAATTTTCCCAGGTTAGCTTTTACCATTCTCAATTTCACTGTTAATAGTTTTAAATACTGCAGTTTAATTGTTATTATTCTTATGAACTATATTCATTATTAATTGGTTGAAAACAATTGTTAGTTTATATTTATTTCTAAAGTTAGTCCCTGATAAATAATCTCCAGTTTTCCTTTACAGATTTGGGATTATTTGATTATTCAGACTATTTCTATAGAATTGCTAATTCAGTGACTTTGCAGAGAGCAAAATATCTTGCTTTGTTTGGGCTGAGCCTAGAATAATGACTACCTGTATGGTAGCAACCGACAGATTCAGCAGTTCCAGATCCTGTCAAAAGCCTCCTTAATGACCACTAAATCGCCACATTTAGAGATGCCCAACTCAAGATGTATTTTCTTAATTTGTTTCTACTGGAATTTTTTCTCTTAAAATCTTTTTTTTTTTTTTAAATCCAGCCTCTTGTAAATTCTATAATTTCTCATTGTTGGCAACTGATTTAGTTGGATGGAAAAAAAATTCTATTAATCCTTGCTCTGTTCTTATTTCATCTTTCAACCTGGCAAGCAACTCTTGGTGAATAAGCATCATTAGAAAAAAAAAAAAAGAAAGAAAGAAAGAACATCCAACTCTTATTATTTCTTTACAACCAAGAATCAGATTCTAGATATTCTTGTTTTCGTTTTGACTGGAAGCATTGATGCTAACAAGTATTTTTTCCAAGAGGTATTACAAAGTGGTCAGTTTTGTGCGCTCTTGGAATAACCAATTTGCAATCGGCTACTACACTAAATAGGGCTGAGGTCATTAAGTCATTTCACTACCAGCCTGGATTCTCTAACCCATAGCCCAGGAAAGCAAGAAGTAGAGAAAATAGACTGTAACAAGCAATCATTTGTGTAACACTTTTTAAACTAGAGTCTTAAATAATTCTTCAAAATGCCCATTTTGGTTAGTAATTAAAGCCATACTTTGTGTTCCTTTCACACTGACTTAGTTAAGACTCTCTGTTCTGTGTTTAGCCACTTACCCAAAAATTCTCATCAGAGAAATTTATTGCTTATTTGGAAGCAGCATGCCATTAAGGTAGCATACTTTCTATTAGTCCATTTTTCTTTAAATTTAAACTCAAAGGGCATGGGGAAAATAATTGAAAACAGACTGTAGTAGCTATCAGATTTGTGAGAAAAGATCACAGTGGAGCTTACAACCTTAGAGATGTTGGTTATCCATGATGGAAAAGAACACCTTGCTCTCTGATTTTACCATTCTCCATTGCTTTTGCTTATAAATGCAGGTGGCAAACAATACAACTTACAAAATTGAATTGTTGCATCAACGTTTAGGTCACAGCTTCCCTTGTAAATAAAGGTCATTTCCTATAACCTTGACTTTATTGCCTCCCAAAAATGGTTTCCTCCACCAGGCCCCAGGCACTGTGTTAGAGCAGATCTGCTTCTCTGGGAATATAAGCATGTACTTGATGACTGGTTTCTATTAAGAGAGAACTCAACCCCATAGAATTACCAGTGTGGCATTTGAATTTCTACAGAGCACTGAGAATCCTGTGCAGGCAAAGGACACTGGATATTCAGGGTTAGTGAATGTTGAACAGAATCTCAGAATGTATTGGAATGTAACATTTATTTATTTGACATAAAAGTTTATTTCCTCCTGACTTTCTGAATTGTAAACAATGAAGAATTTCCTAAGTTGGATCTCACGATTCCTGTCCTAAACGGCAGGCAGTTTCCTCCCACCTGTACCGGTTACCTCTTTTCCCCCAGCTGCTTAGAGCTTTCTTGCTGCAAGGATGGTATTTACTGGCTTGTGTTAACAAAGATGTTGGTAATTTTAAATTTCTTTGGCTTGTGGCTTGTGACGTTATTATCCCACTCTGTGTCTGTTTTCTTTCAGATTTTAGATTTCTGACATTCCAGGGGGTCTTTATGGACTTTTTTTTCCCTCTTTGCTTCTCCTTTAGTAAAATGTAGAAAATAATATTCAAAAGCAGTCCCTGGGAGCTTTGGAAAAGCAGTAACCACAAATCTCCTAGGCAGTTTAGATCTTTGGTTTCAGATGAGTCTTAATGAAGGAGATAAGCATCATAATCAAGATTAAGTTCAATAACCTCTTTTATTGCCTAAAAATGACAAGCCATTTCACTTCAGCTCTGACCAGGATAAGAATCCAAATACCTTACTAAAATAAATACGAACCAGCAGTGTCAGGATGCGGGTAAGGCAAGTGAGGCCCTTGCCTAGGGCACAAAATTTAAGGAGGCCTCAAGAAAAACAACCAAAAACTCCCAACATCTCAGTAATCAAGATTAATGATATTTTAATGCAGTATTTTTTAAATTAATGCAAAAATTCATGATGAACAAAATATCAAAGTTTTAAAATAGGATCTACAGTAACAGTGCCTTACCAAGCCATACCGGGGTCTAAGACAAGAGGGAAAATCAGTAATACTGATCCTATATTTATGTAGAATTTTGATTTGTTTATCACAGAATTTTTGCATTAATTTTCATTTATTTAAATATTGCATTAGAATGTTATGTATCTTGATTACCGAGCTTCCTGGTACCCCCTTACCTTTTGCACCCAAGACAAGTGCCCCACTGAACCTCACCCTAGCCCAGGCCCTGCTAACCAGAATGGCAGTGGTTAGGGAAATGAGGTGGCATATCCCCTCCTGTCAAAATGTTAATTTGGGGTGTGGGGATGCAGGTATGTATAGTTATGTTGAAGTCTAGTTATCATCCTTGGCAGCCAACATCCATCATTTTAGCTGTGGTTTGGCTGTAGTCTCAATTAGAAGGCATTTCCTAAATCCAAAATTGGAAAAGTTGTCTTTTTGTTAATTCCGTCTGAAGGTATTATCAAAATCCATTACATCTTAAAAAAAGAAAAAAAGAAAAGGAAAAAAAAAACCTGCTTAAGAAAACTTCTCTAGTTCAGTTCATCAAAAGTTTCTCCTTCCCCGGTAGTTTCCTCTGGCTCTTTCCCTGTTAGTCTTGGCAGGAGAGGGCCTGTGGGGTTTCTTTCGGTATTCCACTTTTGTCCATCCTCCTTCGCTGACTCTGCTCTCCTCTTCACTGGCTCTTGAGTCTGTCTCTGTGTGCAGAGGCATCCCCGGTATGGTCCTGGACCGGTGGCAGTCATTTGGACTTCTCTTAAAGTCAGGCGACTGGTGAGTATTGAGTGCTGACTGAGAAACCCCATAGAATTTTCCAGAATATCTTTCTCTTGAAGGAGTGGAATGCTGACTTTTCCCACTGTACCTTCCCCTAGGAGAAGAATTGAGTGATGCACTACCACGATCATATTTGTTTTTGCTTCTCTCTGAGTACCGACCCCTCTCTAAAGAGTTGTCACTTGGAAGACTGGAAAAGCCACTGTCCCTGGAGTTGAGATGCAGAGAAGAGAAGTTTTTGGTCAGTCCATACTGAGTAGGAGAGGAGCTTCTGGATTGGTTTATAGGTGTAATCTGTTGATACTTAATGGGCACCTGGGTCCGCCTTACGGCAGCAGCATAGGAATCCTGGTCATTGAAATATGGGAAGAACTGTGACCCCAGAATAGGATTGCTCTGAGAACGTTGTAAAGAAGTATCGGATGCAATCTGCCGCATCCTCAGAGTATCCAGCCACTGGCGATCAGCACCTGCAGAGGAAATGGAAATGAGCATCTTTTAAGCCACTGTAAGCTGCAGGTCTGATTCATAAGACTGCCTTGAGATAATTCAAGCCTGTTTGGATGCTTCAATCTTTACCATTCAGAGAAGTTCTAGGCTAGGTATAAGGACATTCCTTTATTATTAGAAACACTTTTTAAAAAATAAGGGTGATTGCACTTACTGAGTATATGTTATATGCTTGGCATTGTTCCATAGGCTTTAATTACATGACCTTATTTAATCCTCTCAATAATCTTCTCAGGTAAGTACTAATAATCTTATTCTGTAAACAAGGAGACTGCAGCTTGGGAGGCTAGGTAACTTGCCCAAGGTCACTCAGCTAATCCAGGTCTTTCTGCATCTAAAACCCATCTTTTTCCCACTTAGCCATGTTGTCACTTCTAGAGATTGCTCTTGGTGTGTTTTGGATGGTAAGGGCATGTTCAGTAAATGAAAGGCTTTTTGCCACCAGGCACTTTTAAATCCTCAAGAACCCTCAGTGCAGACAAAAGAAATTGGGTTCCAGCCAGTTGAGACAGCTAGGGATTGCTTGGAAGAAAGACTGTTCACATCTCCAGACGAGAGATTCTGAGGCCCAGGAATAAGAAATGTTTTTTTTGTTTTTGTTTTTGTTTTTGTTTTTAATCCATGAAAAATGAAGCTTCACAGCAAACAGGAAGAGAAGTTAAGGTAAAAGAAAATGGTGAATTAACAGGAACCATTTGGTAAGCTCTATTTCAGTGAATAAGTAAGTCCCTCCCTCCTTGGGTCTTTTCTGCCTCCCCCAGGGCCTGAACCATATTGCCCACATTCTTGAGTTCCCTGTAGTCCTCCCTGAGCTGTTCTTGCCATGAGTTCTGGAGAGGAATAGAAGCCCGCTCACTCCTGACTCCCAGCAAGCAGCCTCCCTCACTGCCCTGCACAGGTTGACCTGCTGTGTCCAGACACTCCTCACAGCTTCACGCAACCGCAGTGCCTTCTTGCCTTCCCCTTGATTTCTCTGAAATTTTAGCTTCTGACAGAGCCCTCATTTTGTCCTGCATCCAACCCCCTGCTGGAGCCATGCACAGTGGGGGGCACTGACCACATTCTGGCTCTAGTGGCAGACTTTGATTGGCCTGAGCCAGATGCAGTGATATCACGTTTAGGACTGGACAAGTTGCTCAGTTCTGGCCGAGGCAACTTGAGAGGTGGTCTGCTGGCGGCATGTAGGCAGGTCTTTCTCACCCCTGGAAAGGAGAGCAGGGAAGGCATCGGCCTTTTGTGGACTCTGCACGTTGCCGTATCTTTGTGTGGCGACAGTAAATGTGGCAGAGCTAGGCGGTGGGCAAAGGCACATACTAAGATGGCAGAGCAGAAGGGAGGAGAGGTTTGTTCCTGGTCCTCAACATGAGTGAGCCAGCTTCTCTCACTGGACCTGATCCCAGCTGCCTTCTGGACTTCTTCAGTCCAGAAGATAACTATTTTATTACAGCTGAAACCCGTGTTTCAGAGCTTTTGCATGCCAAGGTTGCTGGTCCCTCCTCCCAGTTTTTGATTCATCAGGTCTGGGGTTGGGCTTGAGAATTTGCATTTCTAACAAGTTCCCATTGATCCTGAGGCTACTGTTCCTGGGACTGCACTTTGGTCCATTTGGGAGGAAGACAGTTGAAGTTGGATTTTCTGTTACTTGCAGCTAAAAAATATATCCTAACTGGTCCAGGTGGTGTCCTCTGAGTTTTCACAGCAAAAGGGAAAAAGAAATACAAGGAAGAAGGAAGGGGGAGGCAAACTAGCTAAAACTGAAGTGAGCCATGGGGTGGGGGTGGGGGGGTCACTCTCTCCTTTTATCCCACAACCTCTCCAGTTAATGATAGAGGGAAAGGTTTATCCAAAGCCATTCTACTGGGAGATTGAAGGGTATTGACGTTTCCTAACTCTCTTAGAGAAATAATTTGCTTTCTCCCAAAAGATTTAGATATCAGAGAGGTACAGGACACTTGTCAGACATCTGCTTATTGTCCTCTTTGGGGAATGTCTCTCCCCTGTTTCCACCCATATGGCTACAGTTCACTGCACAGGATGTCCTCACCACCTGCGTCCCCCACTGGGCTATGCTACCCACCACCACCTCCTCCTGCTGATAGAGTTAATTGGTCCAGAAGAGAATGCTTGGAAAAAACAGCAACAGTCTTACTCCAGGAAATCTAGAATTGGGACTGTTGAAGTATTTGGTGATTCTCAAAGTGGTGGGATTTGAACCATGTAAAACTTGGAGGCAGTTGGCAGCTATTCTGAGTCCTGTGGCTGGGGAAACAGAAAACCAGCTTTTAGTAAAAGGGAAAAATATAGCAGAAGTGGAGAGAGAAGACGCCCACAGATTGCACAGGAGTGTTGTAGGGATCAAATAGAATCGTAGCAATGAAAGCTCTTATAGAAGTAAAATGTGGCCAGTAAATATTAATTATTTGGGAGGGGAAAATTATTATAGTAAGAAGTCCTTTTAGAGGTGATAGTAGGCATGCAAGAAGAGATTGTTGGAATACCAAATAAAAGAACTTAGAAATGCCATGCTCCAGGTAGGGGCCACTAGTGAGAATCAACACCCATTACCTGGGTTAGTGGTGTGTAGAAACAGCTTGCCCTAAGAGAAGTTTGAAAATATGTGTGTAGCCGAGAAGGCTTGGTGAAAACTCCAGTTCAGTCATGGTGGCCAGAATGTCTTGTCATGATTCATTGTGAAAGAAAATAACCAAACCAACTGCCCTCCCCCCCTCCCCAGCTAGCCGACGTATGGAAAGATCTGGTCCAGTTGGTAAGCTAGTCCTGAGAGTAGAGGACGGTTAGCTAGGTTCTCATAACTCAGTGACAGCAGTCATCGGGGTACTTTATTTCCATGCCATCAAAGAACCTTCTGATATGGCTTTTCAGGTATATTTTCTTACCAGGAAAAATAACGCATTGATCAGGAAACATGTATTTCTGGTTCGCTGGGCAGGTATATTTCTCCTGGTAAAAAGTGAATTGCATGGGGGTTTATGCACCCAACTTCCATGCATCTGTTAGCTTGTTGCAGTCCCCCAGAGCCTAACTCTGGGTTGTATTAGAATTTCTAGACATCTGTGAAGGTGAAGGTCAGGACCTCTTCCCTGAATCTACCAAATAATGACCAATTTAACAGCAAGGCAGCCAGGCTTCCCCTGTGTAATTTCTAAATTGTTTCAGTGTAGCATCTGTAATTACTGTCACTACTGTCCGTCATATGCATTTCATGTTTTCTCTTCCTCTGTCCTCCCTTACCTTTATTATTCCCCTCTCTTCCTCCCTTCCTCCTACCCTTCCCCTATCATTCTTATGCTTTGATGTATCAGTGGTGTTCAGGACGCAAGAAATTGCCCCAGTAATCGCATTGGTTTCAGAGGAATGTTTGCGGGACACGGAAGATTAATATCTGTCTATGATTTGGGAAACGAAATATGTCAGTGTATAAATAGACATATACTTATTTACCAGTATAACATAATTATTAATTTTCGTCTTTATCATAGTTATCCAAATACTGAAATTTATTGTAATATGCTAATATTTATAAGCCCATAAACACTACTGTTCATATAGTATGTGTATAAGACCAATATTCTAAAAATAGAAGAAGGAAGTCTTATATTGTCTGTTACCAGACTGGCACTTATCCCTGGTATGAGAAATTGATATTTAAGGTTTTGGAATCTAGTCTAGCACACATCTCTAACTTACTTGAGTCAGACCTGCTTCTAGAGCTGCCCTCTAAGTTGGGGAGTAGTGTCTGAATGGCAAGCTGAACGGCTTTCACTTCATCCTGAGGTTTCATTCTACTCCACTGAATTGAGTGGACATGTTTAGTGCTCTTTGGAGCTCTAACATCACTCTGTAAAAAAAAAAAAAAGAGAGAGAAACAACGACATGCTGGTACTTATAAAACAGGAAGAAAAGAACTCAAGTTATTATGTCACTCCCATTTAACTCCTGAGAACACTATTATCATAATGCATTAGGTGAAATATCAGCCTGCCTAAATATGGTAATCTGATTAAAAGGAAAGTGTTTTGTTTGCTTTTAATTTATTTTGAGAGAGCACACGTGTGCATGCACAAGAGCAGGGGACAGGCAGAGAGAGAGGAGAGAGAGAATCTCAAGTAGGCTCCATTGTCTCAGCCCAGAGCCCAATGTGGGGCTTGATCCTACAACCCAGAGATCATAACCTGAACCGAAATCGAGAGTCAGATGCTTAACTGAGCCAACCCAGGCGCTCCTAAGAGGAAAGTTCTGACCACTTTATTCCTTAGTGGATTATAGTAGTTCAAAATGTGGTTGTCATCTCCCAGAATTTATTCTATCTGGCGAATCTCAACTTACCTTTTTGCTTACTAAGGACTGAAAAACAATTTCTTCTGTTTAGAGTACTTGAAGACAGATTTGAATACATAAAAATCTGACCCCTATTTTGCCCACGACTGCCTTTGATCAGCTGGGTAACTGAGTGGGTGTGGGCAGTCTGGTGGATAATTATCCCTATGGAGGGTGCAGGGTAACAGATAGAAAAGTGAGACTGGGTAGGGAGGTAAAAAATAAGGACTAGAAAAAGGAGAAGATACCAGATCAAGACACACCACCTTCTCATCCTGAAACCCTTCATCACCAGGTGTCACAAATCAGGTTCAGGAGCCTCTCAGACTTCGATATGGTTATGAAAATATGTTTAAAAAACCCTGCAGTGACAATTACAGACACAAGTAGCACATCATCACAGAGTATAAGGAGAAGGAGGAAGAGGAAGGAGAGAGGAGAAGAAAAGTTACTAAAAAGAAGGCTCTCCTGCATAGTGGGGGCTGGTCAACAGGTTCCACAACAGTCTAGATTCCATGTTTCTCAGGACCAGTCAACTGTTCTTATTTAGGTTTTATGTCCTACCAGCAGCACTTTGACAGTTAATGCTATTTCTCAGGCACCTCATCCCTGACAAGCTGTGCTCCCTGGCTGGTGAGGATAAGGAACTATTGTAATACTCATTGGCTTCCGGCATCAGATCACCCTGGATAAGTGGACTAGCCAGGGTATGGATTTCCAATGCTGAATCAGAGCCAATCTGGCGGCTCAGAAGACCATCACAATGCAGCAGTGCATGGAGTCCATTTACAGGCTGACTTCCCTCATCTTACTGCTGGTAAGGGAACAGGTAGGACAGCTGAGGAATAGTGGAAACTGTTTACAGTCTGAGAGCCTGGGTGTGACTCCACCGACCACCCCAGACCTCGGGACCTCGTTCTATCTCTCTGAGGCTGTTTTCCCTATGAAAGTTAATGCTGCCTATCTCTCAGTATTTATACAACGTTAATGGGATAAAACAGGTGTAAACTCCTGTTATAGTGCCTGGGTCTTGGTGAATCCTTACCAAATGTTTCCTGAATGAATAATAAAATGAATGAATGAAATGCGTGTCCTTTTGATGGCAGATGCATATTAATATAATATCTCCATGTGTCATGAGACCCTGGGGTCTACTTCTTCCCCTCCCCCCTGTTCCTGCAGGGTTTCTCTACCTTGTAAAGCATTATGTTCCACCAGCCATGTGGATATTGCTGATTTTTTAAAAAAAAGACTTAAATGCTTATTAATTTTTGACCGAGAGACAGAGTGTGAGTGGGGTTAGGGCAGAGAGAGAGGGAGACACAGAATCCAAAGCAGCTCCAGGCTCTGAGACATCATCACAGAGCCCGATGCAGGCTTGAACCTACAGAGCGTGAGATCATGACCTGAGCCAAAGTTGGCTGCTTAACTGACTAAGCTACCCAGGCACCCGAAGATATTGCTGATTTTAAAAACATAATTAGATTATTTTAAGCAATAGACTGCTTAAAACACCCCATTGGCTTCCAATTGTGTTTATAGTAAATCCAAACTCCTCACTGTGGCCCCACGAACCTCTGTGATCCAGCCTGCCCCTTTCGGGAGCTTTGTCATTGTCCTCTGTGCCTCAGGAGCTTGGCCTTGACTCTCTTGTGCTCTTTCTTGCTGCCTCCTCCTCAGAGGAGAGGCCTTCCCTAACTAACCACCCAGTCTCATGGCCCAAGTCTCACTATTTTCTGGTTACCACTTATCACTCTCTGCTTATTGTTTACCTATTTATTATCGATCTCCTCTCATTGGAACCTCAAGAGAGAGTATAGATTTAGTCTGCCCTAATCATAGAAGAGTAACTGTCAGGTATTTGCTAAATATGTGAATTTTAATCTTAGTAGCATATTTTTTAAAGTGTCAGTTTTTCTATTTATCCATATATAAAATATATGGAATCTGTTTTTGAGAATAGACCTCTCTCCCCACCAGGTGACAGTAGAAGTTGTTCTCTGTCCTTGTGAAGAATCGCTGATCTACCCCTAAACTCTAAGCACTAAGAAGGCAGAGCTTTGGTTTGGTCACTGTTTGGTATAACCCCAGTACCTAACATGTTACACAGCATGTAGATGTTCAATCATTAGCTGATGAATGGATGTATTACTGTCTCAATCTTTACCTAGGCAAGAATATCCTGTTCTCTTTCCTTACCAACATTTTGTTAGAGTAATTATGTTAATCTTCCCATATTCATGTTGGTTAAATAATTTCTCTTCCAATTTTAAGCACTGTTGAGGGAGCTAATAAATTCCTACTAAGAAACTGATGGTAAAGCCACCAGCACCCCACCCTTGCCCAACCCCAAGCTTACCTCGTATGTGACAGTGCATTCTACAGTCTGATTTTCCATTATTCCTACATTCCACTTCTCCATTACAAAGGGGGGCTGAAAAACAAAAGTTAGGATGGTCTAGTGCCTGCCCTACTATGGCATGGATCTTTGAGGCCAGCTGTGCCATATGCAATTGGCAAATAGGGTATAATGTCAGATTATCATGAAAGTCATGGTGTTGGTTCACGTGTGATTACTCACAACGTGCTAATGTCTTGGATGTTAGTTTTCATAAGACCTCTTTTTCTGTAATTGTAAACATCTAGTCTTAGTCCCACGATCTTCTCTTTTCTGATATACTACTCAACCCTATCATTAGGTCATTCATTATTCATGCTAATATTTTGAAGCATCAGTAGAAAGCTTTCTGATAATTAAGAGAAAGACTTAACGATACAGACTCAGAAGTGCCTTCTTTGAATGCAAGCAGTGGCTGGGTTAGTAGTTTCAACAACTACTCTGCTTTTCACTGTATCAGGCTATCCAGCAAGGCTGTGCATGCAAAGGCTGCTTTGTGGCAACATTTCCCCACAGTATTAAATGAAAGGATTAATGAAGAAGCCTATGCCTTTCACAAGGAGACTGTCACCCCAAAACATAGCACTTTGGCAGGTGTATTGTATTTTTAGCTGAAGACCATCAAAACCCAGAAGACTCAAGAAAAACTTTTACCTCTCCCATAACTGCCTGAAAGAATTTAGATAGGGCACCTGGCCCAGAAAGAGAGCTTTTATCAGAGATACTTTTTTTTTTTTTTTTTATCTGAAAGACCTATCTGCATGGCAGGGCAAGCTTCTAACTACCAAACATCTGCTCTTGTTATCTTCCTGTGAATTGCCTTCCCCTCTTTGAAGCCCCAGGCCCCTGGCTCATTCCTTAGCTGAGGACAGCATATATTAGCCTCAGCTTCCTGACTTGCCCGTAAGTCTCACATCTTTGGGGCTCCTCTATGTACAAAATTAAATTCTTCTCCTGTTAATCTGTCTTATGTTAATTTAATTATTAGACCAGCCCAAGAACTTAGAAGGGCAGAAGGAAACTTTTTCACCCTGACACCTTGGATCCCATTTTAATTTTGATGAAAATGGTTTTTATTATAAGTGAATCTCCACTCTTTTAACCACCCTCCACCCCTTCATTCTATACTTAAGGCTACAAATGACTGGCCTTGAGATGGGTACAAAGCACATGTGGTAGAGATTTAACTGGGTTCTTTTTTTTTTTCCTTTTCTCTTTTTTTAATTAGTATTGTTATGATCCTGTTGATGTTAAAAGTTCTACAGATTTTGAATGGTCTCCCCCAATCCTGTTTTTCCTATAGCCCCCAGTTAATGTTGGTGTGTGATTTTGCACAAGATGTGGTTCTTTGGGAGTGCATATGTGGCATTATACCAGAAACACCTGTATTTGGCTTTAGAGCTGTACCCTGTCATTTTTGCTGTGAGTGGCTTCCTTCTGTTAGCAGGCAAGGACTTGGATCTTGCTTCTAAATGGCATAGGTTGGGGGGAAGGAGCAAGGATCTGTCCAGCCTTTAAGACATCAAAACATCATGTCCCAACAAAATAAAGGAAAGTTAAAACCAGATCATAACCTTTACAGATAAATAACACCTTTGAAATGACTCCCAGTTACTCAGAAGATTCCAACAATGAATATCAAATCAATCGACTTGATGAATACACTTGTAAATTAAAAGGACTTGGATGTTTAGCAATCTTATGCCTGGGAAGGGAACACATTTGCAAGTCAATGCTGTGGCTTTGAAGACTCTTCACTTCCCCACTTGTGTTTGTACCCAGGTTCTTCTCTGCTACCCACCCCACTTTCTTCACTGTAACCAAATACACAGTTCATCACGTACTAAAGAGTGGCTTATGTGAAGTTTCAAGTGATGGTCTGATGGATAGCATGGTTATTCACCCAAGTTGTTGACTTTCTCCTGTTGAAGTCTCAAATGTATTTTTTCAGATTTATTGGGACAGAACTGAATTTTTTTCCATTTTGAGGAGAAGCTAAGCATTTCTCTCGATCTGTCTTTTGTGTTGTAAAGGGCATGCTTCTACCACTGACCCTGAAGTAGTGAGGTGTTCTCTGGCCGGAGGTGTGAACTCAAGGAAGCTATGAAGACATCAACAGGTGCCTCCTGAATAACCTCACCTCAGTCCTCCAAGAAAGCCTTCCTCCGCACAAGTTTTTCAAAGTTTAAAAAATGACCTCAAATTTGAGGTAAATATTTTCACCATTGGCATTTTCTTTC